>NC_085047.1:32423430-32739794 GCF_963662255.1 Cinclus cinclus | reverse complement strand
TCACTGGTTCCTCTTGTTGCCTGCAGGTCCTGTGGCTGCATAACAGCGTGAGGTCCTTTGTTCAATCTGTTGCTCCTGGGTTTCAGCACACGATGGGCAGAAAGGCACCAATAGAAGACCTATTAAAGCACAATATCGTCAAACTCAATCTGGTCTATACTGACATGTCCAGTGAAGATATCCGGTAGGTTTCAGCCCCAAGTGCAATCCTGGGGGTGCATCTGAATTATGTTTGTCTGATGCATGGGGCAATGTCTCCCTCCAGTGACCAGTTCCAGAGACTGTAGTGTTTTGGAAATAGGTCGTTCAGACCAAGTAGCCATCCCTGATACATTTAGACAGACTGCAGTTCACTCCTACTGTTGATTAAGAGGTGGCACATGTAATTAAATCCAGCTGTCCTCAATTCCATATTGACCAGGATCTGAGAATGTACTGGTAAGAACAACACAGCTGTATCCTGATTTCTTGTCTTTTTATTTGTGCCTTCCCAGTCCCACCAGCACTGAATCAAAGAGAATGCACAACTATTTAACCTCCCATGGCTCTCCCACAAACAACAGTGGGAGTGCATAATGCTGTGGTGAGAGACCATCACCCTCTTGTAGCCAGTGTTTTGGAGACATAATTTCTTGTCTGTTACTACCAGTACTCTGTTCCATGTGACAGACTGAAAATGTAATTTCTATGATGAAAAGCTCTATATTCATTGCAGGAGTTCTCAAAATGTTATCCTCATGTGGCAAAATGACCCAACAAACCACCAAAAAACCATGGCTTTACCTGTCCAGATCTTCTTTTGTAAATAGGGTATTTTGCTCTTTCCAATGCATAAAACCATTGAAGTCTAGTTGAAATGAATAAGAAATTAAAAACTTTAATCCTTTGGACAAGAGTAATGTCCATGTTCTCTCAATTATAATTGTCACAGGATGTAAAATCACATAATCATAGTATCACAGAATGGTTTAGGTTGTAAGGGACTTTCAGCATCATCTAGTTCCAGCCTTCCTGCCATGGGCAGGGAAGCTCCCACTAGACCAGGTTTCTCAGAGCACCATAGCCTGGCCTTGAACACTTCCAGGGATGAGGAGTCTACAACCTCTCTGGGCAATCTGTACCAGTGTCTCAACCACCCTCACAGTTAAGAAGTTTTTCCTAATGTCTAATCTAAACCTTTTCTCCTTCAGTTTAGGGTCATTCCCCCTTGTCCTGTCACTCAATGCTCTTGTAAAAACTCACTCTCCAGCTCTCTTGTAGCTCATCTCCTCAGAGCCTTCTTTTCTCCAGACTGAAAGGCCATAAAAAATCATAGGCATATCCTTTTGGGTAAACCTTGGATAGGTCCTAGGTAGATTTATAAATGCTACTATTGATGATACATTACCTTTATAAAAAGAATGAACTTACATCAGATTAAGTTTCAATAGCTTATAATAAGTCAAGAAATGATGCGTTGGTGGAGCAACCAAAGCAAACTTGGGTGGCCAGCCTTGGAGATTAGCTCAGCTGGTCTAACCAACTGAGGTGCACTAACCAACACCAGCATTGTGAGTTCAGTCCACAGATAAGCCATTCACTGAAGAGCTGGACTCTGTGGCCTTCTGTGTCCCTTCCAAATCAGGCTATTCTGTGATTCTCTGGTGGTTTGGAACACACTGTGGGAAGATTTTAGAATAACACGGATGGTTTAGATTTAAAAGATCTCTATGATCATCAAGGCCAACCATTATCCCAGCACTGCCAAACCCACCACTAAACCATGTCCCCAAGTGCCACATCCACATGTTTTAAATACCTCCTGAGATGATGATTTCAGCACTTCCCTGAGCAGCTAATTCCAAAGCTTGATAACCCTTCCCATTAAGAATTTTTTCCTAATATCCAATCTAAACCTTCCCTGGTAAAACTTGGGTCCACTTCTTGTTCTATTCCTTGAAGATCTTCCACGCTGAAAGAATGGAAGAACAGAATATTTTGGTTGTCTTTTGAAAGAAGAGACTGACTCCCACCTGGCTACAGCCTCCTTTACAAACACATTGTTACATTGATTCATACAGCAGAAGGATTAGAAAGGTTTTGTCCTTTTGGGCATTTTATCTGCATTTGTTTCCAGCTGTTCAGCTATTCTGTATTGACTAATTGTTAATGATTAATTTTTGGCTGGTTGGATTTCCTTTATGTTCCTTATCTAGGTCCCAAAGTAAGCACTTCCTGCAGAAGATTACAGCCATTTCCCATGATCTTCCCAAGTCTCCTTGCGTAAGCCTGAAGGAAGTACTAATCTTCTTGCTCAATGAAGGTTATTGCCTTTTGGTCTTTTAAAGGAAATATGCCGAGGCAAACATCACCACCAACTTCTACGTGGTAAACGAGCCATGGCTCTATTCCCTGGCATGGTGCTCTGGGGCACACTCTGTGACCACCAATGCCGTCCACTTGCTGAAGGACCTCAGCCAGCCACTCTTCCTCATGGTAAGTGGAAGTCTTCTCTCTCTCAGGTGTGGGAAATAGGGTTGGGATGTTCATGATTATCTCCGGGGACGATGGGCCAGTTCACACATGAATAAAGCATTTTTTAAGGATCCTTTGCATAAGAAGGACCTGAGTTGAAACCTGGCTTATCTGGAACCTCAAAGCCGCTACAGGTATTACCATGCCCTTCTCTCTTCTCCTGGCTCAGGATGACCTAACCCTAATCCTAACCCTGCTTGTTAGGATTATCACCTTAGGCCTTGAGATAATGGGAAAGAAGTCATATTGAGACATGTATAGGAAGAAAGGAAGGGCCTTTGGGGACACAAGCTGATGCATGAGAATCTCTATTTCTAAGCTTCTGAAGCACCTTACTGATTTCAGAAGTTTCTCTTTTCCTGCCCTTCTCAAACTTGGTGTTGTTCCACAAGTCCAAGAGAAACAGCCACAAAAATGAGCCTTCCTACTGGGAGGAATTTTAATATAATTTCTCTATTTGTTATCCTGCCTTGAACAATCTGTAGGACCAAGAAGTACCTCAGGCATTGGTCCCACCAGAATCTCTGTAAGGACTTTAAACAGTTGGCTTCACATTCTTGAATTGGATTTTACAATGCTCCTCTCCAGAGAACTGCAGTGTTTCAGTCAATTCTAAATTTGTGTGGAAGTCCAGTCTAAGGATGAATCTTCAAATGCCCTTAGACTTAAAGAGGGAGCCACTCCAGGCTATCTGTGGTGTTCAGTAAATGGCATTTTTAGAAGAGAAAATGAGATGCCACCAGCTGATGTTATTATTGGGGTGAAGCTGAGAAGTGCAAGGCCTGCCTGTACAAACGAGGTCTCTGTGGCATTCACTGTGATATGGTAAAATATTTTTGGCTACACAACAGACCTGCTTTTATGAAGAAGAACAATTTGGCACCGACACCCAGTGGTGAGTGGCCACTTTGAAATGTCACCAAACATTTTAAACACCCAAGGGATGTTACTGCAGATGCAAACCAGGATGAACAGCCATATTCAATCAGGAAGAAAGAGCTTGAGTAAGTTTTTTTTGGCAAATCTTGTGGTTCTTGGTGGTGGACACAACCTCTGCTGTTTTCTTCCAGACTCCGCAGCAGTACAACATCATGTGGATCCTGACAGATCTGACCTCTGCATTCCTCATCTCACTCATCTTTGCTCTGCACTGGTAACCACCAAGCTGTTTATGGCCATCCTAACCTGATCCTTTGTGCCAGGTGGAGGGAAGGAGGGATGCTTTCAGGTGACCTGAAGGGTTAAAACTACACTTGAGAACATTAGTTTCCCTTCTGGAAATGGAAGAAAGCCCAGAAAGTCCCCCAAAACCTCACTGTTTCACCTGCTTGCTCTCTTTTCCCTTTCCATTTGGGTAGCACAGGCACTGTCTGCCCTCAGGATTCAGTGGAGAACTGGTGGATTTATAGTAGCCACATAAACCAATTATCAAAGCTGATGGGGTGAGAAAGGAACTGATTATTCTGTTATTACTATTTAACAATGTTTCATTGGACTGATTTGTTAGGAAAGCTCCCAGTGTTAATATTTGAGCACCCCATGTCTCTCTACACATGCCAGAGCCCCACAGAAAATCCATCCTTCCACACAAAAATGTCTGTGTCACAGACACCACATTTTGTTTCCTTCCACTCTGTCAAAGATAATTGGGAAATCTGGGGTTCATGGAACAGTCTCACCCCAGTAGGTCATGTTTGGCTGCTGGTTGTTCTACTCTACCACAACTGTATGATGAATGTACCTATGTTCTCATCTCAGTAGTGCCCCAGAAAAGCAGGATGTGCTGGGCTTAGCTCTTCAGCTGGTTGTCTGTGGGTGGGTGGGAGGATCAGAGCAGCCAGCCCAGGGGAGTGTTTTTGCAGGGTGCTGGCACTACTGCTGTGCTGCCAGTGGCAGCAAGCAGAAAGTCTGGGAAGCCCCTGGGTGAGAAGTCTGGGCTGCTGTTAACTGTGACTTGCTTAGGCATAGGAAAAGATTGGAGTGCTAATACTGATCTGGTATGGTAAAAAAATTAATTAGTAGCAGTTTGACAGTGATGAACTAGCAGCTGTACAGGCATTTTTCCTGGGCATCCAGACTTTTCCCTTCCCAAGACAAGGTGGCTTCCTCCCTCCCTCTCTTCCTTCCCTTTTCTTCCCCTGCTCTGCTCTCCTCAGGTCCTGCTTTCACTTTGTTTTCAAGGCTGCAGGTTTCAGGAGTGTGCACAATCACCCCTGTAAATCATCACCACCACCATCAGACATTGCCATGCCCAATTCCTCCAGGATCACGTTCATGTTGGGTGCATTTTCCAGGGTTCTGTGGATGCTTCTGGTCCAACCAAACAACAGACTTCTCTGGGCTGGCCTTGCAGCAAGGACATCCCCAGCCCTCCTGGGACTGAAGGGTCATTAGCAGTGCCTCAGTGCCCTGTGTGGTCTTGTCAGTTTTATGAACATGCCAAAATCACAGTTTTTAATTTTCCATGGCTGCGTTAGAACCAATGTCTGTAAACATTTTGGAGGCTTTGGAGATCTTAGATCTTGCTTAGAAAACAGGGCTTAGTCAGAAAGTTGCCTTCAAAATGCTGTTGCACACATGAAGTGTGGATGTTTAGTCATCAGGCATGCACTTGAGTCCTTTCTCGATAAGGACCTGAGAAAATCCCAAAATAGCTTCCCTCACAAAGTAGGGAAAAGCTGTCCAAGGCAGCAGGGGGCATGAGAAACACCACAGCAGGCAGTGGCCTAACCCAGGTGCTTTACCCCATGCAGGTGGCGAGAGAAGAATTTCTCCTGCTGTGCCCAGGACAATAACCTGATGATAGAGAATGGCACCTACAACAAATTCAAGACAGGTGAGCAGGGCAAGGAGAGCAGCTGAATCCTGCTCAGGGTGGTCTCTGTGGGAGTACTGAGATCCTGATGTTGGGGTTGGTGATGGGCATCCATACTCATGAGGAAATTTAGGAGGAAGGATGCAGTCTGGGTTATCTCAGCCCCAGACCCCATAGCAGCTTGATCCAATTGGCCCTGCTTCAAGCAGAGGCTGGGGCAGACACCTCCAGATGTCCCCTCCAATACTCATGACACAACGTGGACTGCATGCATTTTTGAACTGGTTCCGTTTGCTCACAGTGGCTGTCAGAACAGATGCAGGTATTTGGTAGCTCACTGTGTGTCTCCTTTTCCAGAGCTCAGCGATATGCCTGCCGTGCTGGCCTGACATGGGCAGAGAGGGGACATGGACCTGCCATCTTGATGAAGCTGGGGAGACCAGCTGGTGGGGGGCTTAGATCCACCTGGTGAGGAGGAGCCCTTTACCTTCGTGGAGATGAGCACCAACCTTCCTCTCTACAGCTTTTCTCACATACCCATGTCTGTCAGGGATCCTTGGGGTGTAGGAGAGCACAGATGGAGTTGCAGCCATGAAGAAACTGTGCATTATGGTGAGATGCATCTACCACATGGGAGCCACCATTTACCTGAGACCACTGGCATCCCGCAGGGCAATCACTCCTGCTGTGTGTAAGCCCTGTTTCCATACATGCTGCAAACATCTGAGCATCCTCCAGTCCTCCTCATTCTCAGGTGCCCAGATTTCTCCTATCAGACCAGCCTCTTCACACACTACCTCCTGTCCTCCCCCCTTGCAGGTGTCCTACATTCCCAAGAGCACACTATACCCACCACGATGGTCAGGTGGTGCTGGCTGGGTCGTTACAATTAGTACCTTTCTCTAACAGAGGCAGGGGTAACTTTGGTTTTCCTTTTCCCGACTCTTGCCCTGCCATAGCCTAAGAGGATAATGTCCTCCCCTTGTCTGTGGGTGAGGGCGTGTCATTCCCATGGGGGCTGAAGGGCATTTTAGTGTCTTGGCCATGTACTACTGAGGCAATGACCAGTCACAACCACTTTTCTTCAGAAGGATGGAGCTGTGTGGGAATTGGTCCCACCAAGTGCTTGCTTTTCTCTTGGGAAGGTCTGTACACCTGTACTACAGCCTGGGATTTATTCCAATTTTCATTTCTCCCAGTGGCTGCTGGCACATAGGGGAGGGGGCCTATGCTCTCTAAGGGAGATGTAAACATCTCTCAGGTTTAAGCCATATCTTCCTACTTGAAGAGATAGTATGGTTTTTTTGTAAATTGCAAGTGATGTTTTAAATACATTTTATCTCTCCTATCCGGTTTTGTTCTTATTTCAGCAAACTGGGAAAGGGAAGGAATATAGTAGTCTTTACCTGATCCAGACTATAAATATTTCTCACACATGAGCCTTTTGTTAATGAAGTAATCACAAGTGAGAGGGCAGCATTAAGTTTCAGAGTTGCTGAGAAGCATCCGAACCTTTCCAAGTTGCAATTCTGGAGTATTTGGTGGCTAGAAATGCAAAAAAATGAAGATCCTCCTTTGGAAAAAGGCTAAAGGACTTAAAGTTGTTGTAGAGCAGCTCCAGATCTGTGAAATACGGGGAGTGGATGGTGTTAAATCCCCCTCCCCATGCCTTGCATACATAGATGGTTCATAACTTTTCATGGGTACCATTCATGTAGGGTATGTGAGCAGCAAAAGTAGGAGGTGGGGAGTGTGTGGGTTAAGCGTGGTGTGGACCATGGGCTCCTCAGCCTGTGCCTTGGTGTTCAAGGGAGGGACTTGGCTGTGGTTCCCCAACCACTGCCTTTAATATGCATTGGGAAAAGCCACCTCAATGCTCTTTGATCCATGTATCTACCTGCTGCTTGGCCAGTATGCACTGGTAACTCCCTGCACTCACCTTCCTCATCCTCAGAAGCCTTGCCTAGGCACCACCTGGCCAGTTAGACCTGTGGTTTCCTTTAATGCCTTATGCTCTGTCACATCTCAGCTACTGTTTTCATTGCTTCACAGCTAGCAAGGTCTGGTAACCTTGTTAAGCACACGACTGGTCGTCTGACTCCCACACACAAGCTTTTCACCCAACACTTCCTACATGCAGTGATTAAGCTCGAAACTGACTGGAAGATTCAGCCCTTGTCATAGATGACAAGCAATGGAGACTCCCAGACTTCAGTGTTTTTTACCCCAAAAGGAAAGATTTCAATTAATTTCCAGTCTCAGTGCACTGATGGTTTGTTCCTCCTTGCTGGATGCTCTCATCAGGAATTGCACATCGCACAGAGAAGTCTTGTCCACAAGTACCCAGGAACCCTGGTCCCACCCTTCCCCCTGGAGATGTCACAACAACTGCACAGTGCAGAACAGCCTCCCACAAGCCACTTGATGCTTTTTAATTGGAGTATTTCACTCGGACATATGCTTTTTTCATGTTACATCGCTTGGTGTGAATACAAAGAGGCCAGCAGATGCCAATACATAAGACACACAAGTACACACACAGAGTCTCAGTCCTGCCCAAAATTATGGGGTGTATGGGATGCCTACAGAGCTGTAAGTGGAGGGATGAGGGTGGAGGCAGGGGAAAGATGACCCAGGACAGCTCTGGAAAACATGGCTGTGCTGCATCATCTGCTGAGTGTGCAATGGGTAGCAGGGACGTCTGGACACTCAGAAAAAGCAGTGATGGTGTGGTGATGATAGGCATGTGTCTAAGGACAGGTGTGATCCCTTGGACTGCTGGATCATGGCAGCTAGGGAAAGGAGAGAAATGTCAGAGATAGATGGTGAGAAGGCAGCTGGGCTCCCAGTGTAACCTTGGTTGGCGTAACCATGCTCCCATCACCAGAGTGCTTTGGGTAGGGGATGATGGAGGAAGGGGATCTCCTGGCAGCCCTGTCTGGCTGGTGGATGTCTCCATGCAGTATCTCATTCACTTTGATGGAGCAACCAAAGTCGTAAGTCACTGCTTCATCCCACTTGAATGTCACAGTCCTTGAGGTCTGGTAGGCAGTGCTGCCAATTCTGCCTGGCACACCACGGTGTTGGAGACCTGAGCCCAGCTGAGCTGAACAGAGCAGCATGTGACACCCCACAATATGGACTTCTACAAAAGCAGTCAAACCCAGCCCAATGCACTGGACCAAGAGACGCCTTAACATCTACTGAGATCCACTCAAATGTTGGTTACACCACCACCAGATCTTGGTGGACAATTGTGCCTTGTCTTGTTACCCCACATCCAGCCATGTGTTCCTTTGAAGCCTGGATTTTGGAAAGGCATCCCCAGGCTTCTCTCCCTGCATCTTCCCACATGGTTTCAGCCTCTGCCAGCAGGTCCCATCTCTGCTCCAAAGTAGGTTGGTCCACACTGTGTAGCATTGGGTGGCAGATGAGACAGCAGATGAGTACAGCCAATCAAAGACACAGAAAAGCCCACGAAAATCAAGGGTCTGCCCTTGATGCAAGTGGTTCTGGTCCAGCTAGGACTCATGAAGAGCTGCTTTATACAGAAATACACACACAAAGCACAATAAAATAATCAGCTGGTACAAACCCGAAGGCCAAGTTCATGTTTGAATTACAGCCCAACATAGGCTTGGCTTCCAAGTGTGGGGTGTTCAAAATCCCCATATCCATATTGAAATTTGCAGTAAAAGTCCTCCCAAGGTTAATTTTTCTGGACACAGGGAGCAAAAGGAGATAATTCTTTTTCCAAGCTTTGCTTCCAGCTGAACCCTTAGGTTGGGAAAGATGTGCCTTACTCAGCCCCTGGCAGTCATGGCTCTTGGGGAATCTCTGGGCAAGGGATTGTTCTGTAGGTTACCCTCCACCCCAAGTCAGCATCCAGATACCAGCATGAAATACACTTTTTTTTTTCCTTTTTAATATATTAAAAAATAAATAGAAGAAGAAGAAGAAACAAAACTTTAAAATTTGTTCTTTAAATATTTCCAGCATTGCACAGATAGCACATCAGTACTCTAGCCTGTTTGATCAGTAGTTTGTTTATTCTGATTCCTAGTTGAAATGTGCTCCTCCCAGCCTGCTTTTTCTTTCTGTACATCTTAAGAATACAGTGTATTCTTTTGTAATGACAAAAAAAATCCCAAGCCCTGCAGTGTTCATTGGACATCTTTCCAGCATGGGTTAGGGCTCTCTTATTCCTCTTCAAACCTAAACTTCACCAAAAACCTTTTAGCATCCTAACAGCTCTCATATTTAAGAAACAAAAACGAAAAATGAAAACAAAGCAAGCCACACGTACACACACACACACACACACAAATCCTCTTCCAAGAGCCTTTGTGATGCCAACCACTGGGTTCAGGCAAACCTCCTGCTGGAGTGTCTTTGCCTTGGTCACTCTCTGAGAGCAATGGTGTCCCCTGGAGATCTTTGAGGTGTAGGACTGAGTTGGGTGAGAAAGGTGAGTAGGAGGTCAGAGATAGTCATCTTCGCTGGAAGGGGAGGTGGGACTGGAGCCCTCAAGGTCAGAATCCAGTGAACTCCCTGATGGTGTTCGGTTCATCTTCCACATCTGGGAGGCAAAGGTTCTTGCCCAGCTGCACGGGTATCCCACAACCCTCAGCTGGTGAATTAGCCCCATGACCATGTGCCAATGGCTTCTTGCAGTTCACTTGCTACCCTTTGCACTCCGCTGTTTGCTCATGGCTGTTAGCATCTGGCTGATGTATGAGGTTAAAAGATCATCCATCTTGTACCCCTGAGGAGGAGAGGGAAGATGTTACCAGCCTCTACAGCACAGCTTACAGTCTCTGGCTTGTGCCTCCTGAACACACTGGCTACCAGTTCTCGACTTCCAAATTTTCAGGTACATTTTGACCTGTTCCACCATTCTCCTTCAGTGAAATGTCACCACCACAATGAACACTGTCCAAACATAATTTGCAACATTGAGATAAACTCCCTGTCCCAGGATGCTGCAGAGGCAAAGGACATAGGGAGCTTTGGATAGGACATACATTTCCAAATGGCCAATGAATTACTGAACGCCTCAGATTAGTAACCAGATTAATGCCTCAATTAATCCAGAAGGAATTTTTATCCTTTGTTCTCTGGATTTAAGGTAGTCTAGGAGGAGGTTTATTGCTGTAATTGTTACTAGTGACAAGCTAGGTAAATGATACTGGTTAAGAGTACCACTTGAACCCATATCAGCTTTAATGTGTTCTTCAGTCCAGTGACGGGGAGCAGACCCCCATGCTCCTGACATGGCACCATCCCAAGCACCTTAGGCTTGCTTGTTTGTTGGATGATGGACCAAATGAGAGCCCTGATTCATTGAGCAGAGCCATGGGAAATTCAGAAGAAAAAAGCTATACCAGCAGCTCTTCTGAGAAACCACTTTCAGCCCAGAGAATCCCTGGGGCACAACTTGCTGCTGAAGTCAGGATTTGGTCTAATCTTTAATATTTCTTACCAGGGAGGTCTCACAGAGCAGCTTGCTTCCTCTCACCAAGTTGCCAATGGTTATGTGGAAATACGTGTTGCCACTACTCCAGTTAGAGATCTTGGTGAAGGGATGAGTGATGAGAATATCCTGGTGGGAACACAAAACTGACGCTCAACATGCAAGAGAGCCTCAACTTCCATGAGGGGCTGTGGACACTTCTCATGTCCCTGTTCACTATCCATCACAGCAGGCCAAGGATGTCTACTGTGATGACACTCATAGGAATGGCAGGGAGATCAAGACTCCAGATCCTCCAGAGCTTGTGAAGGACTGCTACACTAGAATGACCATGAGGGTGGTACAAGTAACTAGTAAGATCTCATTTACTCCAACTCCTGTCTGATTGCCTGTGAAAGGATTAAGGAAGCAGTGTGTGCATCCTCCAGGTACAGCACCCTAATAGTTGATGCTCCCAATCCATATTTTGTTGAAGAAGTCTGGGCTTGCTCTGTGCAACAGTGAATTTCTGCCTCCATAACATTTTCTGCCTATCCAGCCTTTCAAGCCTGGCTTAAAGAGAACTCAGTAAGTACTGAACAACTCACTCTTTGGGACATATTGGGTGAGAGCTTGGGGACTGGGCCCAGGACCATCTGGTGAATACCCAAGTTTTGCTTACCTTGGTTTTGGGATCAATGAGGCTCACTCCATGCTTATTGATGGCAATTAGAAGGATTTCTGGATAATTTGGCTCTGTAGTTTGCTGTTGAGAATGAGATGAACTGGTTAGGAAGATCAGACCTCTCCCTGTCTTCTCCTGACAGCACTGGCTTCTACTGTCCTTGATGGAACACTAGTGCCATGGTGGATGGTCTGGATTTGGTTTGTGGTGGGTAGAGACACGTCCCTTGGAAAACCACAGCTTCCCCTTTGCCTTGGCCAAACAGAGAAGAGCTCGTGTGTTCAGCAGCACAGCTGTCGGAATAGCCCTGACTCTGATATGATGAAGCTCTACAGTGCTTCTGTCTGTGTAAAGAGGCAGTGCAGCAATGAACGAGTGCATTTGCCCTTTACTGACGAAGAGTATTACATTTTCCCTGTTTCATCAGGATTGTCCCATCGGGTTCAGATCTGGAACCTCTCTGTGATACAGGGCTCCTGATCTTGGCTAAAAGCTACCCTCTAGAGAACCCCCAGGGCAGGTACCTTCACTTCAAAGAATGCTGATCCAAATGTAGGCCACTTGAAGATAATCTTTAGAAAGGCAAGCTTGGCTTCTTCTCTTGTTTTGCCCGCGTGTTTGTTGTAGTATGCCACGATGGACTGCAAGAGAGAACACAACAGAGATGGAGCGTTTGCAGTATCTGGCACTAGGGTTGTTTGCAAGGAAGAAGCATCAGTTCCACAATGACAGACTCATAGAAGAGTTTTGGTTGGAAGGAACCTTTGAAAGGTCATCCAGTCCAACTCTCCTGCAGTGAACAGGGCTGCCTTCCACTAGAACAGGTTGCTCTGGGTCCTGTCCAACCTGGCCTTGATGTTTGGTTCTAGCCTCTGTTCCAGTAACACTTCAAAAAAGTCATTGGAGCTGGCTGGTCACTGGAGCAGGGCCTGGAACCATGGCAGGTCCTTTTTAGATAAGCTGAGCTGGTGACTCCATTAAAGAGATTACAAAATTTGATTATCCAATTTATGCATCAGAGGGGACTGAGAGACCTTCAACCCAGAGATGCTGATATCAGACAGGAAACTGAAAGGACTTGTCAGACTATTTCTTGACAGTGAGACACCTCTAATATTTTAAGGCTAGACCAGTTTGCACCTGTGCCACAGCTCTCCCTGTGTAAAGAAAACCCCTTTACTCAGTTGTCTGCATTAAATGACAGACCACCTCTTCATGAGACCATCTCTTAGCATGTTTGAATCTGGCTTTGCATCCACCAGTACAGCCACAGTCTCAGGACAAAGAAAACCCAGGGCGAGGCCTATGTATGTGAACATGCATGTACAATTTCTCCTCTTAGTGGTGCCAGGGAAAATGAAGCTCTGGTAAGGCTCAAGAAGGACCAGGTGTCACTGATTCTGGCAACTCAACTTCAACACTGAATCTCAGACAAGTCACCCGAGAGACTGGACTTCTCCCAGCCAGGCCTGGCATATGAATCAAACTGCTGGTTTACCCTTTTCCAGTCATCTGGAGAGAGCTGCCGGATAAGGTCCTGAGGCACCAGCTCCTTCAGGAGTTTGGGAATGCTGGGGAAATAGGACTTGTCATCTTCAAACTTGACCCGGTAGATGAGAGCCGCCAGCTGCAGAACCTCTTCCCGTGAGCACTTGTGGTAGCCACGCAGGTACTTTGGTAACTCCTGCATGGAGGAAAGAACAACAGAAAGATAGAGAGGGTGTCCATGGACCTTCACCCTCAGGTGTTAAATAGAGTTTGGGAGGTATCCAGCCTCCGGCTAAGAGGCTGTTCCCTGGGAACATCTGCAGATGGACAATTGTTTGCAACCTACACCTAATCCCTCCCAAGTCTCCACTGCTATTGCAGAGTCCTGGCTCACCTGGTAATAGTGGAAGATTGAGTCTGCCATTGAATCTTTTCCAGGTGTTGTGTTGGTCCACAGTTTTTTCATGAAGAACACTTGGTAGGTGAGGGAAGGCACTATACCTGTGCAAGTGAAGCAAGCATAAGAGCAATGGTGTGAGTATCAGCTGGGTATCAGTGACTATCAGTGTCTGCCTCCAGCAGTGCCCATGTGCCATCACAAAACCTCCAGGGACAGGGACATTCACAAAGCCAACTGGGCCCTGGCTTTGCAGAACAAGCCACATCACTGCCATGCAAAACTTTAACAAAGTGGGAAAAGTGTCTGGGCTCACTTGTGTAACTGTACTTCATTTATAGTAACACAGGACAGAGGAGTTGTACCCTGGAGGCACCTGTGTCTTGCAGCCACTGGTAAATTCAGCAGAGCTGCAGCCAGTTCCACTTTGGATGTGGTCAGTGAGGCGAGATGAATCCCACCACTGAAACCTTCCTTCAGGCACTTCCTGGAGAGATGCCCTCCAGCAGGTGCTTCTCACAGGGGCCAGGACTGACCTTGGAACAGAGGTTTTGATGCTCCTGGATGGATCATCTCCTGGGTGATGTCCCCAGGGATGGTGCAGAGAGCACCACCCACAGCAGTGTGGCCCAACAGATCACAGAATCACTGAGGTTGGAAAAGACCTCTAAGATTGAGTCCAACCATTAACCTAACATTGCCAGGAGCACCACAAAACCATGTCCCTAAGCACCACATCTACATTTTTTTGAACACTAGAGGACAGTGATTCCACCACTTCTGTGAATAGCCTGTTCCAATGCTTGTGGCAGACTATGTGGTCAATCTTGTCTGAAATAGCTGGAGAGCTGTAGGAAGGCTGTGTGTGACCTATACCGGAAAAAAATTCATCCTTACCATCTTTTGCCGGTCTTGCTTTCTTTATCCAGTCTGTCAGGTGTCTCACAAAGTCAAAGAAGAAATCTCCCTCTGGCACACTGATGACCTGGGGGACACAGCACATAGTCATGAAGGCTGAGCAAGTGAGTCATACAATAGGATCACAGAATATCCTGGGTTGAAAGGGACCCAGAAAGATCACCCAAGTCCATCTTCTAGCCCTACGTAGGATATCTTTCAGAATCACACCAGGTGCCTGACAGCATTGTACAAACACTCCTCGAACTCTGTCAGGCTTGGTGCCATGACCACCTCCCTGGGGAGCCTGGTCCAGTGCCAAACCACGTTTTGTGTGAAGAGCCTTTTCCCAATATCCAATCTAAATGTCCCCTGACGCAGCTTCATGCCATTTCCTTGAGTCCCATCACTGGTCATGCCAGAGAGGAGATCAGTGCCTGCCCCTCCTCTTCCCCTCATGAGCAAGTTGCAGACTGCAATGAGGTCTCCTCTCAGTCTCCTCTTCTCCAGGCTAAACTAGCCAAGTGACCTTAGGTGCTCCTCACATGGCTTCCACTCAAGGACCTTCTCCATTGTCGTAGCCCTCTTTAACAGCTTTATTTCCTTCTTATATTGTGGTGCCCCAAACAAGTGGCAGGACTCCACAGGCAGGGTTGGCCATTGCCCAGTCCATCTCCTGTAGTTGTTGCTCACTGTTTTGTACTTCTTACACTGATGTGTTACAAACTGCTGATGTGAGAAAGCCAATTCCACCTTGCTTCAGGCTCTGTCTCTAATTTCACCCATTACTCCTTATTGCAACTTGTTCCACCACACTTCCTTTTCCTGCCTGATGACTATCTCCATAGATTTCTCCCAGTTGCCAGAGACAGCTTTAAGCTGCACATTTTTCTTAGTCCTTATAAACCCAACTCAGCAACAGGCTAGGAGAGCTTTGCCTGTCTGTGCTTTAAGTCATTTGGGGTGACTGCTGTAAGTCAGGGCTGTGGGACTGCAAACCTCACCTGTATCAGGTCAGATCTGACTTAAAAATGCCACACAGCTTGTGAAGAAATGCTTCTCACCACATGGCTCTGGCTCCACAAATGTGTACCCACTGGCAAGCAGGCTGTCCTGAGTATCTCGGCCTCTGGATGGGTCACTCACCTTGTCAGAGATCTTAACGAAGAGGCTGAAGCCCTCAGAGGACTTCAGGAGCAGCCTGTTGGAGATGTTCTGGCAGAAGTCTTTGGCTTTCGTGCTGGATTCCACCTCAAATGCCTACAAAGAAAGGAAGATCATCACTGCTATCTAAGGGTTAATTTTCACCTTCTGCTCTCTTTGAGGAGCTCCAGGTGCACATGCACAGAGGGGTGTAGATGCCCACTACCAGTGAAGTCAGTGACATTGTGGACTGGGGCTCTGGGCATTGGAAGGGATGTCTGCAGAAGCTCTGTCGTGCTACTGCTGTAACACTGTGCTTTGTGATGCTGCATCTATATCCTATGCTGGCTTATCCAGAGCTCTCCAGGGAATGCAACAGATTTTTCTAATCTCACAGTGAACTGTCAGAACTATTTGTTTGAGGGAAGAGGGGTGGGAAAGATGGAGTGAGAGAGCTCCAGGCTGATTTGTCCTGTCTCTCCAGTGATGATGAGGAAGTCAGATGCCTGGCTTAGACCAGGTCTAAGCCAGATGCCTGGTTTCTAGATAGGTGAATAGAGGAAAAATTATTCCTGTTTTATGGATAGCTAAAGGATGGGATATTTAAAGGTCTGTCCCATTTGAATGCACATCCCAGTTCTGGTTTTGCTTTTTGAGCTGTGCTCAGCATTTACATTGCCTCAGTTTTGCTCTGCCCACTTAATGAGATTCAGCTCATAGCAGTTTAAGGAACCTAAGCTTCTGACCACCACATGCACCACTGAATCACCTAATTACCAGGACCTGTGTTCCACATCCCATGAGAGTCTGATGTGGGGTTCAGTGCTGCTAATGCTCAGCAGCACTTCAGTGCAGATGCATGTTGTACTAGAATGGTGCTACTCTGTCAGTCCACCTGGTGACTTCCATGGCCAAACGGATCACAGAAAACCCATCCAAGTGTAGAAGTCCCCACTGCCTCCTTCTACTGGCTCTCACACAGATCCATATGTATGAAGTAGTGTCATGCTCATTGCTGGTCATGTAGAAAAAAATACTCAAAAGTGATGAGAAACCCCAACAGTTCTCTCGACTCCATTAAAACTCCAGATAAACCAGGGCACTCACAGCTGCTGCAGAGGACTCATCCTTTTCCTTCCATGGGTGTGGACTGTTTTACAAATAAACCCACTTGGAAATTTAGTCACACCCAAGGGTATGAGGGAAGAGAGAGATGTGAGCATCACAGGAAGACTGATCAGTAGGTGAGACAGCAGGATCTACAAGGACATGCCTATCTACTCTGACATCAATATGACTAGGCTGCCTTATCAGCATGTAAGATGCTTAGTGAGAGCTTCCCAAGTACACGTATGTTTTCTGTGTCATCTCAGGTCAGAAGGGGTAATTTCAATCACCTAATTTCCAGTGTTGAAATAGTCTGCCCAGTTCACCGGGGGGGCCCATCATGGTACCCCTCTGAGTATCATTGGGTGGACAATATCTGCTGGTTTAGACTCCAAGTAACTGAGAGCCAAGGCCTGTGAGCTACTGTGGATGGATGACCCCATCCTGTTTCCCTCTTTCTGCAGTCATACTCTAAAGCCTCCAGTGAACACCAGCAAAGCACCCATATCTTGAAGAACACAGCTTGCAACAAATCCCAGTAGACAATGATGGATTCTCCTTGTAACGCTTTGGCCCAGAGTCTTCTGGAAAGGCTGAGCTTTTCTGAATCAGAAACAACATTGGCCTCTTCTGAGATGTTAATAAGAAAACTGACAGCCATCCTGACAGAAAAGAATTTCCTTCTCCCCCTTTTACCTCATCAGTGTCATCAGGGAAGTAAACCTTGTGGAAAATTTGAGTAGTTTTGTGTTGAATGGCTTCCACTTCTACCAGATGGGGCGGGTATTTTCTGGATCCATTCCTGCAAAACAGGAGGTGGCAAGTGTCACAGCATCATCATAGCAAGAATCCTTTGTTTAAATCTCCCCTTTCTAATGCATGTTCTTTTTGAGTAACTTCAGCTACTTTCTTCCTCCTAAAAAGAAGAAAGTGGCTTAAATGGACCTGAACAAAGTTGATTAATTTCTATTTTTCTGCACTGCTTATCAGCAACCCAATGTCCCTTTCAACCAGCTTGGTGGAATAGGGAGAGAGGCTGTGAGCGTTCACTGTGCCCCAGTCATCAAAATATCTTCCAGCTGTATTTTTTCACACATATTTGGATGTTGTGGCACAGTCAGGACAAGGAGGTCTTTCAGTGCCATACCTCAAGGCTTTCTGGAGTCTCTGGATGCAGTCTGCAGCCAAGGGATGTTGTTTTCGGGATTGTAGGAACCTCTGGACATGGGGCAGGAGGATGTTACTTGGAGGGAAAAGGCCTGTACACAACCACAACAGCTCCCACCCTTTCTCTTCGCTGTATCTGCACAAGAAGAGACCCAGGAGGAAAATCACTTGTGGCACGGACACTTCAAATCTGCTTTGCCCAACACAGTCTAGTGCATTTGGGCCAAGGGAAATGAACAACTCTTACTTGATGTGGTTGTCTGTGAGCTGCTTGAGGGTCTGGCAGTAGATTTCATCCTTTAGGGGTTCAGCTTTCAAGGCACCTTCAAATATTTGGTCTGTCAGCTCATTGACTGAGCGGGTCCTTTTGGATGGGTAGTCACCCATATATTTCAGCACAGGTGGGAGGTAAGAGTCAAGGATGAGTTAACTGGGATATTTGGTGAAGCCCCTTTGTTGATGATGTCGTTAAAGACATCTGACACATGACTACAGAAGTGGGTGCAAAGGGATATTCAGGCATCAAACTCTGTCCCCAAGGCCATGTGGACTGGTCTGCATCCACACTGATCAGGGCTGTGGCCATCCAAAGCAGGTGCACCTGGCAGAGAGTCAGCTGAATGAAGCTAGTGAGTGTGGTAGGACTCAATAACTGGTCCCCAAATCCTCACTGATTAAGAAGCACATACACCTCAGATTTCAAGGATGCTTAAGTAGAGATTTGTGATGCAGGCCTATCTCCAAGCCTGTGACGTGGTCCCACAGCCCTTAAGAGGGACCATAAACTTTCTTTGTGCTTTGCTTGGGGCCCTAAAGAGCCTTTTCAGCCCTTTACCTGCCAGACCTGTTGCCTAAGGGCACTCCCAAGCAGAAGGATATCAATAAAAGCCATACAGGCTTCTTGGGACAGCTCCTCGCTGCCCAGGATCTTCTTCAGCAGTGGCTGTTTGATGGGCTCACGGGTGTAACACCACAGCTTGTCCTTTCCACGGGTCTTGGTGATCATGACCCGGCTGAGGGTGTGCTTTGGAGGTGGTCTGGTGGCAGATGCAAAGCAAGAGGTGGAGAGATTACAGGGATAATAGGAACAGCTTATGGCCAATGTTTCACCTAGGATGGTTACTCACAGCACCTGGCTAATGAACTTTTACACCAAATGGGACATCAAAATTGAGAAGTACCCAGCTCCAGTTCTGCTCAAAGATAACCGCTTGTACTTTCCCGTGGCTCACAAGAGTCTCTTAGAGACCTTACCACAGTAATTACACCACAATCACCTATGCTGTCCCAAAAAGCTTCTAACCACAGGAAGGATGATGGCAATGAATGGGCAGAACATCCACCCTGAAAGAATATCACCTAGCAGTATAAATCTGACAAGGGGAAGACATCCCAGAGGATCTGATCCGCCTGTTTGGTTTGCCAGCCCATCCAAACAGAAGTGGGAGCTTTGGTCTGCTGCATTCAGCAGTGGTGCACATTTAAATTTTTGGAGCTGAGATGAAAATACCTATAAAGCCTAAGCACATCCTCCCACACAACATTACATTTCAAATTGCTATACCTCTGCTGAGAAGAAATCCTTTATAAAACCTTGTCTGTGGAAAATCTACAGTTCAAATGCCATGACCTAAACCAGAGGTTGAAGTACAAAGTCACACAATGGGGTATTCAGAGTCTTTTTTAGCAGCAAAATTTTCCTGATTCCCAAGCTACCTGCAGATGGATTCCTAGAATTTTTGAGAATGGTTTAAAAAAATCACCTAAAATAATCATAGGAAAATTCCTCCAAGGTGTATGGCTTTACTCTTTCTTCACTGTCTGAAACTGCCATCTGAGAGGTTCTGATGACATCTTGTCGCTGGTCAGGGGTCATTGTGACCAGCGCCTGTGGGATGAAAAGCTCTCTGTTACCTGGTATATTTGAAATAAAATACATCTGATGTATTCAAAGAGAGGAAACAGATACAAAACAAGAATAGTGAAATTGAGAATAAGCCATCAATTCCTGTTAACAGTCAGTTGGAATTGTGCAGTTGTCATTTCTCTGTGCCATTCTCACTCCCTAATGCAAGGAATAACAAATATTTCCATAGTGAGGATAATTTCCTAAGGAAGATAATGTGCTCTGGAACCTACAGCTCCATATGTGAGTGCAGGAGTTCCCTCCAACTACAAATACACCTTTAAGCAATTAGATCAGCTGGAAGGATTTAGCACAATACATATATTTTCCAAGTCACAAGTTTGTGGTGTCCTGTGTGCCATGATCAGAAGAAAGTCTGAGATCAAGTTTGCTTTGGACAGCTTGCCACCTCTCCCATCCACTTTGGTTTCTGCCTTATGTTCTGGCCAGATCTAAGCACTTCACGAAGGCTTTGACGTCCCTGGACATCATACCAAGTTGTGTAATTCCATAAGACTGCTTACCACGACCTCCAGCGGAGGCATGGTGACGGTAGGCAAGACATAGACGGAATCAGTTGGGAAATCCCCTCTCTGCTTGGTCCGTTCATTGAAGCCATTCGCCCACCCCGAGTTCATCACTTGTTCTCCTGTGTCCTGGTCCAGAACTATCAGATCTCCTTTAAGGAAGCTGAGGAACCCAGATTCTTCTCCCACTGCAAAAAAAAAAAAACAAAACAAAAAACCAAAAAAACAAAACAAAAAAACCACAACGATTGGGTTGAATGTTTGGGATTTTTTTTTCCAAATTCCTCAAGAATATTTGATCTATCTATATACTTACCACTGAGCTGGGCTATTTACTTGCCTGGATTTGGGTTGTCTTGGAGAGTGACCACATACTTGGATCGTTTTCTTAGTCCTTCAAGGAAGGTCACCACCAGGTCCCGGATATCCTCTGCATTGTTGGAGGTGAAAGTGTATTCATCACCTTTAATGGTGGCCAGGGTGAAACTCTGCCCTTGCAGCTTTCCTCCTCTGGGATATATTTTTATAGGAGACATAAACATGAAACATAATGACATCCAGAGGTAAAGCCTGCAAAAAGACTGATCTGTGGTGAGATTGCCAGCCAAATCTATTCCTCCTTACCTGCTGCTTGACACAGCTGTGATCTCTGGGAAAGAGAGCTCTAAGAGAACCTGCTCCTGTTCATCCACAAAGTACACCCCTGTCCAGTTGACAGCTACAATCACATCATTTTTAGGCAGGCTTGGCCCTGGGTTGAAGACAAGACTTTCAATCAGCTCATGAAGAGTCTTAGGATACAGAAAGTGTTTCAAAGGAGGATGCAATGATCAAAAAGCTCTGTGTTTTTTTAAGGGAGAGAAATAGTGGCAGACCCATAGCCTGAGCCATTGCTAATCTGGATGAAAGAAAAAATAATGCGTCCAAAAAAGACCAGCTAGATGGTCCCCTTCTTGTCTATGGAATCCCCATATCTCCTTCCTTTGCCTTAGAGCATCTTGTGCTCTGGGGATGTGCGCTACGGACTCACCCGAGAATTTGAAGGCTTCATAAAACCGAGAAAACAGCAAAGGCCACTTGAAACGTGCAAAATCCACTACTTCCTCCTTGACTTTTTTTGGGTCTGCCCTCTTCTGAGTATAAATTCCCTACAGAAAAAGCCAACCACAACTGTCATGAAGCAAAACACAGTTATACCCAGGAAGAGAGCAAGGAAAATCAGTCCATGTAACCTGACGATCTTGGAACAAATATTAATGGAGGTCTCAGTGTGGCTAAGGGCCAAACTACTACAGGAACAAGTGACAGTTTGGGCAAAGTCCTGGCCTTCAGTTCCCACTTTATGGAATAATTTGACTTGGAGAAGGCTGGGCAATCATCTGGGGTGACCAGTCTCAGTGAGGTTCATCTCAGATGACTGTGAGTTTCCCTAAAGTAAGTGTTTACTTTTCAGCTTGACATTCCTTTAGTTGGAAGTGGACACTCATCAGCCCTTAAGCCCCTTATTTAGGGCATTCTTAGATGCCTGACACTTCTGTGCAATGCTGACAGGCTTCTGGGGGATGTGCAAGATCCAAGTGGATCCCTGTGTTTCCACTGACAGTTAAGTTGAGGTGAGACTCCTAATGCACATGGAGATGTTTCCATAGTAGGGATCCTAATCTGAAGCTGGCTCATGATGTTAAATGAAAGCCCATCCTCATGCCAGGAACATCACCTCTCATGAATGGTCATGAGTACTGGGTAATGAATTACGGAAAGTGTTGCTGTGTGAGAGTGTCACAAATGTTCTAACTGAAGTCAGGGAGGTTTTATATAATGCCTGGCACAATAAAGTCCTGACACTACCCAGAGACATGAACCACCTCTGTAATACAACTGGTAACACCACAATCTAGTGTAACAGGAATGCCACACCAGAGATGGCATTTTGCATCTTACAGTAGATCTTTGCAGGATGACTTCTGTCAAATCTTGCATAAAAAATAGTGGTAAAGCTGAATATGGTTAGTACAAGCCCTGCTCTTTCTCATTGTTTTAGCTTCAGGCCAGGCTAAGAGCTGACATATGTTTAAAAGGCACATGAAGCTATTGAAGCATGATGTGGCTCTCGACAGGTCATCTATTGTCCCCACCTTTTTATGTGCAGCTATAATGAGCTGAGCCCATTTTTCCACTGTTTTTGAAGCTGTGATCTCTCTGTCTGGAATGTAGGATGGAATTAGATTTAGCAGCCTTTCCAGTACCATCTCTGACCCATAGTCCACGTAGTACTGCTGGGAAGCCAGTTCTGCCAGATCTTCCTCCTGTGGAAGCCAAACAAACCAAGTTAATGCTCACACCAAGTCCTCACAACATCCACCCTCCACCATTCAAGGAGCCTGCTGTGGAGGCTGGGTGTACTACAGAATTGTGTGGGGATGCTTCCTCTTGGCAGAACTTCACCTTTTGCAGCTTTTTGCACATCAAAAGTTCAGGACATTGACCACTAAAAGCTATGATTAAGCCTTAACATGTTCATTGCTAAGAGTGCTCATGCAGCACATGGAAGCATCCAAGCCCAGTTAAGAGGACCTGATTGCTGTAGCTCCTGTTTTCCACGTGAATACCATAATGCCCAAGCCAATGGGTGTCCAGGGAGGAATATTTATCATCTCCTTTGTTGTAACCTGTTTCACTGTCTCAAAGATGCTTGCTGGACCAGACTGGGAGCTGCCGAGGTCACATACCTTGTCACACCGGTACTCTCCAAACTTCACCCCTCGCACGATCTGCTGGTAGATGAGATTGGTGGCCACGTTGTCCTCACTGGGGTTGTGCCAGGGAGTGAAGATCTCCTTCCTGAAGAAGAGTCGCCATGGCGCGTTGCGCTCCTGCGCTCCCTGCTCCTTGGCGTACTGCTCACACTGGGACACAGCATCCATCACGTGGTCATTGCCACTCCCCAGAGAGGACACCTAGGGAGGGCAGAGAGAAATGTGGCATTCATCTGACCAAATGCAGACCTTTCTAGGTAGAGAGCTATGTTTAAGCCACTCAGACTACCTTTACAAACAAAATAATCAAAATAATCAAAATAATCTATGTCATCTAGCCAGCCAAGTTCTGAAGCATGGGTGAACCATTCCATTTGGAGCTCCAGTTTCCCATACAGACTGAAAGGAGAGCATCAACATGAATCAGCAGAGCCAATGGTCCCATTTTAAACTATTGTTGATTCATACTGTCCTTTGAAACATAGTGTTTCAAAGTCAAGGGCTTGGATCCAACCTAGCTAAGCATCAGAAAAACCCAGAAGACAAAAGCCTGTCCTGTTACAGAAATTTATCTGTCTTCTCACTGGGGTCTGCCATGAAGCCCCCAAAGCACTGTATCTCCTCAGACTTAGCATCCCTTGCTGAATGCCTCCTCAAAAAAGATGAAGAAGACAAAGTATAAACCATTTTCTTCTCCATCTAGAGGCTGAGGTGATCACATCTGTAGGTGAGAATATGCTTCATCCTCTTACAAGCAGCTCTTGGAATACTTGAATTGCTTTGACTTGCAGCTGTTGTCTCACCTGATGAAGCTTTACCCCTCTCATTTATGCTCACCCTTTATTTTAACGAAATTCCTAAAAAAGATATGCTTCTAGGTTAAATAAATCAGGTTAAATGCCAAAGCAGGCATGGAAGTTTGGATTTTAGCTCATTATGGAAGCTTAATTTCAACTGTTAGTTTTCCAGTTAAATTTAATCAGCTCACTTGTATAAAAATTCAGGTAGGATGTTTTACTGGAAATTAATCTCTAATAAGCTTAACTGAGAGTAAGAGAATAGCAGCACATAAGTATGTAGAAGGAAAGGAATTTCTGAAGGTTTCTGGTCGACCACACTGGTCGGAACAGGTGCGTCTTTGAATGGGTTTCTCTGTGCATTTTCCTGTTAATTCTGAATATCTCCAAGGAGAGATTTTCATACAACCCAGCTTCAGAGTTCGACTATTCTTTTTGTGAAAATCATACTGACATTTGCACTGTAGAAATAATCCCTCTGCCTTCTGGAAGTTATGCGACAGCAAGGAGAGCCTCCCCTTTCTTTCCCAGAACTATTCAGGAACAGAACTTAAGGCATACCTTGTCAAAAAGTGCAATGTAGAGTGAAAAGCCAAATCTGTCCTTCAGGCTGATTTTGTCAGCCAAAGAATTACAGAGCTCTTTAGCAGTTGTTGCAGAGTCTGTCAACAGTGTCTTTGTTGTCCCATCCATAAATGTGACAGGCAGCATGATTGGTTTCTTGGACTTGGTTGCCTAAAGGATTAAAGTCAAACTTTATAATGTTACGTGTAGCTTAATATTATTTACCTGCACACTCTTCCACTCCACTCTGCTAATCTACTTACTAATTCCTGATCCCACTGACTGGTTGTTTTTCAGTGCTACCACACCACATTTTTCAACAGGATAATGTACAGTCAGCCACTGGAAGCACTTGGAAGTCACAGATATTTTATTTAATACATTCTGTCATCAAAGTGCCTAATCCAGTCAATGCAAGTATGCTTGGGAATGCTCATGGACACTGGAGAACAGCTGTATATGCTTGCAAACCAGAGTAGAAAATGAGCAACTTTTGCACAAACTGCCTATTCCAGCTATAATTATCCACAGACAAGTCCCAGGGACCACTCACAGGAGGCAGTTTGGCAGCCACTCTTCATCTGGAATATAGTTTCTTTGAACACATGGGGGCTTGCTCTGTGCCAGCTGGCCTCAATGCCAACAGCACACATTTAATTTACAAATACCGATGCAACCAAAAGGATCAATCTTCAACATACTCTGGAGCAAATCTAGGATGTACGGGGAATGCATTATGTTGGAATCACGTGGAAATTGTTGACAGAAATAGGCATTTTTTCATCCCACACTCTGTCCTGACAGAGATGTGGCTCTTGTGACAGTGAAAGGCTTAAACCCTGATCCTCAGTTCCCTGGGGAGGACGTGGAGGGGCTCATACCTGCAGCTCCAGCCAGCTGGGTGGCTGTGTCCTTGTCCCATTGGCAAACGTCCGCCTCAGCCTCTCTTCACAATAGGGAGCATAACCTGGAGGGCCTCCATTGATAAAGTTCCTTAAATACTGTTGGCAGCAGGGAACATGTTTAGACTTTTGGCTTAAGAGGCCAAGCATTTGCAAAATGTAATGTTTTATTGGAGAAAAGCCCTCTGTGACTAATGACACCACTCAGACTTGGATATTCCTACATCACATCATTGGAAGCTGAGAGATAGTAGGACAGTCTGCACCCCTGCCTTGTTCTTCTACTGTGCATTTCTAGCCTCAGAGGAGATAAAATACCAAACTAGACAGATTTTTGATTGAAGCAGCTTTTCTGTTCTGTTATTGCTGCCAGTGATTTCTATCTTTGTATTTGAAAGATGTGTTATAAAACATTATTAAGTGCTGGCCAAAAAGAGATGGGAAAGAATGAAAAAGATGTGTAAGTAATGATTCAGGGGAATTTTAAGCGAATGCCACTCAGAACATTTAACAGACAGCACAAAAGATTTTTCACAGTGACATTAAACAGATACATCCTTAGTCAGTTTTTAAACTGCATTTTGGCCTAAACTCCTATTTGAAGCACTTCAGTGTATGTTAAAAATACAACCACATTATTGTAAAGGCAATTAAGTCCAGCGATTTCCACAGTATGAAAGATAACACACTTAAAAATATTACACAAACATCTTGGCCAAAATGTTTGCCAAGACTAATAAATCTGTTAATCAAATTTTTCTGAGAGACTTTATGGAAAGATAAAGAGATCTCTGAATAATAACACACAGCTATTTCTTCAGAAACACAAGCTGCTTCATAACACTGTCAGCCATAAATAACACTGCTTGACAGACAGATATCTCAGTCAATTGTAATCTACAGAGACCCTATGAAGTACCTATGTAATACAGCCAGGTTATAGGGATGAGATCTGCTACAAATGATCATAAGCAGTCAGTACAATGTAAAAGTGTAGTTTTAATTATGCTGTTGCTAATAATGAACTATGCAGTTACATATTTTTTCACATTCCAACTCCATTGTGACTGAGCCTTCCCACCTAGGTCCACTGTTGGTTGAAAGACAGGTGCAAAGAACAGGGGTGCTAATGTGTCTTGGCCCATGTTTAACACATGATGCAATAAAAGTGTCTAATGGGATCCAAGGCATAACATGAATATTTGGGAGCTGGAATACATGTTGAAGACCTGCCTCATAATCAGTGAAATCCTTCTCCAAGTGTTCAGTTCTAACTGATACTTTTAAATGGCAGAATCATAGAAGGCAATGGATGCCATCCAGAGGGACCTGGACATGCTTAAGAATTGGGCTTGTGTGAACCACATGAAGTTCAACAAGTACAAGAGCAATTTCCTGCCCTTGGGCTGGGGCATTCCCAAACACAAACGCAGGCTGGGCAGAGAATGGATTGAGATTAATCCTGGGGAGAAGGACTTGAGGGTATTCATGGACAAGAAGCTCAACATGACACATCAGTGTGCACTCACAGCTCAGAAAGCCAAATGTGTCCTGGGCTGCTGCAGGGCCAGGGAGGAGATTCTGCCCCCCTGCTCTGCCCTAACCAGATCCCAGCTGGAGTGCTGCATCCAGCTCTGGGGATCCCAGCACAAGAAAGATGCTGAGCTGTTGGAGCAAGTCCAGAGGAGGCCAATAAAATGCTCAAAGGGCTGGAGCATCTCTGCTATAGAGACAGGTTGAGAGAGTTGGGGTTGCTCAGCCTGGAGAAGAGAAGGCTGCAGGGAGATTTAGAGCACATTCCAGAACTTAGAGGGACTACAAGAGAGCTGGAGAGGGACTTTTGCTAATGACATGGAATGAGAGGACAAGAGGAAGTTGCTTTAAACCACAAGAGGGCAGATTTAGACTGGGCATATGGAAGAAATTCTTTCCTATGAGGGTGGGGTAAGGCACTGGAACAGGTTGCCCAGAGAAGTTGTGTCTGCCTCATCCCTGGAGGCACTCAATGCCAGGCTGAATGGGACTCTGAGCAATCTGGTCTAGTGGAAGGAACACTCTCCTGGCAGCAGAGTTGAACTAGATGACATACAAAGACCCTTTGCAACCCAAACCATTCTATGCTTCTGTGATTCTATGATCATGTGATTGTATGATTCTATGTCTGAGTGTCCACAACTATGTATAAATTATTTCTGACAAGTGCTTCACTATCCTAAAGTAATCTTCTCTTCTTAAAGACTTAAACCAACACAACTTCCTGTGCCATACTTCTCAGATCTCATTTCCACACGTAATTTAATTTTCTGTGACTTTGCCAGTGATTTATCTTCTTTATTAGATTTCACACTGACAAGGCCTGGGGATGAAGGAGGCATTTCTATTAATGGCTTCAGCTCTTTTAGTGCTGAACACCCAGTACCTAATCTGATATCTATGGAGATTAATGGAACATCTTTATTTCCAGTCAGGCACTGGAACAAATTGTCCTGGGAAGTGGTGGAATCATCATCCTTGGAAGTGTTAAAACAAAATGCAGATATGGCATCTGTACACATGCTTTAGTGGTAGGGTTGGCAGTGGTTGGATTGATTTTAGACATCTTTTCCAACCCAAACAATTCCATGACTCTCTAACTTACTTGGAAAGCGGACTGTTCAAATCTAGGCAACAGAACTTTGCCGAGAAAAAAGAAAAATCATTAAGAACAACCTCATTTTCAAAAATGTCAGCCACTTGGCATCTCCCACTGACTTCTCTCCTGCTGATTCACAGTGCTGCTGAAGATGGGTTACATGTCACCTCATGTGGCTGTTTGGAACTGGATGTTTTCAATATGACACATGACAGGGAACATAGCATCATTCAGACAATACCTCTGCAAATATACTTCCACATAAATTAAAATCTTCCCTTTCTATGTGCATTTTAAAAGTATAAATTAATATTTATAATTGGCTGTGTTCTATTCCTTGCCAGTTTTGGTAGAGTAGATGCCTGAGGTCATACTGTCAAAGCCAGTAGATGCTGAATGTACAGACCTTTGCATATAGGAAACAGAGGAGGAATGTGGACTATTCTGGTTGTGTAAATTTCACTTGCAGCCTCCCACAAACAAATTTCCTACCAGAAGTCACTTAATCACATCTTCACACATCTATAAGCTGGAGACATCATCTAGTTTGGTTGTCTGCATTGCCTTTAGAGTCAAAGGAAAGAGAGAGTCACTTTTCAGGAGTGACTCATCTGATTGACATTAGATATTGAACTTGGGATCATGAACAATTTCCTTAGGAACTCTGTCATCTTCATTTCTGGCAAAGACTGTGATTCCCTCTACTGTGGAACCCAAGAGACAAGCTGGTCCCATGAGTGAAAATGTATTGGTAGATAATTCATTAGACAAATATAATCTACAATTTACCTTCACAAACTTCTCAGAAGGAGCAAAACATCCCACACAAAGGGACATCAGGATCCAACCCCTAGCATGGCTGCTTTTGGATGGGTTCTGAGTCAGCTGCTTGCAGATTTGACAGTAGATTTCATCCCTACAATAGGAATTAAAAAAATAATTAAAAGTTAAACAATAAAAAGAGGAGTGTTTAAACATTATTTTCTATTAATAAACATACACACATAAATTGGCTACATCAGAGAAGTGCAAGTGACCTTCATTTGACACTTTCCAATTTTTGAATGCTTCATTTAGCCCCTGAAATGCGTTTGAGTTTTTCATTAGCAGACCATTAAAAAATTCACCCAAACAAAAGAGATGCAATGGTCAAATGGAAAACAGAGTAGCGAGGAACAAGAGTGGGTATTTTAAAAAAATAGCCCAGTGTCATTAGGACTTTCAAAAATGTTTGAATTCCTTTGCATGGTCTTTCCACTGGGCCTGATATGTACAGCAAGGAACATGATCCAGCTCAGCCTGCATTATACAACATAACCATAAAAATTATAAAACGAGAGCTTTGTAAAGCTTCAGATAATATCAAACTTGTTTGAATAGCTCAAGAAAAGCTCAAGGAAGAAGGAATAGAAAGAATGGCATGTTCATGCCTTTGTTTTGATTTCTAACCTTAAGGCTGGCCTGAGGATGCCATTACCAATAATGAAATGGAGCTTCTCCAAATTGGAAGTGGGTCGGTCTTCAAGCATGCTATTACCCTGCAGTGTAGACTCACCATCGTGAAGTCTCTTTGTCACCTGCCAACCAGACAAATTGGTCTCTTTTAGGACAGCCAGTTACTGTGTCCCCCCCACCCCCATCCCAAGTGTGTGGTGCTCCCCCAGGAGGACTCCTCCACCAGCCAGGAGGGCTCTCAGAAATTCTTCCATCTAGGATTTTAACAGCAATGGAGGGTTTGACTATGTTGGTTTTAATCATGTGTAGGTGAAATTAAAAATGGTCCTCTCTAGCTACACTTCCACCTGCTTGGTCCTTTCCCAGCATTTCTACAATGGCACCCCGTTTGCATCCCAGCTCTGAGCTGGTCCTGATGCTGGCACAGGGCCACCAAGGGTCTTCGGAATAAATCCATCTTATTGCCAAAGAGGACATGTCCCTTTAACTTAATCACATTAAAATAATCATCAGTGTTTTCATTGGAAAAATGGACCCATTCCCCATGCTAATGATGCAGTTGAAAATGCATAAGCATGGTGCTGTTTGTGAAAACAAGGATGGCATTTGTCTGCTTAGCAGCTCACTGTCTCAGCTAGTCAACCCCATCTCCATTTAGAGAGATGGACATTTCTAGAGCATCTTCAGAGCCAATTAGGGTGAGCTGGGTTGGGTCCTGTTTCTCCCCACTGACCCCTAAGGGAATATCTCGCAGAGCAATCTTCATGATCTCAAGCAGCTACAGCCAGGTAAGATGGTACCTGCTCAGGAAATGGGCAGTCTATAAATTGTTTCCATCACCCCCACCTGAAAGATTTGTCATTCCTCATTCTTTTGAGATGGCATTTCTCAAAAGCTCTCAGCTTGGGGTAACTGCTCCCATAGGGAGTTTTGTCCCTGGCACTGGAGTGGAGCAGGGGATGAGTGAGTGCTGTTGGAGACCTCATCTCTGCTATCTGTGGTAGAGGGCAGGAAACTAAAAGCAGGGATAACAATCAGACCATCACAGAGTGGTGAGAGGTATCGGCAGCTGGATGGAGGGCTGTGAAAGAGGGGAGGGAAGGTGCTGGATGAATGGAGAACAGGAGCCGAGGGGAGGCCGGCGCGAGGTGCAGAATGACTCAAGGAGACACGGGAAGCCAACCTTTCCCCTTAAACACTCCTTAAATCTTTCAGGCAGAGAGACAGGTAGCGCCAAACCCAGAGGAGGGCTGGTTCTATGTTGTCTAGGGAAAAGCAGAAGAGAGTCAGAGAGGGCTGCAGACAATCCAACGGCACTTGTGCTGCCAGGCGGCCAAGCGTCTCCCCTCACCTCCTCAGTCAGTTTGGATTTCTTCTTGAGTGTTAAGGAGACCAGTTTGTGCCGCACACTGTTCTTCTTGTGCCCATCAATGTGAGTACTCTGCAAAGCAAGAGGGGTGGGTGCAAAATGGTGAGGTGCCAAGCTGCAAAAGACCATTAATCCTGAGCAGAGAGCGTTTCAGAGACTGGTGGGAACCAGGAGTCTGGACCCATATTCCTGTGCCCCTTGAAAACCCAGGGATGGCTTTGAATTTTGTAGATACTCTCTAATCAGCAAGCGTCCCTCAGATCAAAAATATACATTGAGAACACATGAAAAAACTTATGTTGAATACATGGCTGATTTATGTTTAACTCAGGCCCACCCAGTTCTGCTGTATGACAGTGGAAATGAGATGAGCAAGACAACTCTCTGAGACAAGCCATTTGCACAGCATTTTTAGCTGGAAGTCATCTAGCCAGTGATTCTTGGACAGGTAGTTACCCATTGTGGTTTCATAAATTTTAACCAGCCCTGTGCTCTATCAGGTTTCCCAGAGGAACATCTTTGATGTGGGACAGCTCCAGGTACTGACTATATTATCATCCAATTACTTGCTGGCTTTCTACTTTTACAGAGAGCATGCTTTTATAGCAAAGTTTAAAAGTTTGCTTTAGTTTGCTATGGAAGTTTGCTTTCATAGCAAACTTTTGGACTTAGTTAACCTCTACCCATTTAAACAGCTTTGAAAAAAACATGATTTCACACCCAATTGACACTTTGAATCCTGTGGCTGTGGTGGTTTATATCCATTATAAACATGAGTTGATGCTGGATTTGCATATCATTTTGCTCAGGCATCTTTTTGTACTGTGAAGAGATGATGTAACCACAGAGAAAAAGGAGAGCTTAAACTTCCTTCTCTTCTGTACTACCTGATATCTCAGTTGGCCAAAATACGTCTTCTTGTGATAAACAAGCAAGAAATTATGGGTGGAAGGAATGAAAGGTGGTTCTTGGTGCATATTTTCACAGAATTATGATCCTGAGGCTACTTTCATCAGGTAATTCACTGGAAGTGCTGAATGGTATTGCCATTTCCAAGAACAGGGAGATTTGTTAATTTACCTCCACAAATACTGCAGAGATTTGTCAACAAAACTTCCTGAAAATTAAACAGTGGCATCCATAAGATGCCAATAGCGGATTACATCTTGTCCTACTGAATAAAGCAATTGCCAAAGATGAAAATATATCAGCACTGTGGACATTGATTTATCCAGAATAATGTTTTGTCTGGGAAGGATACTAAGATGAAGTCCTCCAGGGACATCCAGAGGGCACTCAGGATGCAACAGGGTTTTTGGTTTATTTTTTTTTTTTTAATTTTTATTTCCACAGCTTAATCCCCTGGTAATTAATTACTTCCTGCAACAAGATTAAGGGCACATTTTTAATTTAGTCTCTTCTGACTCAGGGGAGATAAAAAGGAAATCCCCAAATAAGAAACACAGGACATTACATTCCCCCCACTGTACTTTAGCTCTGCAGGGTGGAGGAGAGAGATCAAAGTCCCATGAAAGATATCAGGGCACTTCCTTCACTGGGGAACATTCAGCGGGCGGATGCTCAGTTCTCCCTGTGAGGAAGGGACAGGATCACAGGCAATTCTCCCTTCATAGCATAAGTGCAAATAAAATCAACAAACTGATTGCCTGCAGCAAACACCGCAAGTTGTTTCTTTCCAACACATTTCAATATCCCACACCTAATCTGACAACATCTCTTTTACAGCCGCAGCAGTTACCTCTCCTTCTCCCTGAAGAGCCTGCAGTTCTTTCTTATAGGTCTTCTTCCCAAGAGTCTCATATATTTTTGTCATTACTGGTATCTTCTCACCACCATCACTCATAGCTGTGTGGTACTTCGGCTCAGGGAGGTCTCCCATGAAACGCAGAATCGTGATCCATACAGCAAGTGCTGCCTATTTGAAAGGAAAGTTATACCCTGTTAGCTCACACCAGGGCAGTGGAGGTGGTGGTCAAGCCATGCTGAATCCATCAGGATCCCCACCATGGTCTCTCTGTACATCTGCAGGACATACAATACTTCCCTGTGCAATAACTAACAGTTTTTTCCTGCAGCACATGTCCTCTCTGAATGCTGGGCAGGCTGCTGGCTGCAACCACACATTCAGGCTCTGTGCTCGTGCCACCATGGATGTGTTTGTGAACCCTACCCTGCTTCTTGACAGGAGATGCCAAATTTATCAAGAGGCAGGGACTGGCAGCTCCTAACCTACTGCAGAGGGGAAGTAGAGCCACAGTGAAGGCGAGTTCATGGATAACGTAATATGCATTAAAGACATGCAGGTTCAATCCATTCCTGCTCTTGTACTGCTGGCTATGGACAAGCAGCTCTTCACTTTTACCTCTTCACTGGTGTGTACAAGGTAAGAAACAACACTTACAGCTCCCTAGAAGCGGTACTGAAGCAACAATTTCCATTGCTCATGCCCTGAGCACCTCATTGTCTTAATATAGATAACAATCTACAGAGAGGGACCCTCCTCTCTAATGTTCCATCCCTCTAATATTCACTGTCTTGCCAGCACTCAAAGCATACTGGTGGGACAGTGGCCATAGACACGTGCAGCAGAGGAGTCTATCCCTAAATGGAAACTCCTGGTGCCCTTTGGCTGGAGGATTACTCAGGCTTTCTCCAACCCACCCAGCCCTGCTCAAGGTTTTTCATCCCCTGCCTCACCAACTGGTCTCCTTCATCTTCATGGTACAAGAGAGGCTGCTTGAGAGGCCGGCGGATGTATGTGTGTGTTGCTGTGCCCTGGAAATACGTGGCAGCGAACTTGGCAAATTTGTACTCTGAGAGGTCTTCTTCCTCCTCCTCAGGGAGAGGCAATGCTGCATCCAGGTCCTCTTCCTCCAGTTCCTTCTGGACTTGCTCAAGATCCTGTTGTGGAAGCACATGTCAGACACTCAGCATGGCTTTGGATATCAAACCACCATTTCCTCTGGGCCTGGCTTTTCAGCCAGTCTGATTTCCATCCCAAAAGGAAAAGACAGCTGGAGGAAACATATAGAATACAGCTCTAGAGCCCATGCAAAGCCCGAGCTCTGAAGGACATGCCTGTGCCTAGGAATGTCCCCAGAGCAGTAGAAGAAGCAACAAGCATGGCCCCACTCATAGCATGGGGAAAGGATGTCTAAGAGCTAAATGCCATGAGCTGTGATGAACCTAAAAGGAAAGATCTCAAAGACCATAAGACCTTGATGACCTTATAGGGATACTGCTCTTCTTCATTTGGTAGTCCCAGGGAAAGCTGCCAGGCTGCCTGCCCATCTCTAGACACAGCACAGTAACCCTCTGGGGCCACACAGGAGAGCCTGGTCTTGAAGGAAGCCTTCAGAGACACACTTTTTTATTACTGTACTCTTTCTTGATCTATTAATGTTTTGCTGACGCCTGTCATATGATAGCCATGCTCCTGTACATCTCCAGTACCTCAAAGCCATTGGGTGCCTGTCCCTCCTGGCCAGGAAGGGAGGAGGTTGTCCCCAGGAATCCAAACATTTTGTCCACCATTTCTGAGTCATTCACTGGCTCATTGCGAGCTCTCTCCATTTTTTCTAAGAGCTCTTTCTTCCGACGTGCTTCCTCCTTCTCCTTTACTTCTCTCTCTGCATCTTCCCGTGCCAGCTGGGCCAGGCGTACCTGCAAAAAGAGAAGTGCAATGACTGAACTGCTTCTTCCAAAGAGTTGGCAGTAAATTCCACAAGGCCTGGCATTAGGAAGGCAGGCTGCCTGGTGCTTAGGGCACTGTACCCGCATCATAACTTGGAGCAAATCAGTGACATATCCATGTCTCAGTTTCCCAATTGCAGAAGGTCAAAGCAATGCATTTTCCCCATTCCTTAGTGCCTTTTTAGGGGTGTTGGTCCATGCACAAAAACTCTCACTGACCTATTTTTTTTTCTTTTATACAACAGCCCTGCATGTCCACACACATACAGAGTGTCCCAGTTCCCCCTTTATACAATTGCAAAAGTGAACAATAACTATAATCTCTGGCATTCCTGTGCAGCAAATCAGAAATTCTGGAACAGATTCAAACTAAAAGAGCACAGAGTACTTTAGAGAATTAAATATAAACCACTCAAGCAGGGCAGAAATCCCTCAGATATTTTTGTCATTGCCCCTCAAAGGAACAAAACTAGTTCCTGGAGAACAGCCAGAACCCCAGAAAGAGATCAGTCCCCATGTACTTGGTGCTTCTTTTCTGCTTCTTCTTTGGCTTTCTTGGCACTCATCTCCTTTCGAAGTCGTTCTTCTTCTGCCAGCCGAAGTTTCTCTGCTTCCAGGCGTCGATAGTACTGCAGGAATAAACATAAGAGCCTTTCTGAATAGGTACCTAAGAGCACACGATGCAGAAGCATGCATTCCTCCCCTCTGCTCATCTCCGTTTCTCCTCCACAGTACTTACTTCCCCGCGGAGGCGCTTGTAGAGCCTTCGGGCAATCATGCCCCGGGCGTAGGCCTGGACAGTGAGGACAGCCCAGAGCCGGTGGCGGAAAGCCCTACGGACCAGGTAGCCCCGGCACCGTGCCTGAAACTCGATGATCCGCCGGCGAGCCATATGGTACTGCTTGTGGAGCTTGCGGGAGCGGTACAGGGCCTGCAGCCTCAGGAAGCCAATCCGCATCTGCAAGAGGGAGCAGGATGAAACCACCCCGCCAGCCAGGGGCTCACCCACCCTAAGGAGATTTCCACTGCTAATCTCCTGCTTGCATGGCTGTAAATAAGAGCTGCTAAAATCAGTCCCCATGATAGCAAACCTTCTGGAGGGAGGTTCTCCAAGAGGGTGGAGACATGAAGCCCTCTGGCTGCTGCTGATTCAAAGCCCAGGAAGGACAAACACAGTTTCTTCCCCACTGGCCCTTTGAGAGGCCCCAGGATGTCTGGTTGGCCATCCCAGGGTAGCCACAGGCCATGAGGGTTGCTCCTACCTCCGGCCAGCATCTGCAAAACTCCTGCCTGACAGTCAAGGTGCTGTTTGATGGCAGGAGGCAACATCCTAGAAAGCCTGGAAGTTGCTATTTCTATCAAGTTGCAAACTTGGAAGATTATATTGAGATACTTTAGACCTTGCAGGCTTTCAAGATTATATTGAGATACTTTAGACCTTAACACACTTTCAAAAACACCCTGCTGTTGGGTCAAAACCAGCTGTAACAGGGAGAGGACTATGGACTGGGATGGTGAGAAATCCAAATATGGTCCCACATGGAGATGGAGTCCATTTTTCAGAGGAAGCTGCTCTTGAGTTTTCAGTCATCTGGAAACTAGGGGAAGACTTACAAAACCCCAAATGACCAGTTGGTGCAATGGACATATATGTCACAGGGGAAAGAACAGCTAGGAGGTGTTCTCTTCAATGAGATGACAAAGCAAAAGAACAAACTTCCATTCATCGCTCCAACTGATAAAAGCCAACTTTACCACTTCCGACATTCAGTGGGACATTTTGAACCAGGAAACCCTTGTGTATGTCCCAGGTGAAAGAGGCAGGAAGGCAGAGGTGTGAGGAAGCACCGCTGTACTTACAGCACCATAGTTCTTCCTGCAGTTATGTCCACGCCAGTATCTCTGAATCATCAGGACTGAATTTCTCACTTTCAGGAAATTGGATCTGCAAAAGCATTTCAATCATTTGCCTCTGTGGTTTGGCCACAAGTTATCATCTCCTGGGCCTCATTTCTTGGAGATTTGAACCTGAGTGTCCACGTGGAATAAACACTGCATTTTTGGCATGGAAATGTCTCCTTCCCCAGCCCTCCTTGCTTTCATAAAAACATCTGTAGGCATGCTCTCTGAGAGGTTCCTGCAGGGAGATTATGCCACATTATGGGAATGGGAAGGAGATGCTAGGAATGGTTCTCTCCTTCCCTCAGCTCCGCATCCTCTTCTCACACCTAAAATTTCTTCCCTCTGTGTCCTTTCCCACCCAAATGATTGAGAGCAAACCTCACCAACACCATGCTGCTATCCCTATCTGCTCCTCCAGTCTTTCTCAGCCTGATCTGATTCTTCCTGCAGACAACATGGAGACAACTGGGTGGCCTTGGGGGGGTCTCGCTATGATCAGTGTGTGAAAGATTGATGACTTATTTAACATGTGCCCCTTTCTGCAACACACAACCTGAGTCACAGCCATAGCTTGTCAATGAAAGAGCATAGAACCCCAAGAACTGTCCCTCCTCCGTAGGTGAAGCTTGTCCCTCGCTGTGGCTCCCCCTCTTCATCCACAACAGTGCCATGAGCTACCTGTCCTCTTTCCATGTCTGGAAACTGGGTTGCAAAGGGAAGAATTCTGAACTCCTTGAGCCTAGGGGAGAGCAACTTTAGTAGCAGTAGGTAATGCAGTGTTCCTTCCCTCTGCAGTCTTGTGGGGATCTCCATCGATTGGAGTCTCAGTGTTGCCTTTGGCTGGCTCAGAGTCCACTGCTGCACTGTCATAGCAAACACCACATCCCCTGAAGATGGCACTGAACAGGGACAGAAGGTCTTGTTCTCTCCGGGACTGGGGCAGATAACAGAGTTACCCTCTTGTTTCCACTACTGTTTTCCTACAGTACTTGCTGCACCTGAGTGCCAACACATCAGGGGTCCCCTCTGGTCATCTGGGCACCAAAGGAGTGATGCAGCCTCCAGAAGCCACTTGCTGTGGTGAAGCATCCCACATAGCCCAGCTCCCATTTGGCTGTGGGGTTCATACCTACCTGTCTTTATACCCACGGACCACCTTCTGGATGAGGATGACTTTGTCTGTGATGGCCTTGTCTCTCTCAATCTCCAGCAGCATGTCGTGGTGGTCCTGTGGGAGGAAGCAACACAACACCAATGTCTCAAGCTCTCCTTCTGCCTGATATGTGGGTGGTACAAGACCCCCGTCCAGGACGGTTGTCCAAAATAAACTCTTGGGTCATTTTATATACCACGTATTACCCCACTTGCTCACTGGGGAAGTCCTAACATAAACCCTAGTGATCTATAGTTTTCATTCCCAAATGAAACAGGTCATCCAGAAGCTGCAAATGCAATATTTCACAGTCTGAAAACAACCAAATTACATCACCCTTCCCTGCAGAGCTCCCTCCTATTGCTCTCAGCCATGGTAGCAGCTCCTAGGAGCACTGGAGAGCTTTGCAAAGAAACTCCTATTTGCCTGGGTCCCATTACTTCTTCCAGCCAAGACTGCAATGGCCCCCTAACATAAGGGAAAAAAAAAAGATCCTCAAACACTGAATTTCCTTTGCCCTGAGGCATTCAGATGCACTAATCCAAACTTTATTCTGATAACTCCCATGTTATGTGTGATTCAGCTTTCTTTCCCAGTCATGGCAAGCTGAGCCATGCCACACTGCATGTGGCAGAGGCAGTTCCACACGTTTCCTGGTTTGCTCGACCTCCCACGGCCCCTCGGGGCCTCCCAATTTCTCTGTTTCCTGTCCTGACAGCTGTGAAATCTTGATAACAGGCTCTGGAAAGAGCAACTAGTAGGAACAAGTTCTGGGGAAGAGATGGGGGTGTTTGTGCTGGCAGTGGGATTTGGGGGTGAATTTAGGTGTAAGCAAGTCAGGTTTTATCGTTGGGGTTTTTGCTCAAGAGAAGACTCACCTTCCCAGAACAGCACAGGAATGGGTTTGTAAGGAAAGATGAGTGTGTATGGGACTGCAGGGGACCTGCAGTGTTGGACTGCTCTGTGTCAGTGGGACTGATGCAGAAAAGGAGACTGTAGACACATTTTGGGTTGCACAAGGATGTGCAGAAAGCAAAATGAGCCTGTTGTGCTCACGTCCCTCTCTCTTCAGGGCTCTGCATGGGCATCCCTCCTGCTGCTGTGCCTTCTGGGCGAAGGCAGGAGAGGAAGCTGAACCACTCAGCCCAGGAGGGAAAAGGCTGTGCACTGGATGTGACCACTTTTGTGCTGGTATGGATTTGTGAATGCATCAGTGCTGGCACCACGCCAGAACTTCCTCCTTCCTGCTGCTCTTAAACCAGCCCCAAATGTTCTGCCTTAAGCCAGGTTCTACCCACTGACATGCTAGCCCAGAGACCATGGAAAAGGGTCATGTGTTGTGATGAAAGGGAAATGGTAGGACACGCCTCTTGAGGGAAGGACCCAAGATGGCAGGGGGAATGTGGAGAACCACCCACCTTTAGAAATATCTTTGTCTTGCCAATCTGCCAGTCATCATCCTTCCCCAGCACTGCTTCAGCAATGCGCTGGCATGTCCCACGCAGGTCACCCTGACAGAAAAGGGGTTGGGATTCGCCAGGACCAGACTCACCCATTGCTCCTCCCAAGCCCAGTGTAAACCTCTTCTGGTCCCAAATCCTGCAGTTTTCTTCTAATGAGGTTCTTATGGCTTTACCGTCACTTTGTTTAAGATGAGTGAGACAGACAGGCTGAATATGGCTACCTGTCCCTGCCAGCCCTGTAACCATTTTTCTTTCACTTGGAAAGCCCAGAGCACCACTGTGACACCTGGGGATCAAATGCTGCATAACTGCTTTTGGAGAAGAGCCACACCCCATAAATATTTCTGGAGATTGCCCAGCAGAGAGCACTCGTACCTATGAAAGAGGATTCTCACCTGCTTGTAGGCTGGCTTCACCCCAGGCATGAGCACCCGGTAGCGGTCCACAAACTCCACAAAGGTGTAGCGGATGGGGTATCCAGCCCGGCGGATGCGGATGGTCTCCATCATCCCTGAGTACCTCAGCTGACGGACACACAGCTCCCGATCAAACAGCTGGGGGGGTTACAGGACACAGGGGCTCGACTGCAAATCTTTTAGGGCTCGTTCATTGCACTTACAGGCAACTATGTGCTCCTCTGCGTAGGCCTGATGAGGCACAGACTACTGGAGGCAGTTTTGATTTTCTTTGCATGGTTTTGTTATCTAATTCATCCCACGCCTTTCTCTTGGACTAACCACAACAATACTCAGAAGCTCAGAAGCAGCAGCACGGGATGATGTACAGACTCTGAGAACTCCAGCCAGCATCCCGATACAAACAATCCCCCCCCCCGCCCAAAGCACATTTCAGAAGGAAGTAAAAGTTTTAGAATAACACAAAGTAACAAACAGTCAGGACTTTCCACTGACCTTTCGCTTCCGCTATCCCATTTCCTATCACTATCAGTACGTTTTCCTTCAAAGGCAGGGACAGAAAATGATCTCTCAGACAATGTTCGCTTGTGAAGTCACCCTGCAGAGCTCTGTGTGCCTTTATCTGGGATTTCTTTTCCTTTGGATTATTAAACCAGGGCCAAAATTAAATTTAGCAAGAAATCACATTTCATATCACACTGCTGTCTCTGATTCAGTGTTAGCTCATCCACTCATTTCTTTAATGGGAAGATTAATTTCTCTTTGTCTAATTCTTCCAAACTTGAAGCTGCTTTCCTGTCCCACTGAAAGTTTTGTAGACAAATAGGTAGTACAGAGACTTCTGTCTTAGCACTAGCAAGACCTGGTGAGATACAGACTTCCTATGCAGGACACAAAGTACCAGACTGAATTCCAGACATCCAGGTGTAAAAACAGCTCAGAGACAGGTCACTTAGGGTAATTTGCTAATGTCAGTTCAGGATGTACACCTATTTCTCAACATCACCTATGATCCAAAAGAAGGTCTTGTTCTAATCTCTGCTCAGATGATTATCACAGATCAGACCTACTATTAAATATTTACCCAAAATATTACATTAACAGGCGAATAGGTGCCTTTTTACTCACACCAAAACCAGGATAAGAGCACAGTAAAATGATCTGAGAGACCCACCAAATCTTTTGCTCTGTATTAGAATTATAGTATTAGGTTCACTGAACAGCAAAAATAAGTTTCAGACAAACACTGTTTGTGCATAACAGCTCTGAAATTCAGTGTTTTATGCTTTTTTTGCACTCAGCTGACCTTTACTAACAGATCTGACTTTAGATAAAGCTCCAGCTCTGGCTAGATCATTTATTAAATAAAGCTCTTCCTTTCCCAGAAATACCACTATTAAGTGTGGTAAGCAGGTAAGAGTGACTGCTCACAGCATCAATGTTGGATCCTGCAAGGTGTGAGGAGCAGGATCAGGGCTTGCAGCACTCACCTTATCACCTGCCTTCTGCTGCAAAATCCAGAGTCCCTTCCTTGAGCAGTCTGTGGCCAGGGGGATCCCCTCTCCTTCCTTTTCACTTGCTCCTAAAGGTTTGCCCCCATAGTGTTCATTGCTTTTGAAGCAAATCACTGAATTGGAGCAAGATACCTCCTCTCACACTTCCTCTGTGCTATTTTGCCTCTTTTTTTCCTCTGCTTTTGGAACAATGCTTTTGTAATTGGTGGAGAAAATCAAAAGGCAGTGGAAAGGATCAAACAGGATTTAAAATGAGGGAGATCCATCGGGAACAAAGATTTTTAAGGAAGACACCCATGGGAGGATGATTTTTAGAGAGCACTGAACTCTGCCACAGAACTAAACCCATGTCTCAGCTGAAATCTCAGGCAGGAAGGAGACTACCCCCTATGGAAACCGAGGGGCATTTCCTATAGGATAAAGGGCTGCGGGGTGAATTCCTTGAGATTGTCCTTGGGAAGAAAGGCAAGACCAGGAGCTACCGTCTGCAAAAGGTTTTGGGGTGCTGTTGGACTGCAAAGCGAGTGCCCAATTTTGCCAACCCTTTTGTGACTCTGTTGCTTGCACAGCAGGCTGTGGGTTGGTTTTCTAAGTGTGCAGGATTAATCCCAGCTCCACTGATGCCCAAAGGACTTTTTCCGGTAGCTCCAGGGCAGAATGACCCCACTGGCAGTCCCATACAAAAAGCAACCAGGAGAGAAAAGCGGGACTTACCATGGGTTTCTTGTACTCATTGGGCTTGATGCAGCGGACGAAGAAGGGCTGGCACACGCTGAGAGTCCTCATCAACAGCTCCAGGGAGCGCTTGAACTGGCTGCTGAGCGTTGGCGAGCGCTTCCTCGTCTCTGCTCCCTGCAAAACCCCAGCGCAGCGCACTCAGGAAATGAAAGGATAACGTTGCCTTTCCCCTCTGGCCTTCCCCAGGAGCCTCCTGCAACAGCCGGGGCTGGAGCTGGGAGTGGGGCCAGAGGTGGCTGAAAGTTGTGGCAGGAGAGGGGAAGGGCAGAGGCTGTGAGCTGGCAATGGCCGGGCTCTAGCAGCCTACTCTACTCTATATGGCTCTATGCAGGCAGGAAAAGTGCCGGGATTTATTTTCTCCTGCTTGAACCTCTCTGTGTGACTGGAAAACCCATCTTCCCTATGTAGAACCATGAGGAAGAACTACCCATAAGAGCAAACAGCCTCTTCTGGGCCATCAAAATTCTCTGTTTTACATCCTGGGGCAATGCACCTGCACAGGGATACTCTCAGGAACAGCATGGGCTTCCCTCTGTCCCCATGCATTGCAGCATGGGCGTGCCAAACCCTCTGTCATGGTTCCTCATGCCAGGCAGGGCTCCTCCTGCTCCCTGGAACAGGAACCAGAGACTCATTTAGGGTAAAGAATAATCCAGGAGAATGCTTGCTGCAGGGTGACTGCAACAGTTCCAGAAACTTCTGCTGAGATTCCTCAGCCTGTACTACCACAGATTCAAGTTTCCTTTGGAAAAGAATATTAACTAGACTAAATAACGTTGAGTATTTAGGGGGAATCATGGTGATTTGGAATATTTTTCTTGTTTCAGCTCACCTGGTCAAATTAATAACCCAATCTCTGTTCTGGGACAAGTGTTTCTAAATGAGAATGTGTATGTTTCCCTTAACAGTCCAATCTGGCTGCTCTGGGAAAACCTTGCTAAACCAGCTCCAAATGAAGTCCCTGGCCCATTTCACGTGCCAGACACTATTACCTGAGCTCATTACACATCAGCCACAGTGGTGCTGTGTGTCTAGTGAGGTCTCGTGCTCAGGGAGCCTTTGTGGGACAGCAGGCAATGCTGGAGGGCTGGAGGAAGAGCTGGGCACCAGGAGGCAACTCCCTCTTAATTAAAAACGGGGTGAGCATGTAACATGTCCTGTGACATGAATTGGTGTCCAGAGAATTCCCAAAGGGAGGATTCCAGCAGGATTTTAATGCAGTTTTCCTCCAAATTTACTCTTATTTTCAAGTGGCCAAGCCACACGTGGAGTCACAAAATCCTCATCTGCATTGGCCATGTTTTGCAGTGTTTATTTGCACATTTTTGTTGCTGTGTTTAGTTCTACTGTTGCTAAAATCTTTACATGTGCTTCATCACATACCACTAATAACCTTTAACATTCCCACCCTTCAAAACTGTGGAATTCCACACAATCACAGAACAGTTTGGATCAGAAGGGATTACAAATTCCCTCTAGTCCAACCCCTTTGCTACGAACCGGGACTTTACACAGCTCAGGTTAAATTTGATGTTGAGACAAACCCAATCAAGACAAACACAAAGTCATCATGGAAATCCAGCAAGAGAAAACCCAGCTCATGCAAACACCACAAAAACCTGGCCTGCTTGTCAATAAGAGTGTGGGGGGCTACCAGTGATCTCTCCCAGCAAAATCCTCCCCAGAAGGACAAACAGCTAACCAATCTAGAATAATTAATGGATACAGCTGCTACCTGCAGAGCACTGTAGAGTCTGATGCTCATATTTTGCCACAGATTTTCTGAGGAAAAGGCTGTTTCAGCAAGAATCCTGCTTTGAAAGGCTTTGATGAATGCTTTCTTATCACATTGCTAATTATGCATACCAGATCACCTCTGTGAGATGTGAAAGGACAGCCACAGGGGTTAGAAGCAGCAACAGATGCAGGAGCAGGGCTGGCAGTCAGAAACAATTGCATATTAACCAAATTTTAGTCAGTTTGGGCTTGGCTGGGAGAGATCATTTTTAAGCCATGGTGTTAGGAAGGGAGCAAAACTTTATACAAGGGTGTACAGGGGAATGCACAAGTGGTTTGCTCCCAGACAGCAAGAAATGCCTCTCCAGCTTGCTGGTGCCTTGCATTTCTTTCCTGCATGCATCCAGATCTGGCAAAAAGCAGTGGTGCCATCTCCATCCTTACATCTGACAGCTTTTTTCTGGGAGGAGTTGGAAGGAAGGGACAGTGACCAGAGAGCAGCTTGTCTTCCTGTCCAAATAGTCAGAGCAGTCTGGGCTCCCCCTGTCAAGGCCACATCATCCCATGCAGGGATGACATTTCAGGGCCTGTGCACATTTGTGCACAGAGCCCTCTCAATGGTGGGCACGACTCCTATGCACACTTTTTGGGCTCTCAGATACACAATAAATACTCTGACAAGTGTTTTGTATCTGCTTCATCCTTCAGGGATGGGTGACACCACTCAAGTAGTTGTGGTTTTTCCTGCCTTACCTCAACACCAGCTTGGAAAGAATCACACCTCTTCCCTTACTTCAGCAGAACGACCCCAAAAAAGGAGTGGAGCAGCCTCTCAATATAGCCTATCAAGGCACTGAAAATGCAGGATTTACTGCAGAGGAGAAGTACTTTTTAAGATAAAACCAGACCCAGTCCCCATAGCCTGATGGAGGAAGGGCTGATACATTCTGCTTTTCCCTGGCCAGACATTTCCTAGCTTTCAAACTCTGAGACTGCAGCATCTTTGTGACTCAGACCATCTCCTCACTTGTGTCCACACAAAGCCCAGTAGAAGGGAGGATGAGACCTGTGTAAGATGGGGAAGGATGAGCAGGATTCACAGGTGCTGTACTGCAGACTGGAGCCCGAATACTGGAGTACTCAGCCTGTACTCAACATCAAAGGAGGAAAAGACTCAAAACCAGAAAAGAAAAACGAGGAAACAAAGAGAATTAAATGATTTACAGAGAAGGAGCATGCAGAACAGAGTTCAGAATGGTGTGCAGACCACCATGACATACTTCAATTCCGCTTTCTTCTGCCATCTCAAGCCAGCCTGAACTTTGGAAGTGCAAGCACATACGTGGCTTGCCGCAACACCAAGACAAAAGGCAAGGAGAATGGCAACTACAAAGAGAAATGTCACTGAGCCAGGAATGGTAGAGGTTATTCCTTCTGTCCCTCTGCACCTTCTCCTCCTTGAAGGACAAGGCTGCTGGCACACCAGAAACACCATCAGGAGATGGCAGCCTGCTTCAGTGGAAATGCAGAAAGATGAAATACTTGAGGACAGCTAGGGAAGGAGGGCAAAGCATGTGCCACAAGCAACATTTTGGGGAAAGGTTCTGGACAAAGGACCATCCTCCCATCTCTCTAGGATTATAAAGTCACTAAATTGAGCCATGCCAATGTGACATGCAGTTTCTGGGCAAAAGTATTCCTTTTGTTTCTTATGTTTTTATATGAAATGTCTCTGGGGTGGCCTTCAGGTCATATAGTGAAGAGAGTCTTTCTCCTAAAGGCTGCGCAGTCTGCAAAGTGCATTCCAACACAAAGTTGACATGGGCTACATAACAGTGCCAAGTATCACTGTTTTGAACTAAAAGCTTATTGATATATATATATATATATATATATGCATATATGAAAAATCATTTTTTTCATGGCTGTTCCACCTTTACCTCAGTGCCTAACAAATATGAACAATTATTATTCATTAGACAACCTACAAAACATGAAGTTTATTCGTAAGATCAACTCTGACAACAAAACTCCCATTTCCCTGAATTACCTGTTGACATCTTCAGAGGAAAAAACTGGTTTGAACTTTTCTGGCAGATTTTACATGTTTGTCTCCTGTATTTAATCCCACCATAGCATCACAGAATTATTAATGCTTTGGGCTGTAAGGGATCTTAAAAGTTCATTTCGTTCCAATCCCTCTGCCATGGGCAGGGACACCTTCCATTAGATCAGGTTGCTCAAGGTCCCATCCAACCTGGCCTTGATCACTGTCAGGGATGGAGCATCCACAGCTTCTCTGGGTAACCTGTGACAGCGCCTCACCTCCCTCACAGGAAATAATTTCTTCCTAATACCTCAACTAAACATTTTCTCTTTCAGTTTAAAGCCATTCGCCTTGTCCTATCACTCAAGGCCCTTGTGAAAAATCCTTCTCCAGCTCTCTCATATCTTAACTCAGGAAAGACTATTATTTTTGCTACAGCTCTAGAGCAGGGCACAGTGAAATGTTCCAATTGAAACAGTTTTGACCATGATACAGAGCGGAAGGAGTCCACCTCTGTAATGAATGGCTTTCAGTCATTTTGGATCAGATCCTCCTCACTGGAATTCCAAATCCAAACATCAAAGATACTGTTGAAGTGAAAAGGGATGAAATTCAGCCCCATGCAAAGAGCTGAATTTTGAAAAGCAGGCTAATCCTCTGGTTATCAAGGGGTCGTGGAAATGTGAGCAGAGTCACAAAGCTTATCTCATAAAATCTTTAGCACACAAAATGCTACCTTATGGCCAAACAACTAGCAAGCAAGGTTTGGGAAGTTATCAGAACCAGTCAGCAGATGCGATGCAACAGAAGAGACCTAAAAAAGGTCCCAAAAGCCTCTTTTGATGATCATGACAAAATTTCATATTATCTTGTCTTTGAAGGCTTATATGTGAGGTCCCCCCTGAACAAGAACTACCCTCCACCTCCAAAAATTATCGCATTTCCAAACAACCCAGAAATGCAATCCAGGGGTCTCTCTTTGCATGTGAACTGTCTTACCTCAAAAAGTGCAAAACAGCATCAGATTTGGAGTTTTTTGGAGGAATAATGTCCCACTGAAGCCAATGGTGACACCATGGTAAATAAACAACAGCTAAATCCCAGATGAACCATATGAAGTTATTTAAAATGATTCAAATATCAGGAAAAAAATCCTCAAAACTTTGGCCTGGTTCTGATTTTATCCAAACCAAATTCCCATCATTACAAAGTTCTCCTGAGTTGAGACCCAGAATGAAGTGACACAGTCATAGACCTGTACCTATTCAACAAGCTGTAAAAAGGCTCTCCAACACATTGGTCACTTGAAATGGATCCTCTACAGATAGTGCAGGAAGAGGAATAAACCAACAGGAGTAAAGCACAATCCTTGCCAAGGAGAGGTGAGTATACAACAGAGGAACTCATGTATTCAGTTTACCTTTGGTGTGGGCGACTGGCCAAATGTGCTGGATGCATAGCCACAGAGAAACTACATGAAGCACAGGTTAAAAAAAAACAAAACAAAACAAAACCAAAAACAAAACACAAAACAGAGACAGAGAAGAGCAAATAGTGAAAAGAAGGAATAACTGAAATGGGAGCCTGACATTTTTAGCATTGGAAGTCCAGCTGTTACATATCTCATGAACAAAATGCATTAATTCTTAGATTTTTGTCTAACCATCTCCTGGCTTTTCTCCTTTGTCTTAATGTTCACTACTCTGAATCTGAGGGAGCTGCCAGTGTTCATCTCTTGCTTCTTGGAAACAAACTTTGTACATTTTTAGACCTCACTCTTTATCCATCCAATTTCAGCCATTCGCACTCTTCTTCCTCACACATCTCTGGTCTCTATATACATTGGTTGGAAAGGTGCCAGGAACAAAACACAAAAGAAATCCCTCCCTTCCTCTCTAAATTTTAATACCAAAATTCCTTTTCTAAAGAAATCCCTCTCTTCATCCCTAATTTTAATCCCAACAATCAGGTATTCTTGATAAAATTTAAACTTCTGCCAAGGGGAAAGCCCCCCTTCCCCCTGAATTTTCCCATTTGTTTTTCACTTTACACTGTTCCATCCTCCACTGCTCCTTCTACCTGTTCCTTGAGCAAGCAATGCAGCCATACCACCTGATTCCTCAGAGAAACAGTGTACAACTCCCACTCAATCCATAATTTCACCTGGCACCACTCACAGCAATGTTCCTGTTTAGCAAACACATGCAGATAAACCTTCTCTGTGATGACCATGAATAAATGAGACTTTACAGCCTCATGTGCTCCAGAAATACCCAGTTCACCACACAGGTTTCATTGTGTACAAATGTTAGGCCATTCAGGGACTGAACAATGTTCGAATATAAAATCTCAACCAGTTTTCAAATTTCTCTGATCTTTCTCAAATTTCTGGAATATAAGGACTCCATTTGAAAGACTGAATGCAAAGCAGATGTGGACTTACTCAAAAAATCCTACAAACTTATCAAAAAGCTCCTGAGGACCAGAGTTTGGAAGGTGTTGAGCAAAATCCTCATGATTTGATTTAGCCCTTAGCAGAATATGTCTCAAGTGGCATTGTCTCTAGCCACTTGTCTCTTTTAAAGAGATGTTATATTTGATTGTGTCACTGGAAAGTTCCTCCACAGATTGCCTCACTGAAGCTCAGGGAAGGCATGCATCATTCCAAGACATTCCAAGGACACCTCACCATACATCTTTGCTACATGCAATCAATTTCCAGGACCCAGGCTCATTTACTCCCTCTTTTGGGGCACATGTCCTATGAAAGGAGCTGCAAACTACTGAATGTTGCTGGAAAGCAATGGCAAAAGCATCCCAGCCACATGCTGGATCCTGCTTGTCTGAGGATTTTTGTGTGGTGGTGTTCAGGGAATTAGTGCTCTCCAGGTTCACAGTGATACTGTGCATGACTAGGAGAGCTGGTACACTATGTTGGCTCTTCTTCCAGTTCTATGACGTCAGGCTCAAAATCTCACATTCCAAAAAGAAAGCCAGACATCATAAAGTATCAAAGCACAAAGACCACCACTTGGGACAGATTCTGAAGATGTCTAGTGAACTACAAGAAGACCCCAAACAGTTTACGAAAAAAAAAAAAAGGATTCCAAGATTCCAATGTTTTCAAAGGCTTCAGTTCTCAGATCCTAAACAACATCCAGGCAGATATCTCAACTTTGCTATTATATATTTCCAGCATCTTTTAAAGATGCTTTGGTAGGGAATCCCTCCCAAAGATGAGACAGTTTGTGTGACTGTGTAAATCCTTTCATTGATGCCCCATAGTGCATCTCTGCTCTTCCCAAAGAAGAAAGAAATCACTTCCAAAGTCAACTGCAAAGCTTACAACAAAAATAAAAAGCAGCAAGGAATAAACAATAAAAAGCAAAGTAAGCAGCAGCACTGATGCTAAGGGAGTTAGTGCCTACTTCAACAGGAGTATCCACTTCTGAGGATAGCTCTGAACCCAACAGGAGTGTTATGCCAATTAGTAGCTTAATTAGTAATTGATAAATGTTCTCTTTAATTCCTAATGAAGTCAAAAGGATAATGATCATTAATTTCAGTAGAAGCAAAACTGAATGGCTAAAGGTTATGTACAAGGCTTGCAAAACAGCACGTAATATATTAAAAAAAAATGTCTTTGGAATGTAAATATTTCTTTCCCTTGACAAGCAAAGGAATTCAGCACTTACAACTTGGCACTCCTGAAAGTCCCTAAGTCCCTTGGTCCATCAGTGGCATTGGCTGGCATTTGGAAATGGTACTCCGACTGCCAAATATTTGTTTGCTTTGAAAAATGTTATCCCCACACCCTCTGCATCCCATAGCTTTTGCCTTGGGAAAGACTGGGGGATTTGGCCATAGTGACTGATCTGTATAGACTTTCAGATTCCGCAAGACTGATATTTTAGAACACTTTCTACTTTAATTTTGGGAGCAGAGTTGAGTAGAAAGATTTAGATGTTCAACTTCCTGAAGAAAACATTATACAACATCATTTGTGTTATTAAACATGAACATCATTTGTGTTATTGAAGGTGAAATGGACACTAATCTCATTACCAGCATTTAAGCTGGTATCCCAGTAATAAATGCTCAAATGGGGTGGAAAAGGTTAAAGCAATAACTCTGCCTTTCTCTGAAACTTCAAGGCATATAGTCTTCTCTCACACTGAGCATGGAGTAAGCACATAAACTCCTGGAGGACGGGGATGTGGAAAGAGAAGCTTTGAAGTTCAGCTTTCATAACTGGTGTCCCCTTTCCCTGCTGTTGCAACAGTGAAACACAGCTGTTTCCCTCCAAGTCTTGTTGCAGTGCTTAAGAACCAGCAATAGTGTCCTTTTTCTCTAACCTGGTCGACAAGCATTTGGTTTTTACGTGGACTCAAAGAAAGGGACCTTCAAGGTTACATAGTTCCAACCCTCCTGCCATAGGCAGGGACACCTCTCAGTAGACCAGATCACTTGAACACTTGAACACTTCCAGGGATGGGGCATCCATAGCTTCTCTGGGTAACCTGTGCCAGTATCTCACCAGCCTCACAGGTAAGAATTTCTTCCTAATGCCTAATCTAAACCTGCCCTCTGTTAGTTTACTTCTCACTCTCTTATACATGCATCTGGATGACCTATCTGGAAGGCACAGTTACTTTTCTCTCAGATTTCTACAATCACAAACCTATGTGTTCCAATTCCTACACAGTTCAGAGGGGCAATCACAGCAAAAAAAAATTTAATACTTGATGAACCAAATGCAGTGAACTGGAGGTGTGAGTGTGGATGCATCCGTGATACTGCATTAACACTTCCTGATGACTGACTCTCACTAACAGGTTTGAAACACCCCAAAGAACATCAGAGGCATGTGACTCTGCAAATCTCCCACCCCTTCCATGAACACCCCTCCTTGTGAAGAAAGATCTTCCCCCGCCTGCATTACCATTGCCACATCTGCTTGGAAGATCTGCTTGATGAATTTGTTTTTTGAGGAATGCACCAGCTGAATGATGTCTCCATGCAGCGTGTCCCTGTTTTTCTCCAAGAAACCTAGAGAAATAATGGGACAACACATAGATGACACAGTGCAACATGGGCAGCATGTGAGCTGCAAGCAGCTTCTGGGCTCTTGGACTACTGGATGATCTTGGTGAGGTAATGGTAGTAATGCGCAGGCAGAGAGAGAGACCATGGGAAGGAAGACAGAGGTGCATCTTCAGGCTGGATTGAAGACGCAGTGGTGCAAAGCACTGTCATTCTGTCACAGGCACACACAAATGAAACAGCACCAAACTCTGCAGCTCGTGGGCACAGCTGGAGATTCAAGTCATTGCAGCCAGAAAAGGAATACATTGACACTAGTGTGGACTACCACCCTGCCCTGCTCCAACACAACAGCGGCTCATCTGCCCACGAACATCCCCTCACCCCCTGCAGTGCCCTAGGAGCTGCCCCCTACCTTTTGTTTCGTAGTAAACAATTCCAGCAAAATGGTTAATGCCGAACTGGGTTTCATAGTTATTCTTCGGAGGAATATAGTTGGTGTTAAGCTTGTGCTGGGAGTTCAGCTTGTGTAACATGGTGGCATCTGTACCCTGTACATGCATGAAAAGATCTGACATTTAACCAAGGCTATTCCCATTGAAATAATTTTTCAGTCAATAGCATATTTCTTTCTTTTCTTGGTGATGATGTGCATTTATGTTGAGAAGTGGTATGTTGGAGAATATACGTCAAGTACAGAAATGACAGAAATTGATTAAATATCACTAGTATGTAGTTCTGTATTCAAAATAATGCTCCCAAAGGAATATATTTCATACCATTTTCTCTTAAACTTTGCCAATGGATGTTTTTTAGCCTCTTGCAGGCATATTTTCCCATCAGAAACACTTGTTTTAGCATAGCTGTGACACTGACAGAAGAAAATTTAAGAGAACAATAAGAACTATAAAGAGGCAGGCCACTGGTGAATGTGTGTTTGGGGCTGAGCAGATCTCTCACAGAGCGCCAAGCATGCAAGTACGAAGGGGATAAAATCAGGAGAGTCACTGGCTGAGCCGAAAACACACCTTGGGGAACTTGCTCTCCTCGTCAATGAGGGAGATGATGTTCATAGGCTTGATGGCAATCATGTCCAAGGCATCCTGGTTATCAGTGAACTCGATGTGCTGCCAGTTGATGTTCTCCAGGTTGTACTCCTCCTGCTCTAGTTTGAAGACGTGGCGCACAAAGAACTGTTGCAGGTTTTCATTCGCAAAGTTAATGCAAAGCTGCTCAAAACTGTGGAGGGAAGGTCAAGAAAAGGCCACTTTAGATCCATACTGGTTAATTTTTCTACATATTTCTCCACACTTGAAGTAATACTCTCAGACCTTGTCAACCACTCAGTAAGGCTGCTGATGGCTTAGAATTTCCTTATTGGTTTAGACAATCACTTTTTCTCCAAAAACAATGTTAATGTGTGTGGTCTTAATCAGTTTAGCAACTCCACTGTCTGCTGCAATTGATTAGCTCTGATTATTTCTCATATAGAAAAAGGCTTGGTCCAACCCAGTCCAGTTCACTTCAGGAGAGGTGAAAGGACTGCAAGACCTTGAACGTGGGCTTGTGAAGGAGGATTAAGACCTGGTTCACCTTTTGCAGGCTCCATACCTGTTCACAGTGAAGTTCTCAAAGCCAAAGATGTCAAGAAGGCCAATGGATCTCCTGATACTTTTGAGTTCCTGGGATGGAGGTCTGTAAATTGCAGCGTTGATCTTCTCCACAATCCAAACAAAAAGTCGTCCATAAATTCCCTGCAACATCCCAAAGATGGAGCTCACTGAGACAGTTCAGCAGTTTGTCCTGCTAGTGTGTGTCACCACTTCACCCCTAAGTGGTTCTTCTAAAGCGTGGTCAACAACCAGACAGTCCCTGAGGACCTGCTCACCAATGTTTGTGCCAGACTCTTGGCATTGTTTAAAGCTTCAAGAACCATTATGCAGATCAAGGAAAACAGACCTGAAAGCCTAGCTAAAAGACAACTGAGAGCAAAACTCCAAATTTGGATAGTGCTAAATTTTGGATTTATGGGCTTGCTGTGGAGCCAGACAGGCCTTTCCTTGGTTTCCACACATTCCTCTCTACAGATTAGCAGAGCAGAGCCATGTGATGCTGCAAGGACATCTTGCTCACTTGAACAAGATGATACAGCTGAAATATTGCAGCACTATCTGAACAGTCTGATGATCTAATGACACAGATATTGCTGCTTCAGTAATTTCAGAACTTCATGTTTAAACTGTACTAATTTTTATTTTATAAGCTAGAGCAGTGTGACCAAGAGGGGAGCCCAGTTCGAAGGCCCATCACCACTAGAGAAGACACTGCCAGGATTTGAAGGCTAGTTAGCTATCAAACCAGCTTGATCTACCAATTCCCCACAGACAAAATGAGGACCCAAGTTGGCCAAAGCATGCCAATAATGCTTGCCTTGCAATTTTACACGGGCCTGCAAACAGCACAGCAGCGATGCACACCCACCCTATCAACATTCATCACTCCAAAGCCTCAAGATGTTCCAGGTGCTCTAATGGCCGCTGGACTGCTCTATCCCTGGCCCTGTGTTTAGCTGTATTTACTGCTGTTTATGTTCCCAAATCCTGAAATTCAGGTGTGGGTGCTAGAGGTGTTGGTAGAGTTGTTCTGATTTACAGCAGCTGAGTATCTATCCTGAAGCTGAGGTAAAGTAATTTCAGAATGCTGGGTCCTTCTGCAGGTCCCCTTTGAGTACAGACAATCTCCAGTCCATATTGCAAATCCCTTGCAGAGCAGGTCACCTAGACTCCTTCCATCTCAACTCTTTGTACATCCCAATTAGAATATGGTTTCAAGGGCATTTGCTGGTCTGAGCTCACAAGGGCACCAAGAGAGACCCTTTTTCTGTGCAGTGGATGCTCCAGTCTCAGAAGGGGCAGATTTCTGCAGCTTATCAACAGAAGGCATAAGGAAATGCCCTAAGACTTACCTTTACAAAAGCGTCCCTCACATCCAGTGCTTGCTCCATGCTGAGAGGGGTGGAGACAGTTTCACCCCTTGTGATTATAGTCCGGCTGGTAAGGCAGTTCATCACATCCTGAGGCTCAACCTGACAGAGACAACACCAAACACAGCTGCTGAACTGGGGAGGTACCTCAAATGAAGACACAGGCATTTTCAGAGAAAAAAAAATAACATTTTTATACCATATTTTAATTTGGAAGGTGTTCTTGTGACTTAGCATGAAATGTTAATGAGGTGTGGGAAGACTGGATGAAAAACTAAAGCAAAGCCTGCAAAGCTGTATGCTACCAGCATGGGTTAAAGCTTTGGACCACCTTGACCCCTTATTTACTTCTTCAGGGAAATGTCCACTCCCTCAGTGGACAGAGAACTGTGGATCACGCTCTGGGACCAGCAGTGCCTATGGAGGTGTGATGATATCCCTGAAAGATCCCTGTTAGCTCTTGAGAAGGCCACTGAGGAATGCTGAAGTCACTGCATGGATGGTTTCAGTGAGGGTCATCTCACCTCACTTCAGATACAGAGTATATATGACATCTGTCTCAAGTACCATTATGAACTTTCTTTATATCATATACCTTACCATAGGCACTGAGGTATTTTGGATGACCTTTCTAGGATGATGTGCCACCAGAGGGTCTGTTCCTATCTGCTGGTATGAAGGGGAGCTCAGAAAATCAGACCATGGAGTCACAGGATAGTTTGGGTTGGAAGGGACTTTCAAAGATCATCTAGTTCCAACCCTCCAACAGGAACAGTTTCTGCTAGATCAGGTTGCTCAAAGTCATCACATGCGGCCTTGAACATTCCCACAAGTGGAGCAGCCACAAAATCCCTGGGCAACCTGTTCCAGTGCCTCACCACCCTCAGTGAAAAATTTCTTAATAACTAATTTAAACCTGTCCCCTTTCAGTCTGAAGCCATTTCCCCTTGTCCTGTCATTCCATGCCCTTGTCAAAAGTCCCTCCTCCAGCCCTCTCGTAGCCCCCCTAGGTACTGAAAGAGGCTCTAAGCTGTCCCCAGAGCCTTCTCTTCTCCATGCTGAAACATTACAAATCTCTCAGCCTGTCTCCATAGAAGAGGTGCTCCAGCCCTCTGAGCATCTTTGTAGCCTCCTCTGGCTACTCAGCCCAGACGGAGACATTCACCTTCATGCTGCTAGTGCAGGACACAATATGGCTTATCCAGACCTCTTCAGCCTCCTAGAGCTGGTGGTGCAAGGAGAGGCTGGCTCAGACGAAGCTTTGCCACAATACTAAAACCTGGGATCGAATTGGAACGGGAACAGCAGCACTGCAGGGCCACTGACCTCTAGCAATGTTGCTGCAGTGATGAGTGATGCTGACTGAACAACCTCGCAGGCATCCAGGTTGTCATAGGTCCGAGCTGGGGAAAGAAAGGCAGAGGGAATGCCATCAGCAAGGGACATGTCTCTGCAGAAAGTGGATGGGGTGAGGGAAAGGGTCTTTCTCCACTGCCTCTGTATGATGTCCTGGCAAAATCTGGCCATCGGAAGGGAGAGAAAAGTTTCTACATCTGCTGGAGTCCTGCTGCTGCCTGAAAAGGACCTGTACTCTGCTCTGCCAGACCAGGTAATAAAGAATGTAGAAATATCTCTAGCATCTAAGTGCTTCTGTCTTTCGAAGAGGCTTTTAAAATCACTGTGTCATTTCTGACAGCAGAGCTGTTTGGTACATTTACAGAGGCATATTGAATCACGCAGGCACCTGTCAAACACTACATTAGTCTCTCTTTGTAGAACCTGAATCTACTGAATGGCCTGTGGCCATATTCAACCTCACAACATTCAGAAAACGTGGATGTCATTGAGCACACTGCAGCCTGGCAGCCCTGCTGTGGGCAGGTGGAATTATTCCTTATTCCTTGTCCTTACAATGCCACAATAACTACCCGAGTTCCTGGCATAGCACCATGTCGGGTGTTCTGGATAGAGACCTCCATCCCTAAGCTTGGCTCTCTGTCAACATGCAGAATAAAGAGCAGCACTGGACCATGCCCCTGTATTTTGCCCTTTTACCTTCATACTGTAGGTTGCCCATGTGCAGGATGGCAGCCAGCAGCTTGGAGATCTCCCAGTTCTCCGTGTCGGTGAACATGAGGACCTTCATAGCAGAGCGGATATTGGCATACTCCTTGCTGTCATCTCTGCCATCGCAGGTCGTGCAGTTCCCCTGGGGAGGCAAACAAGGCACACACTGCATAGGGCAAAGCCAGGGAGCACCCTAAGCTCTCAGGGCTTCCCCAGAACCAGCAATGTTTTGTTTAAGGGATGGTGCTGAGTTTTTGGATCTGGCTCTGCCCTTCATCATATTCTATGATTCAGAGCTCAGCCTTGTGACCTACACTTACCCTGTTATTCCCCAGGTACCCTGTGTCTGACTGCCATCAGCAGAAGAGAAAAAGCTCTCTGAGATGGGGATAGAGAACTGAAGGCTCCCACTGATCCAATTAGAAAACTGGGTCCCAGCCATGCTGATGAGGCACCAGCCTCAATTACACCTATTTCTATCAGCTCCTCTGGCTATCAACAGAGGTATATAGGGAGTGGGGTGTACCGCAGAGATTGTTGGCTTGGTCAGACACTTGGAGCACACAGCTCAGCCCCATACTCTGCTGAGAATGTGCCATCCAGACAAGCATTCCTCTATACCCATCACTGCTTCAAGAACAGTGGGTCTTATCTAACACCCTGGTTACTTCCAAACATGTGGCACCGGCACCATACATCATCCTATCCAGGATTGTGTCCTGGTTCACAAAAAGTGTGGAAATAGCCTGGTCCAGACACAGGGATTAAGGATTTCCACTAAGACGATGAGCCTTGTGGTGGTGAGACAAAGAGATCCGTCAAATCCTGTGGCTAAGGCTCAGGAAGGTCATAACCAGCAAAGCAGCTCTTGGCTGCAGAAGCACCTCTCTTTTCCTTCTTCTCTCCTAAGAACCTTCCACCACATCACCCCACCAAACCTCTATTTCACTGCTCTCTCACCATCGCAAGATAGTTATAGTCCGTGGCTTTCCCAAGACCCAGCTTCTTTTTCTGCTCCAGGGTCATTCCTCTCAGCATGCAGTAGAACACGTGGTAATTCCTCTCATCCTGGGCCTGCAGGAGAAAAGCAAGCATCAGGTCTGTGAGGAGAACAGCACGGCAAAGGTTGGCTGCCCGAGCGCCAGCTCCCACGCCTTGCAGGTGCATCACCTTACCTGCCTGCACACCCGGGACTTCTCCAGCAGGTACTGCTCAATCTTTGCCCCCTCTATGGCTCCCCTTTTGTTGAAGTGGATATCGATGTACTTCCCAAATCGGCTGGAATTGTCATTACGGATGGTCTTCGCATTCCCGAAAGCTGCAAGAATTATGATGTGTTAGAGAGGATCTGATGCAGGGAGGATGTTGGAGATGGTCTCAGAAGGGGCGGGGGGAAAGTCAAAAGAGTGCATCAGAGAGGTTTAAAAGCAGCCCCAAAGTCTTTCCTTATGTTGGCTGGATCAAGTTCATCTCAGTGTGAGGAAACAAGATGTATATCAGATGACTCCCCTTGGAAATACGGAGAGGAGCACAGAGGAAGAAGCTTGGGAATGGGGTCACCTTATCCAGGAAGAAGGGCTAGGACAGCAGGATTTTGGCAGCAGCTGATGAAATAGAACAGTTGAGCAATAGTGGCTGCGGTGTGAAAGGTGAGACTGTGCAGAAAATGACAGAGATGCTAGTGAGTGATTTGATGACTGAGAGGGAAAGAAAAGGGAAAATACATCCAAAAGGGAAATACAGACAACTAAGCCAACCTCCAGCAGTAGACTTCTCCCTGCAAACAGACTGTGCAGAGAAAGGTATCTGTGTTCATCCTTTGTTTGGTGTGGATGAGTGCTCTAAGCCAGCACACCCTGCAATTTCTGCTCCAGGATTTCTGGCAGCTGATGGACATGCACTTGAATTGCAGAGCCTCTCTTTCCTGAATCTCAGCAGTGACTAACTGCATATTCAACAGCGCCCTGTGTGCTTGTCACATTTCTGTTGGCTCCTAGAGGGTTATTTGCCAAGCAGAGGAGGTAGAAATCACAGAATGGTTTGGGTTGGAATGGACCTTCAAGATCATCTAGTTCCAACCCCTCTGCCAAGGGCAGTGACATTTCCCACTAGACCAGGCTGATCAAACCTCCATTGTTAGAGAACAACCCCAATGTTATTCTTTAACAAAAATGCAATTTTTCTGCATAAGCATAAAAGGTATCTCTGACACCATGTTGGGTCAAGAGGGTCAGGTAACCTGCTTAATTTACAGATATCCAATTAAAACAGTGGGGTTGATCACAGTAACAGCTTGCCAATGAACTTATTAAGGCCACAAGCTGACTCTCATTATCTGATTCTTTCTTGGACTCCTCTATTTCTTTTTCTGCATTCTGCTGCCATTGAATGATCTTGGAAGGAAAAGGTGAGGTTTGCTATTGTATACAGCCAACATAAGATGCTGTTAAGCTCAGGTCTTATTAAACTGATTTTTAATGGAACCATCAAAGAATAAGAGTGGGTTTTTGCAACTATGGCCAAAAAAAGCAAATAATTAGTTGAATTCAGCACTGATGGGATATTGATGCTCTGCATGCAGTCCAGCACTGGAAGAGGCGGTGAGATCTTTCAAAAGAGCTTTGATTGAACATCAGATACTCAAAAAAGTACTGGTCAGCACTTTTACATACTACACACAGAATTAGGTAAAATTCATGGTTTTGTATGGGCTTTTTTGGGGGGAAAAAAAGCACTTTTTTAAAGTGGCAAGCCACTTCTTTTCAATTTTTGAAGTAACAAAACAGTAGAAAAAATAACTCAGGTCAGCTGAAATGCTTTGTTTTCAACAACAGCTGTCAAAAATATTAAAGGAAACATTAAGAGGTCAAGTCAGAGATTATTGGTCCTGTGAAAAATAAATTCAGATGGAAAGAATCTGAATGTGTTGTTTAGCAAAAGTGTACTTAAAAAAAAAAAGTTTTGTCACTTTTTTGGAAATTCAAAGTGTGACATAAATGATTTACACTTGGTTATATTTTATGGTTCCTGAATCTGTTTTTTATTTTTTCCAGCAAAATTGGTCTTTATAATCTGAGGCCTCACCTTCCAAAATGGGATTTGCCTCGAGGACCTGCTGCTCAATCCAGGAGTGCTGACCACTGATTGCTGCCAGGAACTGCAGAATCAGTTTTGTGCTTTCTGTCTTGCCTGCTCCGGATTCCCCACTGCAAAGACAATAGGAGTGGAGGTCAGCGAAAGCCACACCGCATCCCTGCCAATGTCCCTTGCTCTGTCTCCAAAAGGACTTCTGTCTCTGTGTCTCTTCTGTTAGCATAGGCAGGATGAGACCACTAAGGATGGGTTTCCAGCATCCCAAGGACTGGTTGTGGGTCAAATGGTAGGACATGGTACCAGACAGCTTCCAGCCAAGATCCAGATTTGCTTTGTGTTCCATTTGGCCCAAGCTGCTGCTTGAGTTCGGGTATCCCCAGCAAACGTCATCATTCAACCAGCACTAAGAAGTCATGAAGTACTTTCAGTCAGTGCTTTTCCAGGTAAGATCACCAGACCACGACCCTGTGGTGCAGGGTCTAGCTGGTCCCATGGGACATCTTCATCACCAGTCTTGAGCTGTGGTAAGGCAGACTGTGAAATACAGACTTTTAACAGCAGGGACTTCAACAGGTCTCCTAGGCTTCTTCTAATAAGGAGCAGGTGGGAGAGGAGAAGCTTATGGGGCAGGAAGCCAGAGTTATTCCTCAAACTTTTCACTGAAAGATAACCTCAGTTATTTTGTGAAGGGGCTGGGCAGAAATATTTGGGTGAGTCTATGGCATGTCTTATACATGGGGTAGCCAAACTGAGTGACTGAAACAGACCTTCCTGACACTGAGTATCCAGCCCTGGTCTCATAGGCAAATTGTTTCACTTTTCAGGCCACTGGCACACTGCACTGACTCTTCTATGGGACCCACATGATGTTTTTTTAGACCAGCAAAATAAGCCTTGCTGAATGGTCTTTTCAGACTCATGTATCTGAAATACTGCACGCGGGATGTTCCAGAGTTATGTTTTTTTATTCAGTGAAACTTAGGGTAGGCATGCCTTGGGGAAAAGGGTGCCTCAAATGAAAAAGGCTGTGGGTTCAGAATTTCTAGGATCATGTCAGAGGGCTGAGGACATCAAATCTGGCTCATACCACCATATGGGACAGATACTGGAAGGAGCTATACCCATAATTGCAACCAGACACTTCTTGGTGCCCGAAGTTGATGGGTCCAGGGCAGAGCCATGCAAGGAGACACTGCTCAGGAGTGTGAATGACCACAGGTTCAGTGACTGAGCTTGTCCATGACCCTCCCTTGTGCAGAAAGTATTGATATTTGCATTTTTGATGTCTGAGTATTGAGCTTAAATTTAAAAGCTGAGGTTAAAAATGAATATGAGATCTGTGATCTGTTGGGTTGTAAGGGTAAGTATCAAATTATTTATAAAGCACCTTTACTGGGAACAGAGTGACTGCAAACAGAGATTGCCTCTGCCTTGAGAATATGTGGGTGGAAGATCAGATCAGTCATTCAATGTCCGATTCTATCTGATAAGCTGATCCAACTCAAGCATGTTGCATCTGCTCAGCATATGCTTTCAGGATATGGCCCACCTGGAAACTCAGCAACTCACCTTATGATACAACACTGGTCCTTGTTGTTGCGCTGCATGTTGAAGTAGCAGTTGTCAGCAATTGCGAAGATGTGTGGTGGCATCTCACCAATCTTTTTGTTGGTGTAGAGGCGTATCTGCTCAGGTGAGTAGATGGGTAGGAGCTGGTAGGGGTTTACTGCCACCAGTATTGAACCAGTGTACGTCTGGAGAAGAAGCACATGAAGGTTTATGGGGACAGTGAGGTGCAGCTGAGAGACTTTGGAGTTTGGATGTGATGGGGATGGAGGCCAGAAAAAGCAAGGCTTTTTAAAAGCTGGATGAAAGATGATGCTCAAGTCAGAGATGCTTGCAGAGGAAGCCTGGAGTAAAATGAGAACAGAAGTCCCAAAAATACCTAAATCAGTTCATTTGCAGCCTTGCTCATGCACAGCACGGTTTCAAGCCTTAGTTCATATTTTGAATGCTCTAAGTTAAGATTCAGAGTCTTAAGAGAAGCTCATATTTGCAAAAACATCACCAGAGCCAGCATATATCCATACACATCTACTTCACTGCACGTATGATGAGAAACCATAGATGAAAGAAACCTGACAAACATTCCCATATCTCAAGACAGGGCCAGTTGGATCCAAACCATTCTGACAGATGACTATCTAACCTGTTTTTATCAATCCACAGCAGCTGCTAAACTTCCCTCTGCAATGCATTCTTCTCTACTACCTCTGTCTAACCAAATCTCTCCATACTTCAGTTTAAACCTTGTCCTGCACAGATGGATATTGCCCACAAAGTCTTGACATATCCCTTCTCATCTATTTCTGAAATTTTGTAAATGGCCTTTGGTCCCTCTGTCCTGGGCCTTGGGTAGCAAACTTCTGTAGTATCTTGCTCTTTCATTTTTGCCCTTCCAGAAGCTGTTTCTCTCAAGCCTCTCATCAAAGGACTCATAAACTTTGTTATCTTGCTCAGATGCAGTGCTGAGGTTAGGAGGTTTGGCCACATCCCAAGCTCAAGGCAGAGAATAAGGATCTCCTTCCCCTGTTTCATCTGTCTAAAAATCAGCGTCTAGAGCAGGTGAGTCAATGGGCCTCTGCCTTGAGTTAGCCAAGGGGCATGAGATGAAGGCTACTTTCACTCTGTGACTTCAAGGACTCCAAGTCACTTTCTCTAGGCTAATTTTTAGCAACTGAAGTCACAAGATTAATCTCACCTTTCTTTCCTGGTGGAAAGAAATGCCCCCATTACTTCATATATTTTTTTCAGGAAACAAAATAAGTAATTTCAACATTCACATAATCCTTATGGGTTTTCATCTGCATGACCTAAAGCCAGTAAGACTTTGGCACAAAACAACAAAGTGGCACATCCAAAGATGCTTGTGAGAGAGAGGAAATAATTTGCGACCATCTACACAAAGCTTAGCACCACTTCGGGCTTCCTGAAGGCAGCCAGTAGGTGGCAATTGTGTCCCATAGTAGGGAGATGAAAGCCATTGGGGTTCCTTATCTTCTAGTCTCATAGACAACACAAGAGAGCAACTTTCTGTTCAATCCCATGTGAGGTTTGACTTAATAGTGGTAACTGAGAAAGGACACAGCACTCTTCTCTGTAACACGGGATTATGTGCCAGTAAGGGAAAAAAGCTCTTTGAGCTCAAGAACAATGTTATCACAACTCCAAATCATAGAAACTGGCTGTGAAATAATGTAGACTGGATTTTAGAAAAGAAGGCATTGAAAAAAAAGGGAGCAGAGACATCCCAGAGGAACCTTCAAAAGGGACAGAACAGGTAATCTCTGTGCTCAGAGAAGGAGGAAGCTCAATTTCTGAATGGGATTATGACACCAAGATCTTTAATGAAGACTTCTATGAGTCCTAGCTGAGATATGTGAAAAGCTCTTTTCCTCTTTACAATTTACCACCAGGTTAATTTTAGGGATTTTTCATCTTCCTTGGGCCCCTTTAAAAAAAAAAATCCAACTCCTTGCAGAGGTCGCTGAAATCCCTGCATTTCAGTCACAGTGATCTGCCCTGCCACAAATGTAAACACAGAGGCTTTTAAAGGTGTTAACCATTAGGAATGCTTTCTGGATGCTCTCACTGACCCTTCCCTTGTGATCTGCAAAACACTTTGTCAGCATGAACTCTTGTACTATTGCTTGTTTTCGTAGGTCATTCCTAGTTGATAAATAATCACAATTTGCCCAATTCTCACAGCTGACAGAAGGCAAAACTTTGTTCACTCTGTTGATGAGGGCCCAAAGGGCACTTCCAAGGAAATAGTAGCTCACTGGTTTCTATTGTTGGGTGATGTCAAAGCCCTTCTCTATTGGAAAAATAAAGCTTTACTGAGAGCAGGGACTCTGCTATAGCTGACCACAGGAACTGCATCTCACAGCAAATTCATTACTGCCTGCATGACCTACATTTTAATTAGCCCCAAACAAATCCTTTCTGAGCCTGCTTCCCTTGCTACCCAGAACACCATGGCTGACTTCATCTGGATTGTTATGGGGTTAAAGCTCTACCAAACGTTACTGCATTTTGGCAGGCCTTAGAGAGCAGCAGCAGGCACTGGTTTCATCTACAAATAAAGAGATTTAACCTTACTCATGAGTCCAAACTCCCCGCCAGACTCTCTTGCTATTCAGCATAGTTTCTCTTGCTGCCTGCAAGCCAAACTAAGGGCTGAAGTTTTCCATATTTTGATGCAGACATTTCTTCCCTTCAAGTTAAGGTCATTACTGAGAAGCACTTAAAGTTATAACCACATTTATAGGTTGGGGACTTTCCAGCTCTGGGAAGGTGTCACAACTTCACCATGTGGGTCAAGCTCTGCACCAAAGCAGATGGATGCTCTCAGAAGCAGCAGCAGCAGTGGTGGTGCAAAGTAAATGAGAAGGCCACAATGGTGAACAGAAAAAGTGATCCAGTGGAAGGCATGACAGCAATTGCAAATGACATTGCCAAGAGTCATACTTACCCTCCCGCCACAGTTTGTCTTAGGAGTAAAATGTGAGGGAGAAGAAAAAGGGAAATTTTATTTTATTAGAGCAGAACTATATCCTCCACAAAGCTAAAGACATGAGGAAACAAGAGGAACAGAAATCCCATTGGAAAAGTAATCATTTACTCAGCAGACTCAGAAATCCTTTCAAGCAGTGAAACTTCACTATCTTTAAGACAGGGCTAATTATACTACAGAAAAAACACCTCAGGGGACTGGGTGTCCCCTGCACACATGGCATCCATATGGTGGTACTTTGGCTTTGCAAAACTGTCATCAGTATTTACCACTTCCAACACAAATCTATTCCTCCTAGTGCCATCACTCTTAACTGAGTGCAACCTTAATGTAAGGTTGGGTGCCTGAGTCTCGAACTACACACCTGTAGACAGAAGTGGTTTGCATACCTCTCTATCGAGCTATGCACTCTCTGTCATTTTGAGAGTGTCATTCTGATTTTGGGATTGCACTAATTGCTGTGCTGTGCCCAGTTCCTGGGCTGGCACTCTAAAGTCACTAGTGGTGTGGAGCAATCAAGACACAGTAACCTGGAACCTGTGTGATGCAAATGTCTTTGTGGGATGTGGCCATCCCTTAGGCAGGAACTCTGTAGGACACACTGCACTGCCACCATCGGACCAGAAGGACTTGCAGAGAAACTGATGTGGTTATTGTGTCACTTCAGCCCAAATCGTCACCCACACTCACCTCCAGGCTAAAAGCTGTCCTTTGCATCAGCCCTTATTAGGATGATGTTGCCAAACAACATTTTGCCCAGTTCTTGTTTGTGTTTCTAATCTTCCTGAATGCCTGTGAATAGCTTGGCAAGGGAGCTCAAAGACAAAGCTTTTACAAAGGAGCTTGGTGTATTCAGAGGCAATCCAACACTGCACACACAGAACTGTATCTGTGGACCTCTGATTACTTGGAGAGGCGACAGGCACTTGCTGGATAACACAGACACCCCAAAAGAGACAGACAGACAGCACTGAAAAAATATTGAACATGATCCAAACTTTCCCAGAGAGAATGGCAGGAATCCACTTTGTGCCACTGCAGGGTGCCCACAAGCAGGGGGAAAAGGGGCAATGCTCAATGGGTAGAGACAAGCTCCTTGAATGACCCAATCAGCTACAAATTATTGGCCATCTGTACTTCTTGGGTGGCATTCAGGTTGCTTGAATTCAGTTATCCACATGAGTACTGCACCTAACCTTGATGATGGATGTGCTCTAAGCTGGGGGAGGTTGGACTGTAGACCTCCAGCCTAAACTTTTCTTCCAACATAGACTCCTCTATGATATCCAAGCTCCAGTCAGCTTTAAAGCATCTGAGAGGCACTTCTGTTTGCATTGCTGACAGGCAATCTTGTCTCTGTTGGCTCTATTGACACCTCTGGTGACTGCCATGGATGCCCATGGAGATACCACCTCAAGTATGAATTTGAGCTGTTAACTTGCTAGTTTATCATTATAAATGGCAAAAAGTTTAATTATAAAAGAGAAACTCAGTTCATCTAACATGGGAGTACTTTTCTGGTTATACTCTTTCTGCCTGAACTGACAATACAGGGGACTTGGGCATCATGCACAGCAAATAAAGTGTCTGAGTGAGTGATACATTTGGAGGTCTCTATTCTCCTCCAAGCTTTGAAGACTTATGGGGGTCTTTTAAGCACTCATGTGCCCCTCCTGCAGGATTGGACTCCATCTCTGAAAGAAGAGATGGATATCTCCCAGAGAGGGGGCAAGGAGCTGTCAAGCATATTAACAGCCTGTGCAGCAGTGGCATCTTTTCCATCACTGACCAATCTGAATCCAAAACCATCCTATCAAAAAGCACTGGACATCAAGCAGTGATGAACAGACAGACTTGATAGATAAAATCCCACCCATACTCTGTTAGCTTATTTTAGCTGTGAAGTCTGACTGTCTTGCAAATCCCTCTGGCCTAAAAATCTAGTAGTCCCTAGAACCTTTTAAAAACTGGATGACCAGGAGGCTTTGACAAGGCCTTCAAAGGCACAGCAGGCACTCACCTGAACATCTGGAAACTGTAGGATTTAAGAGTAATACAAAATTTTCTGTATTTGCAGAGGCTGTTTGAGTACATTATCTAGCAGCAAACACATGTGAACTCTGAATTTCTCTCAGAAGAACAAAAAGAAGTGCACCCAGCACAGAGAACACTGATAAAACCACCACAGAAATTTGAATGCTGACTTCTGTCCAGCTGGGGAGGTGACCTTTGTGATGCTGTCACAAAAAAGAGATGCAGTTCTGACTGGCTCCCTGTAAACCCCTCATTCTGTGAATGTCTGTTTGGGTTGGCAAGGCTGTGCTGGGTGTACTGGGCATGACATGACTGAGCTGACCTAAGGAAGGACACTACTGTCCTCAGAGACCAACTGCCAGAATCCCAGGCAACCCAAGGCTAATAAGCCGTGAACAGACTGGGAAGGTTTTTTAGGGATGTTCTGTGAGTTGCTCATTTCTTTGTTCCCAATTATTTCCTGCATGCCCTTCTTCATCCTTTCTCTGCCCCTTCCATCTCCAGCAATGGTTGTCTTCACCCCCTTGGGTTAAATAAGTTAATAGTTCTGAGGAAGAGGGAAGAAGGGTCACATTCAGCATGTAGTCTACACTTCTACACAATTTTTTGCTTTAGGATGACTGCAACATGCTCATGGCCTGGGTTGAACTAGTTATTTCTGTGCAGAAAGTTAATGCACATTCCCAAAACCTCTAGAAGGGCGGGACAGCAAGGTGGTGTGGACTTTGCCCATCACCCAACTCATGGGGTCTTTCACTGGAGCATCTAGAAGCTCTGCAATGTCCTCCAAAGCCAGAAGCCCTTCACCACCTGTGACAAGGTGAAGGTGGAAACCTAGATGCTCAGTTCAGTCAGGGATCCCCCCAGCATGGGTTCCCCAGAGGTAAGGAGAGCAGGGGGTGGGGTGTGCAGAACCAGAGGTGGAGGTGAGGTGGACACTCACATAGATGAGGTGCTCCCGATAGCGAATCAGCAGGTTCCTGAGAATTCCTGCCTCGTTCAGGTCCCCCAGGCGGATCATGTCCTCCACTCCATGGATGGAGGTGGGGTGCATAGGTTTGATGTGGCTGGCATTCTGTGGGGAAATCCAGTGCTCCTGGGAAAAGAGCAAGGCCACAGAAAGGTAAGTCAAGTGAGAGACCACTTGGATGAAAGACACAAACAGCCCACCCCAAAGAGAAGGACCAGATGGATGAACATACACAAGAGATCATCAGCACATGTGCCACAGCTTCTATTCCTGGGGCAAGGCAGTGATGAATTTGAAGGATTTGTAACAGAAGGAAAAAATCTTTTTATTGGAATTTTACTGGAGCAACAAGAGACAGGAGACACAAGCCACTCTGGCAGGAGCCTCTTCCAGAGCAACATGGTCATCCAGCACATCAGGGGAGTTTATAATAAATAGCAGATTTTTCTTCCCTTTCACAACTGCATTTTCACAACCCTCTGCCACAAGACACTATTTAGCAGAGAGAAGATGATTTAGAAGAGGAGAAAGAGATGGATGGGGTGGCAAAGTCATACTTTTATCGGCAGTGTTATTTAGACTCACCACTTCTAAGGGCTTCAAAAGCCACTACAAATTGCCCACAAGGACCTTGCCAAACCAAATCTCTATTACCCTCAAAGGGAGTGAGAGCCTTTACAATTACCTCAGCTAGAAAAAAAAAAAAGGAGCACAGAGAGCCACTTTGATACATACCTTACTCTAAAATAGCCACCGCTGCACAAAAAGGGGTGGGAAATTGAAGGAGAACCAGTGCTTGGGGACATCAGGTACTGGTAGGAGGTCAGGAAGGACTGGATAACAACAGAGGAACCTCATGTTGAGGTGTGCTTGCTCAAGTAACTACCTAAATGTATTCTGGAGGCTTCTGCTATCATTGTTCTCAAGAAGATTCTCAATTTTGCACTCCCAGTACAGCCACAAAAACAGGGACACAACACTGTCTTGTCTTTACAAAGAAAAAAACTATGGCACAGTTGATTCCCAGTGACATATGGGAAGTCCATAACAAAGTTGATTATCATGGCCCTGGGACCCCTGGCCTAGCAAGGCCATAGAGCTGAAGAAGGGACATCACAAGCCTTTGTACGTACATTGCCTTCATCATCCACGACCTGGATCTGTCCAGAGTCACACAGTTTAACCACCGCTCCAATGGGGACATCGAATTCCCGTCCAGTTTTGAGGTCCATCCACACATAATCCCCCTGGAACCAAAGACAGCATAGTTACACTCAGCACTGCAGGGAGCTCAGCATCCCTTGGGATACAATTTGTTGATGTTCTGTACACAAGTCATCAGCGTGAGTCAAATTACTTCCCTCACAAGCCACAAACCACCCCTATTCACAGAGGCTCAGGGAAGCAGATGCTTTGCATGTGGCACTTGGGGACGTGGTTCAGTGGTGAACACGCTGCTGCTGGGTTAATGGTTGGACTCGAAGATCTTAGAAGTGTTTTCCAACCTTATTGATTCCATGGCTCTGTGAAATCCCCTGCAAGGTGCCAGAAGCAAGGCATGGTCCACACAGTATATAGACCTAACTCTCTACTGTCCCAGTGCCCTAACTCTCTGCTTCTCAAGCTCATGAGTGGTTGTTGGTCACAGAGTGGTTACAGTGATACAGGCAGAAAAACCCAGCCAGGTACAGGTTTTTCTCTGTGTAATGTAAAAACCTAGGAAATCACATTTAGGAGATGGTTTTGAGCTCTGCTAAGCAGATAAGGAGGCTTGTGGCACCATTCTTACTTGCAGAAAACCACTATCAAATATTCCTTGAAGACTGCTGAAAAGGGGTTGACTAAAGATGGGTTAAGAACATAAACAGAGAGCCAGATACATGTTCTTCTTCAGGAGTTCTTCCAGCTGCAGTAGTGTATAGGTGGGCTGTTTGTATTCAATACTTCTAAGTGGATTTTATCTGCTGTGAGCACTTTCATTTAAGTCCTGAAACTCTGTAAAGTTTTAGCATCCATAATCCCAAAAGGCTGTGTCCTTTTACATGTTTCAAATGTTTTACCTCTTTCATTTCAGACCTCTGTGTTTTCATTTTGAAAGACACAGCAAGCAGTTGACCCTTATCCACTCACTTAATGTCACTACTGATCCTATACACCTTTGTCAGTCCTGCTGGGCAGGGACTATCTGTTCATCAGCTCTGTGGCTATTAAATTACTCAAATGCAAAAAAAGCTTTTAAAGAAGCTGTTTTCCTCAATAAAAAAGTAAACTCCAAAATAACTACAAACTAAAGCCCCAAGCAGACCCACACTGGAACAAAGCAGAATTATTTCCCACCCTTGTTCTCAAGGTGAAAAGGTATTAAAATTGGGAGCAATCTAGTTGTCAGGTGTGTTTTCATTCATGCAGCTGAGATTAATGCTGTGGACTTGCAGCCCCACCTAACACCACATTCTTGGGGACCAGCTCCACTTGCACCTATTAAGTGTGATGCAAATGCAGTATCTACCTTTTGAAGTCCTGAAAAACTGCTGGGAGAGGGAGAAGGGAAAACCAGGATGTATCAATTTGCATGTGCTCTGATATAACCCCTTTCCTGAGTCTCAAATATCAACCACTTCTGTGGACAGAGCATATTTATAGATTTGGTTTGGCCCAATAGGCTGCTAAACCATGCTCCTCTCTGTTCTGGGTGATGGGAACTGGAGACATCACCATCCAAGTCATCATTCACTAAGATTTCCAAGAGACACAAACTTGTGAGTACCACCAGGATATAAGGTTACACTCAGGGATCCACACATGGCGAAACTACACACCAGGAATTCCCAACCATTTTGTGGCAGACTCTACCCTTGGCAGCTGCTTGCTAGGTTTCCACTAGGATATCAATAAGTCATCCTGCTTTCATGGGGCTCAGAATCCATTCCTTAGTTTGGGTTTTCATTTCCCCAGAGGGTTGTGCTACAGCTCTAGGTATCTTTATCCAGCTCATAAAAATATAATACTAATAAATTTTTCTCATTATCTGTCTTATCCTCACATCTTATAACTTAGCTAAAAAGGCAAAAAAAATCACAACTAATGAAGGCAGTGTCAGGAGAAGATACGTAATAAATCCATTTATATTAATATTTATTTTTTAGCTTCTTTGATCCAAGACTCTCAAAGCATTTCAGAATGTTCAGCACTGTTATTCTCTGCGCATCACTGGGCAAATTCATGCACATGGTAGGTAACCTGATCAAGGTGTCAGCAAGAGGTGAGCTGGGTTGCTCAGCTCCTGCTCAGCAGAAAAACCTCTCTAACACCTTAGCAGCTCTGTAAAAATTGCTCTTGATCAAAAATCCAAGAACTGTAATGCCTTTTTTTTTTAATCTCTAATACTGAATAGCTGTAAAAGCAGTCTGCTTCATATGGTGTATTACTGCACAGCTGAGACAAAAGGCAGTCTGCCTTCCCCAAGGTAAATTGATACTCTGCTACCACTAAGACAACTTTTGTGCTCTGTCTGCCTAATGCACAGAGAGCTCATCCCCTCAAACTTCTCTTTTTAAACCCATTAATGTTGCAGTTCTTAATACTGGTGAAAAAAAGTCTTATGGGATGGGCTAAGCCAGTAAGCTCAGGAAGGTTGGAGTGGGTTATAAAATAACATCACTTATTAAGAGTGCCGACCTATTTTCTTTTCTGACTTTAATCAGTTTCATGTAAACCCCATGGAAGTCAGTTAAATTCCTTCTGCGGAAGCAATCCCTTCGGATCAGCCCCCAGCCCAGCAGATATACTGGGGATTTCAGGACAAATCAGGGTGATTCATGCATTTACCAGCTGTGGCTTGTGAGTTGCATAACCTGCCTCATCCCTACATTGGTGCAGTTTATTTCCCAAAATGCATGACAGAGTACTGGAGAAGTGAGTATACCACCAGACCCTTTACAGTATCAACATGATCCACCTCCTCCTCCTTAATGCAGCCAGTGGGTTTTAGTACCCTTCCAAACTAGAAAAATCTTCCAGATTGCTCTGGGGCAGACCCTCAGGACCTCACAAACTGGGGGCAGTGACAACCAAACAACGGTGCAAGAGGAGGAAACACCACACACAGATCCACACAATTCACAAAGAAGATCTTTAGGAGGAGCTTCCAAATGTGAAGAGCAAGGAGGTTGCACTGCAGGGGAGCTACAGCGCTTGGCGGGGGTGACAAAGGAGGAAGGTGAGAGAAGCTGGCATAAGCAGTACAAGGATCCCATCAACAGCAAGACAGATTTCAAAGCAGCCTGAAAGCTTCCAGCCATGCTCAGGGCTTGGGACCCCCTTTCTTACCGCTAGCATGGTCGTGGGCTTCAGGACCTGGTTGACACTGCGAAGTAGTGTCCATCTACCCTGGTCTCTCTCCTGATCTTCCACCACCTCGGGGCATGGCTGCATGAAAACGACTTTCTTCTTCTTCAACATCTCCAAAATTTTGCGGTGGTATTTGTCCCTCTCTCTGCTTTCTACATGGTGTATTCCACCATGAGTGCCCAAATACAGTGGCTGGTTTGCTCTAGACCTGAGGCGTGACCATACCTGCTGCTCACAGGACACTCTCTGACCTGATTCACAATATGGCTCTTGGTAAAGATCTTCTCCTAGCAGGAAAATTTCCATGCACCAGCCATGGTCCTCTCCTGGCCAGCTGACACGCTCACTGTTTATGACCAGCCCTGCAGGAATCTCAGAGCAAACTGTACAACTTTGCGTTTCTTCACTTAAATTCTTCCAGTCTCTCCAGCAAGGGCTGATACTCGGTCAAGTACCTGAAGGACACAGCAACTACCCGTTCTGGAAAAACAACTGCAGGATTAATGGGAAACCTCTGCATTTCCCCAGGACTTCTCTCCGTTGCCTTCCTTTCTTAGTGAAATAACCGTCTGCCAGCTTGAGGACTTTCAGCACAGAACACTCTGGGATACTTATTAATCCACAAATGCAGTCAGTCCCCATGCAACACATGGCATTTAATTAACCTAATACCTTTACATACCAAATTAACCAAAGCGCAGCGGGAACTCAAAACCAGAGGCCATCTGCATTTTCTTTAAACTGATCACCTTGAGTAGATCCATAGCAACTGAATTTTAAATAATTGAGTGGAAGGTGTTCAGTGCAGCATGGCCTCCATGCTTACAGGTGAAAGGAGAGCCTGTGCTGGATGAAAATGGGCTCAATATAAGGATCACAGAGATAATGAGGTTGCCCTCACTCTATACCTGCCAGCTCCACAAATCCATTTCTGCAATCACTCCTTCTCTATAGGGAGGCCTAGTAAGTTCTAGTAAGGACTGATCAGGACCACTGGCCAAACCAGAAGAGCACAAGGCATTTTACAGTCACCTCAGATTTTTTTTCTTGTCCTATATGAGAAACACATGAAATTTCTCATTTTCAGCTAAGAAAGGTCATTTAGAGAATTTCAGACCACTATAGCTCAGACCCAATTCCTTCCATTAAAATTTTGAATCTAAAGCAGTGCCATTTATAGAGACCAGATCAATGCATGACTAGATAAAACAGTGTAGCTGCTAAGACATTCTCATTTATCACTGCTTTAATACAAAGCTCTACTGATGCCCTGATTCCATGGGGTTTTGAATCCATTTGTCCACAAAGAACAAGGCACAGGGACACAGTTAATTGGTAGGCCTGGCAGCATTACATTAATGGTTGGATTAGATGGTTTTAGAGGTCTTTTTCAACCTTAATGATTCTGTGATTTTATATGCTTGAAGGTAAGCTTTCTAGACAAAGGAAGGCTTCATAGGTACACTTCATGGGACACAGTCTCCAAGGACAACAGCAGATGATGGGTACATTAAACTCAGAATGAGCTAGTTGTACTCATCCATGAGCAGCAGTGACAACAGTGAGGTAACCCTTGCCCAGGTGAAGATTTTTTAGATGGACACCCACCAAAGAAGCAAGTAAAAATGTACATGAGGCATGATAGCATTGCAGTGACAAGGGGACAGAGTGAATTTAGCAATCTCAAGGGAGATTTCCTCCAGTATGACCTGAACACACAGTGCTGTAAATGACTGTGGTTTTGCTCCCCTAGAAAGTAGAAGACAGATATCAAATCAAAGCTAAAAAACAATGAGAGGATCCATGTGGAAGGAAAGACTGATTAAATATGGATAAAGGGACCCACAGGATGGGCTCACTGGATGTGAGTGGGGTCCTACAGAGGCTCTTTACTCACCAGAACACCTCTCCGCTGCTGTGCCCCAGAAACTGGAGCAGTGCAGGAGCAGCAGATCCAAGAGAGCGGCTGGAGTATTTCTCTCACCCTGCACTGGAGCAGCCAATGCCACCATTGCCCAGCCATACCCTGTACCATATTTCTGAGGCTGTGTATCCTGGTGTGCTGCCAAAGAGTAAGCTAAGGAGCAGAGGACTGCAATGATTTGCCCTAGGTTATCCTTGGAATAGGATCCAAAGGACAGATGGGACCCTAGAGGGCTGAATCCTGCCTCTGCAGTCCTATTAAATGAGCGTGCTTATTTTTCTCCTGGCACTGGGGCTGCTGAAAATCTGTAATTTTACACACTACCACTTTATTTTTCACACTGCTCCTCTGCTAGCAGATTTTCTGGAGACACTTAGGCAGAGTCACACGTGTCAGCCAGAGACACTGGCATTTGCAGTGAGTGCCTGCATGACCTGAGTGTGCTGCCTCCTGGAAGTGGGAAACCCCATTCCTTGGAAGGGACAACCCAGCCTGGAAACCAGCCTCCCTTCTCTATGCATCAAGAGGCAGAGCACCAGCACTAAGCCTGCTTTTTCAGAAGGAATGTGCTATGCCTTATGTAGGAAACAAATCAACACACTTAGTACAATAAGGGGAGGGCCACGGTAGAGGAAAATAAACCTTCAGCTGGCTGGCAACCTGTCAGCAATGCCATCCGGTTTAGATTACAGCTCCCCAGGGGTAACATTAGACCCTTCCCTGCAGAGACAGAAATATGTACCAGAAGAGCCATGCTGGACCCTGCTCTGATGATTTACTTCACCTCTGCAGCAGCAGGCACAGCTGAGATCAAGGTCCTGCGGTGACACGCTTTGTGCATACTCATAGTAAGGGGTAAATGTTTATCCTGAAGAATTGATGTGACACAGGCAATAGGTTTATGCTGCTGCTGAGGCCTGAGTTCCCATTAAGTGCTATTGCAGTTCCATGGACCTTACTGCTGGAGAACGGAGGGAAATTCCACCTGCATGAAGCACCCTCACAGCAGCTGAAACACCTAATTAAATGAAAGCTTGGTTTTTTTTTTTTTTTGGTTTTTTTGTTTGTTTTTTTTTTTTTTTTTTTGTCACGGACTGTTTTTCAGTCCCAAAGAAAATGCATCAGACACTACCAGGGCTGAAGAAGTGTTCTTGAATCAATTATTTTGCAGCTAGCACTGAAAAGCTAAGTTATTCAGTGACAAATGGTCAGGTATAGCTCAACTAACCCAGTGTTCACCTCTCAGCAAGACATCCAGACCTCTTCTAGATGATCATCCCTTTCAAATGAAATATCCTAGCCTAGCCTAGCCTATTCTACATTCAAGAGTGAAAAAGAAAAAAAAAGAGGCATTTCTATGGTCACCAAAGCAGTTAATTAAACTAGGTCAGATGATGCTGACCTAAAGGAGTGTGTGAAGAGGACAGTTTGGAGCTACAAAACTACAGTAAGTGTGTCCAAAGCTAGCTAAAGTGCCTCCTACCCATTGCATGGATACTGAAAATTCCTAAGGGCTGATACTCAGGTAAATTGCTGAAGGATATGGAAAAAAATCAGTGGTTAGCAGAGACTGACTATGGACTCAGGCCAGCAGTTACTCCCTGCATCTCTAAAACTTGCTTTTCTAAAATTAGAAAGATGATACCCTGCAGAATGACTGTTGATACACTGTGTGGGCCAAATGTTATCTGTGGGCCATACCTCCAGCAACTGATGTAAACCAACGTGCCCATGTGTTTGTGCAGTTTTTTGTTGGTTTATTTCTTATGGAAACAGACACAATTACATATCCAGGTTTCCAGAGCTGAGTTCTTTACTCCCTTCCTGCTTGTCTTTGACAAAAGAAAATCCTTAGTGCACATGATGCCAGTGCAAACATAGGATATTCCCCCAGCTCCAAATTTCAGTGTGATTTAGAGAGCACACTGAAATCCAAATGTACTGGTGCACTGCAGCTGATTATGCCAGTTAGGACTTGCAGCAGCTGCCTGAATCCTTCAGGCAGTAGAATGTCTGTGCTCTACTAAAAACACATATCATCACCTCTAGATATCACCTGTCTGATTTAGTTCAGCTCTCAATTACACAGGTGTACCCTGCTCAGTTTAATGGACTCACGGCTGTGCAACCCAAGGGAGAATCAGGACTGCTCATCGCTATTCTTTGCACTCATCTTTAGTTGTGCATTTGCCACTATTATCAGGAAGATGTAGAAAAGGAAGAAAAAGCTTGCATTTCTGCTTGATAACAAATGATAACCCTACAGGAGAAGTGCACATGCTGGTAGCTGGTAACACTAACAATTTTCCTGTTTCAAAGAAGATTCCATTCACAATTTCTCATTGCACATCAGGTACCAGCTGTCAGCCAAAGTAATGAGCTACACACAAAGGCTTCCTGAAGCAAGGGGAGAGCTACAACAGGAGTTATTAAATAATTCAATAATTGATGCACTGCTTACTCACCCTGTAACTCCAATACTGACAGGAGTGAAAAAAACCTCCCACAAATGTGGCACTCATCCCATTTGGTGCTGAAGGATAGTCAAAGGCTCTGGGAGCAAAAAATATGGATTCAGTCAGATTTACCAGGGTGCAACCCAGTATGGTGTAATGAGGCTCAGCTCCCAGTGATGCTTGACCTCTTCCCTGGATTTTGGCAAGGAGCTTGTTGTTGACTGTTTGGGACCTGCTGGCTCAGGAGAGGAGTTTACGCATGCAGACAAACAGGGAGATAGAAGATTTAATCCGTAGCTCCTATGGCATTACTGTCACGGGTGAAGTGGAGAATCCGGCAATCCGTTGATGCTACAAGCAGATTAGGCTGTCCTCGGGTGTCACCCACCCAAAAGCCATGCCAGAACCCTGCCTATCATGTCTCATACAAAAAGCTGTGGATGCTGCTTGGGATGTGATTGAAAAATCTGCTAAGATGCAGAAGTGGAACAGGAAATGAAGACTGAGCCTTTTAGCCCCATGGCCGGGTCCTGTCCTAAATGCAAATGGAAGAAATCCAAACGAAGACAACAGAGCAATCATAAGAAGTACAAATCTGGAAAACTGAATTGAGGGAAAATGGAAATGAGAGGAATCAGAAGGGGAGCACTTTAGGATGAGAACCTGTAATTCAGTACTATTTTAACCATGACATATTCCTTCAGGTCCTAGGAATAAGATGTTGCTGGGTACCACTCTGGGAACTTTCAGATCCACTCTAAATCTGCCAGGAACAGTCAACCCCCAGAGAAACAAAGGGTGCAGCTAAATCTTCCTTAGTTTGGGATAACAGGCATGATGGGAACTTCTTACCCTTACCCATGCAGAATTTAAACACTTTGGATATTTTTCTATAAATGAATGTAGTTCTATATGTCAAGTTTTAGGAAGATGGTACCAAGGGAATGCCGTCTCCTTTTCTAGGCATAGTTTGGGAGGGATGCTGGTTCCAACAGGTCCCTAAGGTTGGACAGTACCACTAAGCTATCTGTTCCCATCCCTTTGATGGTACCAAGCTCTGTAGTACAGTAAATACACCTTAAGGATGAGAGGCCACCAGAGGGACAAGCTTGAGGAGTGAACCCATGGGAATCTCATGAGGTTAAACAAGGCCAAATGCAAGATCCTGCACTGGGTCAGAGTAACCCCCAATGCCCATATAGGCTGGGGGATAAAGGGATTGAGAGCAACATTGACAAGGACAGGATGGATGAGAAACTGGACATGACCCAACAAGGGGCACTGGCAGCCCAGAATTCCAGCTGCATCCTGGGCTGCATCCCCAGCAGTGTGGCCAGCAGGCCAAGGGAGGGGGTTCTTTCCCCTCACCTCCATTGTAGCAAGACCCCAGCTGCTCTGGGGCCCTCAGCATAAGAAGGATAAGGACCTGTTGGAGTGAGAGCAGACGAGGTCATGACAATGCTCAGAAGGCTGGAGAACCTCTGCTCTGGAGACAAACTGAGAGAACTGGGGTGTTCAGTCTGCAGAAAAGAAAGTCCCAGGAAGATCTTAGAGCCTCTACAGTACCTAAAGAAGACTCAAGAGAAAGCTGGAAAAGGACTTTTGACAAGAGCATGTAGTGATATGACAAGGGGGAAATGGCTTCAAGTTGAAGTAGGGCTGATTTAGGCTACAAGAAAGCTGGGGACAAACTTTTCAGAAGGAAAAGTTTTAAACTAAAGTAAGAAAGATTTAGAATAGATGTTAGGAAAAAGTTAATTTACAATGAGGGTGGTGAAACACTGGTTTGAAACACAGATTGTCCAGAAAGGTGGTGGATGCTCCACCCCTGGAAGCTTTCAAGATGAGGGCAGGACAGGGCTTTGTGCAACTTGATCCATTTGAAGATGTCTGTACTCATTGCAGGAGTTCTGGACTAGATGAGCCTTAAAGAATCTGTGATTTTCTTCTTTGATTTGATCCACAGCAGACCAGCTCAGGGCATTAACCCAGCAGCAACATTTTCACAAAGTGTTTCTGCAAAGTGTTTTGCTGGTTTGGTCCCTGAGCTGACTCCCCAGTGGAGCTGCTGCCTGTGAGGTACCTTTTGGGGCATCACTGAGCAGAGCTGATGGAGGCTCTGCCACACTCACGGATGAGCTTTGTTCCCTGGATGAAGGCAGACAACTGATTCGATTCATGAAAGCAGAATCCCAGCTGATGAGCATGAGAGCTACAGAGCTATGTAACAGATGGAGGTAAATAGGTATGTCTACAAAACGTTGCTCTGCCTCTGAGGCATAAAGCCTTTTCAAGATCACAATGATTCGCAGAAAGGACAGTTTGAATTACATTGTACAGTTCTGATTAAGGGGGAAAATCATAAAAAAGGAAGATGATAACACAGAAATGTAAATTGGAAGAGATGTTTCTAATCCTGGCTCATGCAGACTGTTCAAAGAAGCCTAAAAACAACAACATGAAATTAATTGTTTTGCCTGGTTTTATTCCTTTGGAAACAAAGAATATTTTTCCACCATCTGCAATAAAACTATCTGCTACTTTTCACACACAACCTGTCAAATTCTCTTTCAGAGTTTTAGCTTTATCTTCCATGCCGTGGGAAGATGTTTTCGGCTTAATTTCTTTACTTCAGGCTCTCTTTTGCTCCTCCCTGCCTTTTCACTCCCTCACTGAGACTTAGTCTGCAATTAGTTGCTGTGTACCAAATAAATGTGGGACTATTGCAACCTGCACAGCATTTCCTGCATTAACAAAGATGAAGACTTAGTACTAAGAAATGCTTAATCATACTGCAAATACATTATTTTCCTATATAGTAGTAGTAGTAATATAGTAATAGTTTATACTTGTGTAAATGCAATTTTCCCATCAGAAAGTTACACTGATCTGTCTAGACAAGCCCTGCTCCTTAAACAGAATATCTCATCTTTGGAAATATTGAATGAAAGGGAAGTAAGGCTACCTTTCCTTTATTGCCACACCAGATCTGAGCAGATCTGTCCTTTTTGCACACCATCTATGCTTACCCACTGAGGGTTGTGATGATTACTGAGGAGAATGAGGTATTCTGGAGGGAAGTTATTTTGCAGCTCAGAGAGTAGCATCCTGAGGGAGTTTGTGATATGACTGCTAAAGGGAGAAGCTGACTACTCCAGGGGTGTGCTTGAAAAGCCAGCCACTGAGAGGAAAGGATGGCTGGAGAAAGCATAACTGGAAACAAACAAACCATGCTGGCAATGGTTGTGATGCAATTCAAAATATCTCAGTACTGGGCTTTGTTCTTTAGGTGGCAGCAACAAAGGTGCAGAGATGCTGCATTACAAGTAGCATCTTTCCAAAAGGAGAAAAGACACTCCCAGATGTAAAAAACCCTGGGTTTAGACTAGGTATCAGGAAAAAATTATTGACAGTGAGGGTGGTGAGGCACTGGAAGAGGCTGCCCAGTGAAGATGTGGCAGTCCCAAACCCAGAAGGGTTGAAGGCTAGATTGGGTGGGGCTTTGACCAACCTGATCCAGTGGAAGGTATCCCTGTCCATTGCAGGGGATTGTAATGAGATGATCTTTGGGGTCCCTTCCAAGCCAAACCATTCTATGATACCATGATTCTATGAAAAAAAGTCTATGAAAAATGTGAAGCACATAGTTAATTTTTTCATAATGAAATAGAAAGCGAAAGAGTCCTGCGAGTACTTGCCAAAACCCAGAGAAGTAATTTTTATTTCATTGCTTGCTTTGTGGTTTTGAAGACTCCCGAGTTGCCTCTGTACAAGATCACCTTGAAAAGAAAACTCAGAGCAGGTTACTAATTGCAACCACTTCCCTGGATTCTTCAATCCCTGTGCCTACAGTATTGAAAAAGCCTACCAAAGTGCTGGTGGTGGGTCCCTCTGAGGGAGGAGGTGAACCAGCCACAGAGCTGTAGCACAATACCAGCCCCATCTGCTGTAACTCTCTGGAATTACCAAATGCATCGGGAGACTTGTTTCTGATGATTTCTCCACAGGTTTTAATTAAACTTTGATGCTAATGGTATATGAAATTCCAGAAGGCTGGAATAACGTAGAGACAACAGAAGACAATCCAGCTTATTAAGGGTCTGAATGGACCAGTTGGCAAGTTCAGCTAGACAAACCCTAAGAGGCTGCAAACAGAGGTGGAGTTTTTAGGCTGGCACAAGATGATAGAGACTGGGACAACCATCACTGCTCAAATCACACCTGCAATTGCCAGACCAAGCCAAAACAGTCGACCTGCTGGATCAGGGCACACACAAGATGTACACTGTGGATGCCTCCAAATTGTGAGCTTGACAGCTTTACAACTAATGGCTTAGAGCTTGTCACACTGAAGAGACCTGGCCTTCAGAAAGTGACCATCAACCAGACATCAGTACTTTTTACACACATGAACCCAAAAACCTGTTTCAAAATCTGAGTCCCAGCAAATAATCCCCAGCCACTGCAAACAAAGCAATAGTCACAGTTTGGAAAAGGAAGTTGGACCTGTTTCTTAAATGAAATTTTTAAGGAGTGGTGGCTGGTAAAATTGCCAGTGGGGTAAGAGTTTCATATGGGAATCCTCAACTCTAGTAGTCAGAAGAATGAAACCATAAAAGAATTAAGCTCAGCATTTTGGCACAGCAAATAATTCCTGTGGTTTTGGTACTTTTTATATTCCTCATGGATATTTTATCACATGGACAGTCCATTCTGCATATGCTGCAGAAGGGAGATACAGCCTCTAAAACCCATTTTGAAAGGGTTGCATTACAAGTAAGTTTTGTAAAATTTGGTTACTTCTGAAACCAAAATTTTGGTTTGGTTGGGGGGTTTTCGGGAAGCCTAACATGGCATAGAGGCTTGTTTGGAAACTGGCAGCTAAGGGGTGCTCATGTGCAAACCCAAATCATGTGAAGGGAAGTTAATTCATGTGAATAATACTCATCAATTTTATACTTGCTTTGAGAAACTCACTAATTGCCATACAGCTTTAATTTTGAGACTACCAAGAGTATTATCATATAGATATATTAAGCCTATGCTTCATGAATAAGCTGACAGTATCAGCACAGTTAATGCCCCCACTGCATTTTGCTAGATGCAAATGTTGTTTAATTTCCAGCATCTATGTAATTGGAAAGTCTGCCTGTTCATCTCACACCAAATCTAACAATTTTATGGAGTAAAGGGGCAGTAAAATGCCCTCACAAGTGATTTGTAGATCATGAAAATGCTGTGTGTGACCTTAAGGGTCATTTGCCAGCAGCAGTACTGGCAATAAAACGCCTGGCTGGGTGGTAGGGGATGCACATAAATTGCTCCCATTGCATTTGCACAGGCTGCACAAAAGGCTTCTGAGTCACAGTGGGCGAATCGCCATTCCAGACAGGTGATTCCTAACCTTAAAACCAAGCATCATCTGTTTTTTTCTTCAGCATGCAGGATAAGCCAACCTCTCCTTCTCCTGGGTTCTGCTAACATGGCTCTGAGGAAAGGATGGAGGACATCTGCTTCTTAGTAGGAGTAGGGAGGGAGCAATAATATCAGTGTAGAAGTGGGTTTGCCTCAGGCAGACATGCAAATGGGTGTGCAAGGTTAAGGCACACCACAGGACCACTTACGGTGGCTAGAATCTTGCTTTCTCAGTGGCCCATGAGGTTATCTAAGGCAGAGCAGGACAGGTTGGACAAGACACTTCTTTATAATACTCCTCCAGTCCAAAATTAAGGGGATATCAAATGCAGTGGTGGGTGGGTTCAGAAAATAGCCATGGAGGTGGATGAGAAGCAAGGACAGTTTACAAGTGCTTGGAAGGGAGATGCATTAGGGATTGCTAACTAAATAAGTCACATCAGGCTTGGGAAATAACCAAGCTGAAAAGTCAGAGGTGAAGGCCAGGAAATTAGCTGAAGGACAGTAAAATATTTTGGGGAAATAACAGTGTATGCTTACTAGTCCCTTGGTGTTCAGCAACATTCATTTTGGATACAGAATGCCAAGTGGGACAGACCTGGGTCTGAACAAATCGGAACATTTGACATACATTCCCAACTTCGGCCCACTGTAACTCTCTTAAGAATTTTCTAATAGTTTCTGTTCAGGAACAGAAGTCCTAATAATTTACAGCTGGTGAAGTTTTCTCCTTTCACAAAAATTGCCTTAAGGAGAATGAAGTCCTTGCAAACTTTTAAGATTGACCTTTGCCCAGTGCAAGAAAGCAGTTCATTTCCTTTGCCAATGCCACCTCCCCTGTGCCACCTCCCAGACAGGGCTCATTTGTGAAGCAGAAAAGAGGACTGATCCACCATCACAGCACCTTCTGATGCTTGTAAAACTTATCCATGTGGGTGTGGCCAACAGGGAAAGGGCAATTCCCTTACATCACAACACTGATGCACAACCCCTGCACAAGCTGGGCAGTACAGCTGACCACTAGAACAGTAGCTGTAAATATATCCTGGTGTAGCAAAATGGAAATGCTAAAGTATCAGAATACAAATTCCCGAGTCCTAGTCCACACTTACTCATCTCATTCCCCATTGTCAAAAGCTCCAGCAGAAGTATGTAAAGTGGCAGCTGGATCACTGGCCTATCTTAGGTTATTTCACTGCCAGTACTGAATTTTCTTTGTTCTCAAGTGGATTTTGAATTCTTTTTCAGAAGTCTCCTTATGTGAATTCAAGCAAACATCTAAATTATCTGACTATTTTGGCTACACTTATGAACCAACTCAAAGTAGATTTACTCTTCAGAAATTCTCGCTATAAATTTTCCTTAGAGACTGCCATTTCACCCAGACCTGTAATGCAACAGGAAAAGCATATAAACAAAGCTTTTAGGGAAAACACTCGCATTTCGCTAAAGTCTGACATGGAGAGTATAATTCTGATGTTCTTATTTGAATTCTGTCTCCAAATTCAGCTTTTAATTTCAACTGAACTATTTTATTTATTGACCAGGAAATTACATCCTGACAGATATTCTCTACGCCCCATCTCAACTTTCTCCCAAGAAAGAAATGCCATTTTTGAATTTGTGCTATTTGAAAAGGTCTGTTATTGCTTTTCTTCCCCTGGGCCCCAGGAGATGTACTCAGCCTCTTGAACCTGATTGCAAAAGCCAGAGCTAAGTGGGTTTCTTTAGGTAAATTGCTGTCAAGTCTACTCTGTGCTAGCAAATGATGGTGTGTCTTGAAAAAGGAATGAATTTTACACCATAAGCCAGATCTTTTTCTGATGTACATCACAGTAATTCTGCACAAGTGTCTGTAGCTCCAAATCCATGAAAAATCGAGAGTTCCCTTTTTAATTCCTTGCTGTCAAATAATTTCCAATCTTGCAAGAGGAATTTGATGATGAGGAAGGTCACCTCGAAAAGGGAGAGACAGCAGCCTGCTGCACAGCCTTTTGTACAAGGAGAAGACAGCAAACATGGTCCCACACTCCACTGAGGATGTCACATCACAAACACTCCTACAGCAGACATGTTGGCTTAAATGTCTACCTTTTACTCAAATCCCTCCAATTGTCAGTCCCTATATATCCCACCTGCGAACTGACCTGAATAAAAACAACAGGAAGAAAAAGAAATCATAACTTTTGTAAAATATTTTTTTTAAAGTGATCGCACATGAATCACATGATTTTGGTGAAATTATGGACAAGGTAGTCCAGATAACAGCTGTCTCACACATCTGGGACAGACAGAGGCAGGTGAGTATGAGGGCATGGGGATGGGATGGGATGGGATGGGATGGGATGGGATGGGATGGGATGGGATGGGAACAGAGCTCCTTTGCCCTGCTGCTTGCACAGCTGAGGTGAAGATGCTTCCTTCCATTAAGAACAGTAATCAGAGACTCCACAGCTGGACGACCAAAGGAAATCAACACTTGTCTTCCTGTGTAGATCCCTAGCAACAGGATAAGATGTGGGGTGGATGAGAGTGAAGGATTTCTGATCTCCCTCCCCAAACCTCACTCCTGAAAAAGAGGTTTACAGATGGGCCAGCAGCCCCCAGCTCTACCAGCTGGTGCAGTGGCCAGGTGAGGTTCAAGATTCATGACAGGATTTATTTTTATTTTTTCTTTTTTTTTTTTGTACAGAAATAATGTAAATACAGTGCGACTAGTTCAGGGTCAGGTTATAGAATCATAGAATGATCATTTAGGTTGTACAAGACCCTTAAGATCATCAACTCCAACCTAACACTCTAAACCACGTCCCAAAGTGCCACATCTTTTAAATACCTCCAGGGATGATGACCCCACCACCGCCCTGGGCAGACTATTCCAGTGCCTGACCATTCTTATGATAAGGAAATTTTTTGCTAATATCCAATCTCAACTCCCCTGGCACAGGTTGAGGCTATGATGTGTTGGAGGGTATAAAAAAAGGAGACAGTCTGAGGAGCTGAATTCCTCTCTTCTTGCTCCAGATGACAGGTGTCAGCAAGTTAAATGCATCTTTAAGGGCTCTGACAGTCATGGAGAAGTTACCGACCGTCAAGCAAGACAAGATGATAAATGAGCTGTTCTGCAAGAGCTCTCCCTGGGGAAACATGTGGACCCAAAGATTGAGTCAAGGTAAAATTTGTCATTGAGTCCTTTGAAGTCTCCTATACCCTCAAATGAATGTTCTGTTGGCTGGCTGTTTTGTTACTGCCTCTTAAAAAGGCAATACTAAACTCAGCCACACATACAACAACTCTCACTCCAAGCCTTCTGTGTCTTGAATTCAAATAGATTAAGGTTTCAGTGCATACACTTCAGGGATATTGGGGTTTTGCCTGAGATATCAAGAAGCAGGAATGAGTGCATTTCAGACAGGCTCTCTCAGAAGGTATCTCCATGCCAGGGGTGAGATTGCTTGCTCTACCTTTATTTGACATCCCAAAATTTATATTCCACAGCCACAGCACTGCAAGAACATCTCCCTAGCCTGCAGCTTCATTTTCTGCACACAGCAACCCCAGCACTTTAATTGTCCCATAAATGTGATGGAAAGGATTTGATGCAAAGAGCTGTTAAAATGCCAAATATCTTGAGCACTGCAATAATGAATGGCTCCCAACGATTCATGTTTCAATCTATATGCAAATGTGCCCTTTGGTTGGCTTGTGTTGGACTTTTCACTGCTGCATTACAGCTATCCAGGGAAGCCTCAGACTCATAGATCAGACAGATACAAGGCATAAATGGGAGAAGACCTAAATTATTCAGTGTTTATGAGAAAGAGAATCCAAACAGCAGAGTTACACTTTGCTTTTTATAATAACATGATTACAGATGAGCCCCAAGCAGACCTACAATGCCACTGTTTTTCTCCCCTGCCTCTCCCTCAGTGCTAGCAAAACATAAAGCACGATGAAACACTTGGTAAAGCTCAATGTGTGCTCAAAACTGTTTATGTCAGCTCCAGGTAAAGCTAGTGCTTACACAGCCCAAGTGTAAGATGTGAAAGATTTCAAAATCTTTGAATGGTCTCTGCTATTCCTACCCCCCAGCATAGGAAAACATCTCCTGGAGCATCAAACAGAGACTCTGTAAACGCTGGCAGTCACAACATCCATTTCTGCTCATTTGCAAACTGCACGAATCCCCTCTACCTTCACTGCAATGCGCAATTCTGGTCTTAACAAGAAATTAATAGAATTAATTAATTCTTCTAAAGGCCATTCCTGATACGAGAGCAGGAAGCCAGAAATATCCTCAAAAGCCAGACACATGAATATATCAAGGATGATCTTGTTCGTGTAGGCCTGGTGGGGTTTAAAGCTGAAGCTGTACTTCAGACTTTAAATTCAAAGAAATGCCAGAGGCGTCATCAAATGCCTTAATGTCAGAGGAATTGCAGAGTGGATAGGAGCAAGGAAACTGTGAGATTTTGGCATTGCCCTCAGAGTCACATCCCCAGTAGCTCTGACAAGCCAGGAGTGCAGAGCTGAAGTCTCTGACCAAGCCTTGGCCCCTGCAAAGTTTCAAAATAGTTGGAATAACTTTCTTGTTTTGCTGTTGAACTAAAAAGAGCTTTATAGTGTAAGGCATCTACTGTGCTTGATCCCTCAGGACCTCAACATCTGGCTGAACTTTGGTTTTCTTTATCTGCTTGGACTAGGTCTCCACCGTTACTTTTAGCTCTTATTTCCACTTTTCTCCCTGTAACTGCAGGAGCAGGTTAGGGGGACACTAAGAATGAGAGAAACCTGCAACAGCAGAGATGCTCTCATGTGGTCTGGACATAGTCAGGCAACTACAGTAACACAGAAACAATAATCTGAAAAGTCTATCTTAATGGATGAGATTTGCAGGATCACAGAATATCCTGGGTTGGAATGGATGCATAAGGATTGTCCAGTCCAACTCCTGATGCAGAACTCAGTCCTTCACAAAATGCCTGAATTTTGCAGCAGGTTTTATTCCCCAGCAGATAAGTTGGTTTGGTTTCTATTGGGCTGGCCCAGCACCAGCAACTTTGCAGCACCTTGGATTTAAGACTGGGCTATAGGAGGGTTACCTGCAAGAGCAAGAGGATGGATCTGGTAAAAGGAGCCATGCAGCAAGCACCAGTCTGTCGCCATTTTTCACCAGGAGAGCCCTCTTCCTGGCCAGGCTGTATGGTCAGCTGTGGGCAGGACCAACACACTCTCTCTGTCTCCACTCCAGCTCCAAAAACATCTCTATGTTGAGTAACAGACAGAACATGCATGACTGAGCTGCTGCTGTGCTGTGGAGCCAAACAAACTTGTCAGGCCGCCAAGGCAAGAATTCAAGAAGCCCTCCTTTTCCATCTTCCCTTTCTTTGTGCATGGTAATGGACTTGCCACTAGTAATTTGCTAGCGACTAAAGCTGATAAGTTTGGCTCCCTGCAGGCCCCGTCTGGGGAACAATATTGGCTTTTCTTTTGGATTACTGGGTGGAAGACACAGGGCAGGCAGAAAGCTCTGTGTGCTTTCTCCTTCTCACTGGAGCTGTGCACTGCCCTCAGCGCTCAGTTCTCCCTAAGGGAGAGCCTGGTATGAATTGTTCTGATGAGAGAACGGAAGAGAAGCAATGTCACAGGCTCATCTTCAAAATCCCTGGATTTATAGATGGGTGGAAACCAAGCAGTAAGGGCCAAATGGTCTGTGATCATCTATGCCAGGTGATGATTTGGGGTTTTATTTGACATTGTTGGAGAAAGTTTTCAGGGAAAAAGCATGTCATGCACATTCAAGAATAAGAAGAAGGGGGGAAAAAAACAGAGAGAAAGCTCCTTGGAAAGTAATACAGGTCATGAACAACATAGATGTATTTCCAAAATCTTACAGCAAATCTTACAGCAAAACTGAAGGAGGCAAAATACGAATATTGCTGCTATTTGTAATTAAGCATTGCATAAACTGCAGTCTTTAGGTTAACACAGAGCAAAGTGCTTCCTGTGTGACTCAGAAAGGACCTTTAGATGGGACAAACTGGTATAAAGTGACTTCAGAAAGGGCCTGTAGCTGCCAACAACTGGGTAACATTACTTCATTATGGAGGGCTCCTTGCTCACTTTATCCATGCTGCAGGGATGTCTGCAGTAAGCAACAAATTCGACACATACCTATTTCCCTGATATTTGCCAGCAACTGCTTGGCATCTGAACCCACAGGGAGAATGCTCAGAATTTTTCAGAAGCACACTGCAGCCTTGCCTAGCCAGGATGTTTTGGTTTTAGATAACGAGCAAGGTGCTCAATTTGATTAAAGCTCCACAAAGGGTGAATTCAGACTGGCACAGAAGACTATGATGCAGTAGCTGAACCACAGAGGGTTAACCCCCAGAGAGAGACATGACAGGCAGCCTGGAGTGATACCGTCCTAGACAAAGTTGTAACAGGGTATTTCTCAACTGCTATTCTGACCTTTTTGCCTAATTCGCTTTAATTTCCACACCCATTTTCCTTGGCATCACAAACTCCATCAGCCAGTCTGTGTATGGGGCCAACACCTCGGAGCCTTTGGAAGGAGGACCAAGCTCCTACACACCCCTACCAAAGTGTAGCCTGTTCTTGTTGGGTCCAGGTTCTTCCAGGTTAGGGAAACACTATAAAAAGCATTTCAGTTGTTCCACGAGTTCTCTGGCATTCCTTCCACTCAAAACTATCCTCAGATCTCTGTGTCATTGATGTAAACTGAAACTATGTGAGTTCCTTCAAAGGTCCAGTGCTTTCTGCTGGACAAAAGCAGATTTACCAAGCAAGACACAAAATTAAATCAAAATTGTTGGGTAGATTTTCTCCAATGCTCGACCGTGTTGATGAATACACTTGAGCCTCAATCTGCAGCCCCGACCCAGGACACATGGTGGGCCTGTCAGTCCTCCCCAGGGGAGACATGCCAATGAGAAGCTGAGAGTGAGACATGTTATTCCTAGACAGAGGGAAAACACTACAATGTGAAGCCCTAAATTACTGCAGAATCTGCATGATATCTGCTATGCAATTAATTCTCTAATTCTAATAGAATCCTAGAATGGTTTGGGTCAGAAGGGACTTTAAGGATCATCTTGTTCCAAACCCCCTGCGATGGGCAGGGACACCTTCCATTAGACCAGATTGCTCAAAACCCCATCCAATATTCCTCTGAACACTTCCAGGGACAGGGCATCCACAGCTTCTCTGGGCAACCTGTGCCAGTGCCTCTCCACTCTCACAGGAAAGAATTTATTCCTAATATCTAATCTCAACCTGTCCTTAGTTTAAAAGCACCTCCCTGGTCCCATCACTGCAGGCCAATGTAAAAGTTGCTCTCCTTTTTTATGAGCTCCCTTTAGGTACTGGAAGGTGATATAAGGCCTTCTCTTCTTCTTCTTCTCAACCCCAACTCTCTCAGACTGTCTTCATATCAGAGGTGCTACATCCTTCAATTTCTTTTAAATGTGGAAAACTACTTAATTTTTACACAAACAAAGCAGAATTGTTCCTGGAAATTGAAAATCAGTTTTTGACCAGATCCTATTTTAAGTCAGGCAGTAAGTTGTTTTATGCTTCTGCATGTCCACGATTCACGTGTATCTTCTGGGCCATCCCAGATGAGAAAATAGAAGTGGAACATTGTGTGAGGTTAATCTGGACTACACATACAGAGCAATGATTTCCTCTAAGCCAATCAAGGATTAAGGCTAATGAGTATCTCTGCATCTTGTAACAGTCCTTTTAGGGAAATAAGATAGGACAAAAATAACCTGACTTGACCCTTCCCCTCCAAAAAATATTTTTATCAGTGCCTGCAGTGATGGAGTAAAGAGAAGTTGAAGACAGAAATTATTCATTTACCTGTCGTAGAATGACCATGGTTCCTGTATAAACACATCAGCAGTCACCAGGAATGGACCTAAATCAAAACAAGTCAGCAATTAATGACTCTCCCCCGACTCAAGAGATCCAGCTTGGAGACTGTCCCAACCCCATAGCATTTCTACAGCCGTAAGTGTGGAAGAGAGCTAATAGCAGTGAAACTCCCAAAGCTTTTGTAATATTAATTCCAGACAGTGAGAGACAATCCTCTAAATACATCCAGATTAATGCTGGCACCGTGGTGAATGAGACTGGGACTGGAGGTCGCTTATGCAAGTAATATTTTGTAAACGGAGTCCTAGAAAGTTATCCAAGGATTAACCCAGCAAACACACTGATACTGATTTATTACATGTGTCTTTGGATCCTGTGGTATGAACTAAAGCACATGGAGATGGGGAGTACTGTCCTTAACACATCACAAGGCTGGATGGATTTTCATCTTTCTATCCAAATTGCTTTCAAGAGAGGAAAGAAAATATCAAGTCCCCTAGCACAGCCTGAAACTAAGATCTGGATTTGATGGGGTATTTCCACTCTCTGCTCCAGCTGTTGTGCAAATTGTGTCTTTGTGGGATTTGCATAGGAAAATCCCATGCTGCTCCTGAGTTTGTGCTTGCTGATCTGGTGCCATTTCATGACTCCCAAAATTAAATGTGTTCGGTTGGTATGAATAAAAAATGCCTTCAATGAAATGAATTTCTGCAACTCTTAATTTCTGAGTCATCCTTGCTACATGGCAATCAATAATAGTTGTATTTATATGATGTGGAATGTTTTTCAGCATACTAAAAATACTCATGCCTTAAAAAGCAGGGGAAAAGGCACTTGATCTCAGAGACACAATTCCCACAGGACACTGGACATTAAAGGCTGATGAAGGATAATCTTGCAGGACACTAAATATTTCCATTCACAGTGGCAAAATAATCTGGGCTCATCATAAAAACCTAAACACTGTGTTTCAAGTTGTAGCCATAATTTTCATTTTTATGCTCCCCCCACTAACAAGCAAACATTTCTCAGGGGGATGGGAGGAAGAAGCCTTTCCACCCTCCCCACAATTGTCCCCAGGTAGGAAGTCCCAAAGAGACAGACTCAGTCTCACAAAAAAGGTACAATAATATCCCATGCCAGTGTTCCTGCACGCTTCCCTCATGGCAAGGAAAGTGATCTCTCTTCCCCACCAGCAGCAAGTGCTTGTATCCCATTCAGTACAGTAGGGACTTGGCCTTTGGTGCTGTTCCTGCTGGCTGAACTTTCTGTAGCCTCTCAGGTGCAGCAGGAAACAGAGTTGTTCCCATCATAGCTAGAAAGTCAGGATTTATCTCTATTATCTCCTGCAGAGACTGTAAAGGTTCAACAGAATTTCCAGTTATTTTCTGTTCCTCATCAGGCTGCCTGCACCAGCTCTACATTTTCACAGACCACATATATGAAGCAAATAACTACCCCGCTCAAATTTGTAGGCTTTTGCCATACAAGTGCCTTCAATCACCTTAATGAAAACATCCATCTGCTAAAACCATCTACATGATCCACAAACCCTCTGCATTGTGTAGGAAAGGAACTGGTGTCCTAAGAGCAGTCAGGGCATCACTGTTCATTAGGAAATACTTGCTAGGCAAACTTTGGCCACAGGCCATATTTAATGAATTAATTTTGCTCTTCCTAGAAGGTAGATGAATGGTGGAAAATCACGTGTGCACTTCAATAACTGAAAGCCTGTCAGGCACTTTTCCTAATTCTAAGATTGAACCTTCCCTGTGGCACATTAAATGATTACCCTTCTCTTGGATTCACATGGATTGAAAATAACTTTCTAACCCTGCCAAGTAGTGAGCCCTGAGGCAGACTGCCTAGGGATGCTGAAGAGTCCATTCCACTGGGAATAGTCAGTGAAATCTTAGCCAGACTGACAGCAGGCACTGGGGGAGGCTCTTCAGAGGTCTGCACATGATGATCTTGGTGTCAGTAGTATCCACTGGGGTGGGCAGTTGGATAGCAGTTGGCGTTTCCTGGTTGAAGGACATCTGCTATGGACAAGTCACCTAGTAGATCCTTTCCTCCCTTTTCCTCTCTGAAAAACAGAGATCTTGCCAAACAAGGGAGCTCCTAAGTATCCCAGGCATAAATTTTAAGCTAATTAGACAAATGACCTAAGTGAGCTGGCGCTATGGGGTGTCCACGCTGCAAAAACTGTGCATGGGACATGTATTCCAACAGGCTGAACTAAAGCCACAAGTCCACACCTCAGAACTGCTCCTTCAGTTTTTGTACTGCTGCTGAAGCAAAACACTTTTCCATGACTGTCTGGGTTCCCAGCATTAAAACTATCTGGTGTGTGGGCATCCTGCTTAGCCTGGCCTGTGATGATGCTGAATACTCTTCCAAAACTTGTGCCAGGTTTGGAAGAGTATTTACAGACCAAATCCAGTCTGGTTTTAAACAGGACTTTGGTGCCCAGAATATTTTGTGAGTTATTTTTATTTTTATTTTCTGAAGGTCTAGCTTCAGCTCAAGCCACCAGGCTTGGTTCAGTGCACTGTCAGTCCCTTCATGATGCCTTTGCAAGAGAGATTGTACACAGCAGAGAGCCACCTTTTCCCATGGCTTGCTCAGCAGGGAACACCCCAAAGGGGAAGCAGCAGAGTCCCCAGCCTATTCTTCCCACAGGGATCAGTAAGAAGAATTGGGCTTGTCTGAGCACCAGAGAGATCAGCTGCCTACTAATTCATGAGGGCCCTGGTGGAACAAAACAGCCATCTGGACCCTCTGACCCTCGCTGGCAGGTGAGTGTAGGGCACTTCAATCCCAATCCTGTGAGCTCTACAGATGGTCTGGGAAATGAGCTGGGCTAAACAAAACATACCCAGCACCTCTCCCGTATCACTCATATGTAACACAAGGGCAAACCCTCTGGAAAGTTTATTTTTTTGTAAATAGGGTTAATTTTGCAGCTTTCTGACCATTGCTGGTTGAGCATCATCTGAACTGAGCATCTGAGGGAGGCAGTGGGGTGAGGCTGAAGGGGCTCTAAACTACATCTGGATGCAGAGTGATGTGTGACACGGAACAATGCATGCCATATGCTCGCAAGCTACGCTCAACAGAAGCCAAGGACTGCTTCAGTATGAGGTCTGCACCACAGTCATCTCCACCATGGCTTTCCTGCTTCTGAGGAGATCCTCAATACAAAAGGGAACCTACAGAGTTTGACTCTGGAGGGAGAAAGTCTGAAGAACCTGGACAAAGCCATTATCCTGCAATTGCAAAGAGGGGGTTGCTACTCTAATCTCTTTAACTGGCACTTTTGTGCCCCTTGTTGGGACTTCAGGACCGGAGTCCAACCGCATGACTGGCCATACTTCCTGGGGGATCACCCCACAGTGCTAATCCTTCAGAGCACATGCTTGTTAAGCACTGGTCAGAAGAAATTCAGTTATTTCTCCTGAAGTTCTGCACCCTAAATGATTTTCCTGAATGCAAGTGCATTCATTAAAAAAAAAAGAATAATTAATTTATGGGGTGTGTGCATTCAAATTCAATGCCTGTCCCCAGCTGTACCCATCTTGGTGTAGAGCCTGTCTTTCAGAGAACATCTCGTGCATTTTAAATTGTAAAAAACACCTAATTTCATTCAGCTTGTGTCCACTTCACTTGACTGGCAGAAACGTGTCACCTTGGCTGAGCAAAGAGATTTAACACATCAGTACTCTCTGCACACTACTGCTTTCACCTCCTGCCCTCCTGCAAGGGATCTGAGAAGGATTAAGGATTTTCCAGTGTATTTTACTGTTCATCTGAAAAATAGTGAATATAAAGGTCAGACCTATACCCTCAGAGACAAGCACCTTTGTCCTTACCAAAACCAAGATTACAATCAGGGAGGAAAACAATGGCTCTTGAATGTGGTTAAACTGACAAACGCCACCAGTCTTCAGGATCTCTAACCACTGACTGACTGCAGGTGACAGTGAGCAGGAAGGAGGAAGGCAATGTCACTACATACTGCTCCTCCTAGTCTTTGTCCATCTGGAAGCTGGCATGGTTGGGAAGCTATGACAGTTTCTATTTTTGTACTCTTCCTAGAACCCTGAGTGGGAAGCAGGGCTTTCAGGTCAGAAGGTCTCAGCCTGAATATGTCAGCCATTCATCTTCTTCTTGACTAACAGGAATCTTCCCTGATAGCTTGATCAAGCTCTCAACAGAGACAATCCACTACTTCTCTAGGTGATTTGCTACAAATAAGTCTCAGTGTTAAAAATTATTTAAATACCTTCTCATCATCTGTATTTGCCTTCAGCTTCCAAAACTGAGGCAGTCACAGCTTACCAACTACAACTGACCACACAGATGGGCCCACATGGAGGATTTTGCCTAGTCTAGTGGAAGGTGTCCCTGTCCACGGCAAAGGGGTTGAAACTAGATGATTTTTAAGGTCCTTTTCAACCCAACCCATTCCATGACTCTGTCATGTTCCTCATTTCTCCCATCTGAGCTTTTGACTTAAGTGTTACAGGAGTGGCCATTCACTTACACCTTCCCTTCCGTGGCACAAGTATGTTCATCCTTGCCAGAAGAAACAGTGATTTCCAGCTCCTCCAGAAAAGCAAAATCCAGCCTTCTGGTTTTGTTACCTGTTATCTCCTTTAATGTGGAGAAAAAAATGCATTCCCCTGGAAAGCAGTGGTATTGCCTGGAGTGCAAACAATAGTAACGGGAATTCACCCAGAGTATTCACTGTTTCTTTTCCACACAGGACAGCACACCCTGAGCTTTTGCAAGTGAGCAAACAGTACAAGACTCTCGTGGCGGGGACGTGGGGACACGGCACTACCTGGCCACATGTTGCCTGCCACCAGTGCTGAGAAAGTTCCCTTATTTATGCCTTAATTGCCACCTCCGCACAGAGGGATCAGCTTGAGGTCATGCTGACAAATGACGTGAGGAATGCGAGGAAGCTCTCACCAGCTCTCACCTCAGCAAGGCTGGTCACAATAGCAATAAGCTGCAGAAAACATTGGAATTACCACTGCTCATGTGAGCGGTGCTTCCATGACACAGCCTGCCTGCAGGCTCTGCCTTCACCGTGATCAGCACAGAGCCTGTTTTCCTGGAAAAGGTCTGACCCAAATTCACTGAAGGTCAAGAAAAGCCTTTCCTACAGCTTTTGGATCAAAACTTGAGTGATGACCAGATTTCCAGTGAATGCTGGTCTCAGGAGAGGAATAGCTGCTTGAACAAGAGGTTTAAAGAATTACCTCCCTGTCAGCTGCAGATCAAGCTTCCTGGGCAACTGAGGGAAAAAGACAAATTCAAGCAGAGCTGAAAGCTGACATGTAAAGGTATGTCTGATAGCAGGGTGGGTAAAGAGCCATTGGGAAGCCCTGGATCCTCAGAAAGGCTCCTTGGTGTGCAACACTGTGCAACCAAACAACAGCCTGCAAGGCTGTTTCAGGAAATGTGCAGCTTTTTCTCTTGCTATTCCTGCAACACAGCCTTACAGTGATGAAAGGCACAGGATTAAGTGCTAATTAGATTTCAGGGTACTCCCGTCAGGCTTCTCCTTCTCGTGGGCGGATGCTGTTTGCAGGGTAGACCTGGTAGTCTTTTATTGTGTTTTTTTTTTTGTTTTGTTTAACAAAAAGAGATGTTCCAGCCATCCTACAGGTCCAGAATCTTCAAACCCATAAAATCTCTGCTACTTGGAGTAAAAACAACCCTTCCTACACAAAAGAACACAGAGAACCTGCTAAACAATTAGCCAAATAACAAGAAGAGGAAAAAAACCACAGGTACCAAGGTGGCTTTCTGTAGTAAAACAGCCAAGCACAGGAGCAGCCTTGCTCATTACATACACAGATACTTAGCATTTCTGTACATTAGGGCTTTTTTTTTTTTTTTTCCCTGCAAGCAGCTCCAGGAAGAAAGTGCAGTGTTAATGCACACTGCAGTCTGTCACTGTGAATGCAACTGAAACCTGGGGAAATGATGCTCGTAACTGAAACCACCAATAAACAGGGTGTCATCTACACAAAATGAGTGACAGACGAGCATCAGGGGCTGTGCAGTAGGCAGCATTTCCAGCCAGATTTCAGTACCCAAAAATAGGGTATGATTTTCAACAGACCTTGGGTAGAGATGATCAATATGAAAAATGTGGCTTCTCTCTGAAAACTTATAAAGCACTTATGAGCCATGTGCTGAGTTCTTGTCACTGGTCAGGCTGACTGTGGATCAGCTAAAAATGCAAACAATATTGTTTTGACCTAGCCAAAAACCTCAACAACCAGACCCCCAGCAGTATCTAATGATTGAGATAAAATTACTTTGGTTGAAACTGTGCTAATTTCCACAAGCTGTGAAATGCAGCACCATGAACTGCTGACGTGGTGATCTCTGCTGAGACTGTGAGGGGTTTGTAAAGACAGCAAAGGAAAGGAACGTGATCCTCTGTGCCTTTCTCCACCAAGAGCTGCAGTACTAATTAGAGCCTGTGATGACAGCTCCAGGCTGTGCCACACTGTTTGCTTTTGCAAAGCACTGCACTGGTCAGTGAAAGGACCACGGAGACTCATCTCCAGCTGCAGGGTCTCAGAGTCTTTTCAGAATTATAAAATAGTTTGAGTTGGAAGGGCGCTTTAAAGGTCATCTGGTCCAAACCCCTTGTCACAGACAGAGACACCTTCCACTAGACTGGGTTGCTAAAAGCTCCATCCAATTTGACCTCCAATACTTACAGCAATGGAGCACTGATCACTTCTCTGGGCAGCCTGTTCCACTGCCTTACCATCCTCACTGTAAGTAATTTCTCTCTTATATCTAGTCTAAATAAATTCTCCTTCAGCTTAAAGCCATTCCCCTTTCCTATCAATACATTCCCTTGTCCAAAGTCCTTATCCAGCTCTCTTGTAGCCCCTTTCATTACTGGAAAGGGCTCTAACATCTCCCAAAACCGTCTCTTCTCCAGACTGAGCAAACCCAAATCTCTCCTCTCAGCCTGTCTTCATAGGAGAGGTGCTCCCTCCTCTGAGTGCATTCATGGACCTCTGTGGTCCATTTGATCCTCTGCTTTGTCACTACCAATCTCCCAACAGAGTTACCCAAACTCTTTCATATTTCAGGTGAGGACAATATAGGCAGGTCCCCAAAGAGGCTGACACCTTCTGTGTGTTTAGCTGTGTCTGGGATGCATTCTGAGCATCCCTACGACTACATCAGAGGTAGCCAGGTGGGTGTCGGCTTCTTCTCCCAGGCAAGCAGCGTCAGGACAAGGGGACATAGTCTTAAGCTGTGCCAGGGAAGGCTCAGGTTGGATATCAGGAAGTATTTCTTCACAGAAGGGGTGAATAGACATTGGAATGGGCTGCCCAGGGAGGTGGTGGAGTCACCCAAAGGTGTTTGAGGAAAGACTGGATGTGGCACTTAGTGCCATGGCCTATTGACATGGTGGTGGTCTGTCACAGGTTGGACTTGATCTGAGAGGTTTTTCCAACTGAATTAATTCTATTATTCTGTGCAAGAGTGCAACACTCTGAGTTGACACCATGTCTCAAAAGGTAATAAACTAGCTAACCCAGAAAACTAACCCCAAAACACTGCAGACCTCAGGATGTGATTTTAAGCAGAACTCAAGACAGAAGCAAAAGTTTCCACAAAGCCAAGACCCTCCTTTGTGATGCACTCACTACCTAGGGGTGGTGCAAAGCAATGCCCAAACATTTCCTTGCCTCCTCCTGGCCATGTCACAGATCAGAGGAGAGCTGGGAGCAAATACCTGTCACTGTGTTTATCCCCAACAAGCCTGGGGACCATGGAGTAAGACAGAAGCATGCAAATCCTAGAATGAGAGTCCATTAGTGTATCTCTCTGTTGTGGCTTTATGCCTTACATGAGCATCCATCGTTCCCTCTCTCATGACAGTGCTGTCATTTAGGCATCTTTGTGGTTCTCAACCTTTTCTTTTCATGCTCCAAGTCCCATCTGACACCTAAAGTGGGATTGAGCTGTTTATAGGCAGACACTGGGTTTGATCAAATCAACAAAGACTGGAAGGGTGAAGGGTCTGGAGCACAATCCTGACAAGGAGCAGCCAAGGGAGCTGAGAGTGTTCAGCCTGGAGGAAAAGAGGCTCAGGGGGACCTTATCTCTCCCTACAGCTCCCTAAAAGGAGGCTGCAGCCAGATGCAGGGTCAGTCACTTCTTCCTGGTAACAAGCAACAGGACAAGAGCAAATGGCCTCAAGTTGTGCCAGGGGAGGTTTAAATTGAATATTAGGACTTTTTTTTTTCCATGGAAAGAGTTTTCAAGCATTGGAACAAGCTGCCCAGGACAGGGGTGGAATTACCATCCCTAGAAGTGTTCAAAAGGCATGTGTATAAAGCATTTAGGGACATGGCTGAGTGGTGAATGCGGTACTGCTGGGTTAATGGTTGGAATTGATAATCTTAAGAGATCTTTTCCAACCTGAACATTTCTATGATTCTCTAAGATCACATCCATGACTATACAGACACACTAGTGCTTCCAAGATCCCATTCTTTCCATCTGTCAGGATTATTTATCTCCACAGACTACACGAGGTGACTGGTTTCATTTTTATGTCCCCTCCTTTCTCCCATCCCTGAACAGCTGTGAATATGAAAAAAGACCATTTAGCCGACTCCAAGGGTTTTATCCCCAAACCTCTGTCTGGAGGGTTTTGGTAGCAGTGCCATGGAAAGAGACACCTCAACTGAGTGAATCCCAGCCAAAATGTTACATTAAAGCAAGAAATCACAGAAAACTCCCCCCTCTGGAAAGTCAGAGAATCTATATGTAGTAGCCTCTGTTCATCTGAGAGTGGTCAGGAAACAGACATCAATTTTTTAAGCCTTCAGCAGGAAGTTCAATAGATTTGCCCTGCATTCAATCTCCTCGAAAAGTCCAGCAGGTAGAGGAGCTGAACAAAAGACTTGACCTTTTCTCCCTCACTGTGCTTTCACACAGCCCAAGCAGAACAATGGCCCATGGCGGCATCCGATCCCGACTCTCCTCAGAGCACTCAGCACAGCCTCCCGAGGAGGGCAATTTCCTTTTGTGCACCAGCCTCCACCACCAATCGAGTATTTTTCAACCGCCACAATAATTAATGAAATAAAGGATCCTTTTGCAAGGAGGTCAGGTGTAATTTCAGCATAATCCAGACGCAGCAGGCTGAGCTGATCTAGGGGGAAAGCTGCACTTGCAGGTTGGCTGAATGGTGTTTGAACTGTTTTCACCTCTGTATCTGTATGTGAACTCCCAAGTATTGCCCCTACACACAGGGCCCAGTACATGACAAGAACAAATTAGGAGTAAAGCCTTTGTTTGAAATGGAGGGTGATTAGACATATGAACATGCTCTCAAGGTTCTCCTTCTTGGAGTAGCACAGTGCTGGGATGTACTGGAAGCCCTCTTGCTTGTCCTGAGCAAATTGGGATGTCTGGACAGCACTGCGCCAAGACCAGAGCTCAGAACCTTCCTACCTGTGATTCGGAGAAGCCCAACTAGCCTGGACTGAGCAGACCAGCAAGTGCCAGTAGGGTCACCATGGATCTGCTCCTTCATGGGCTGGTAAATCCCTGCTGTTTATAGAGCAAACGATACACACGGATGTGGTGGTTGACTTCAGCCTGATGTGTTTTACACTGAATGCTTGGATTTGAGAGGGGATTCATGCATAGTACATCCTGTTTTGGGCCAGGTTCAGAAGGCTGCAACCTTCGAGCCACCCAGGCTCTGCCAGCCCTACAGTGGAACCAAGCAGATTTCCCCTTAGCTTAGATGCAGGTGTAACCCTTTGGCTGTATTGCTCAGGCACCTACAAAGACTTTGTTATCTGAAAATAACTCTGTAAAGGTCATAGTATCCTAGAAAGATTTGGTTTGTTAGGGACCTTAAATATTTATCTTGTTCCAACCCCTCTGCTATGGGCAAGGAGCATTTCCACTAGATCAGGTTTCTCAAAGAGCCATCCAACAGGGATAGGGCTTCCACAGCTTATCTGGCCAGCCTTTTGCAAAAGCTTGGGAACCAGAAATCTAAGTAAAGGTACTCTATTTGACAACAGTCTCTGGATGACCCTCCAGCACCCAGACAATATATGGCACAGGTATTTAACTGAACTTATCTCAGTAAATTAATTGCTAACCCACTTTTGTTTGTTTTTTTTTCCTATAGAAATGTTCTCTAAAAGGAGTCTTTACTGCAGCCACTGTTTTAGCAACAACTCCAGCAAGATATTACCGGTGTTGTTCCTTCTTGAATCCAAGCCTATTTATGGAGAAGGGGCTAATGCTATCCTCATTTCACACAGAAGGAAACTCAGGCATGGAGGGGGGATGCCACTTTCCCCAAAGTCATGCAGTAGAACCAGGGCACCCAAGTCTGTGCCTATGACTACAGATCAGAATGTCTTTAATAAAGGCGGCTCCTTTACTCTTCTCTATCCTTAAATTGGCCTAATAAGCAGCTGTCTCACCTCTGCTCTTGTTGGTCTCTAACGATCTGGCCTTGGCTCTCTCCTTTTGGTGCCACTAATGCTGGCTGGAGCAGAACTTCTGCAAGCTGTTGTAATCCTGTGAGGGCTTTTGTCTCAGCAGGAACCCCTTTGCTGGGATTTCTAGTGAAATCCTCCTTTGGCCTGCCCTAACACTATCCTCTTATTTTTCATGGTCCTGGAAAAATTCAGGGTGGCCCTTCAAGAGGCTGGGGTCAGCCTCCAAATGCAAGGGCTATTAGGATTAAGTGGGTTCAAATCATAAGATACCAACCCTGTTTTTTCTGCTGAGACTCCTGCTGACTCCTGAGGTTGTTTTGCTTGAACGGGGACTGTAAAATTAAGTGGAGACTCTGCTCTGCCCTTTCAGGGTGCCTTTGGTGCAATCACCATCATGCCCCTCAGGGCAGTATCAGGCAGTGCTGGGAGACATTAGCCCTGTAATAGTCTGGATGAGAGGGGGACAGACACTCCCTGACTCATTGGCTGCACATGCAAAAAGTTCCATTAATTTTTCAGCTGGGGATCCTGAGTCACAGGGGCTGTTTGCTGCTGATCTACTGCTCTCCTCGCTGTGTGTTATTCAGTGCATGGGATACTCTGCTCTAAAGGGCATCTGGCTGAGCTGAAATCACACATATAGGTCAAAGCAGAATTTAGTCTAAAGGGCAAATGAAAAGGTAGATTTAGATTACATATTAGGAGGAAAAATTTTACTGTGAGGGTGGTGAGGCACTGGCACAGGCTGCCCAGAGAAACTTTGAATGTGCCATTCCTAGAAGTATTCAAGGTCAGGTTGGATGGAGCTTTGAGCAACCTGGTCTAGTGGAAGGTATCCCTGCCCATGGCAGGGGGTTGGAATGAGATAATCTAAAAGGTCTCTTTCATCCCAAACCATTCTATGATTTTTTTGTTAGATGCTGCATAGGCATAAAGTAGAAGTTACTGCATCTGGAAATGGCCTGGATGGACAAAAGGATGTAATGCAGAAGTCTCCAGGAAGTAAAGTGGCTTTGCTCCGTGCCAAGTTCCCACCTGGCAAATAGCAGAGCCAGAAACAGATAGAATTTTGTCTTCAAGGAGCAAAGCCTCATTTACAATGACAAAATTCCAAATAATAAGATTTCTAGATGGTCAGTAGGGCATTAGCCCCCTCCTAAGAAGACTTTTCTGCAGGTGGGGCATCCATAATAGCTTTCTCACCCCACCTGAGATGTCCAACGGGCACTGGCATCATGCTGCAGGGCACCAGATCTCTCCCATGCTCACCTGTGTCTTTTCAGGAAGTGTCTAGGAACTTTGTTTCCTTGTTACAGCTCAAATTTGAAGTGAACTTGACCATCAAACTACTGAGATTAGGTGACACATCTAAAGGGACAGGCAGAGTGGCCACACAAGCCTTGTTTCCTATGGAAATCAGTCTAGATGAGAAATACAGCTTGAATCAGATCCTTAAAGTATTCCAGCACTAACATGCTCTGTTCCTACCCTTTTTTTTCAGTACTTTGAGATACCCACACAAAGAAAGGGGTGGCTGTTGATAGTTGTCATTTGCTCTTAGCTACACTTCAGAAATTGGTGGTTTCTGGAGACAAGTCTCATTTCCCTGGCTGAGGTCAACATCACAGCTGCACCTGAAAAGCTTTTGTTCCAGGCCTGTTTATTTAATATCTTCCCTGACTGCTGAGCTCAGGACTGGGAGGACAGGACCTGGTTTGCTACTCTGAAGAGTAGTCTGCCCTGGGAGAAAAACAGATATAACATGGCACTGGGGAGATCTAGATATTTTTTTCTAAGAGAAATAAGGATGCCCTTACAGCTTTCACCCTCTGTTGCCCACCACCCTAATTTGTATTGGTACAATTAACCTGAATCAATTGCAGCTCTGATTTACTTTGTCATTTGGCCAAGCTCTTAGAAGTCCTTTTCCAGCCACGGAGAACTCATGCAGACTTTCAGTAGACTTGACTTGAGGAAGGCTCTTATATAGAAACTACAGATTAAATGACCACTCTTGTTTCTTCAGACCAAAACCTTCTGTGGGCTGTAGGAGAGACAAACCCAGTGTGTGTGTGAGGTTTCTGGAGTTCATCTCAGCCCAGGGTAAATCTGCTGGTCTTGATGGCACTGATCCAGCAAAGCTGAGGGATGAGAAGAAGCAGGACAGAAATAGCTGGGGTATCACAATGCAACAGCAACCTCCGCTGATGCTGGAAAACACCCGAAGGCTCAGACGTGGGAGGCAGCACTCTGATGTGCTCTAGCTGGGCTTGCAGGGCTCCTTGCTCCTCACCACAGCACACACCTGCTGGACTCCTCTGTCCCAGTGCAGAAGGCCTGCCTGACCCGCCAGCCTCAGCCAAGGAAGAGGACCCTACCTCTGGTGATGAGAGGTGGTTCATGGGTGCTCCCCTTCCCTTCCAGCCCCACTGCTATTGTGAAGCTGTTTGAGCCCACTGAGCTCAGTGGGAGCTTTGCCTTGGCTGGCAACTTGATGCTGCTAAGAGGCAAAGCATTTTCTTCCCCCAGCCTCTCCTGTTGGCATGAATTCAAACTCCTGTGTACCAGGCACATGGAAAACTGACTTACAGAGCAAGCCTCACCCCAACAAAAGCATGGGTCAGCCCTGGAAATCACAGGAATCAACACACAAACCCCAGCTTTTCTAGCCGAGATCCAGCTGATCAATATCTTTGTGGCAATTCCCTAATGGCTTTCAGGAAACATGATACAGAACCTGCAAGATATCCCATTAAGCTCCTCTCTGTATCTGCTGGAATAAAAATATTTTCAATAAAAAAAGAAGAAAACAGGTTCTGTTGTATTTCCCTCAACCCACATGACATATGGCACTTGTACTAAAATGATGTGCTGACACTTTATCTTCTCCAAGATAACTAAGAAGTGCAGTGCGACTTCTGAGGTACCTCAGAAGAATTCTTTGAAGGAGGATCTCTGGGCATGAATAACATTTTAGTGAGTTGAGCTCCACATAAAATAGCCCACACTGGATCCAGCCTGTGGGTTCCCATTTCTCTGACAGGGAGGCCTAAGGAGCAGCATAAAAGCAGATGTAGTAGCATTACTCTGCAATACTCCACCCAAACTAATAATATGCAGCTCAAGAAACTCTACAGCCAAAAAGGGGTAGATCTCTTTTTCCTTTAATAGATATGCTTTATAGTTTTTAGAGGATTTTTGTAAGTGAAACTTGTCCGAGAGCTTTTTTTAACCCAATACTCTAGAGTATACATGGGGTTCTGCCATAAGGAGCACCACAGATGCCAGATTGTGCAAACTCTTTTTATCTTTGAGTTTGGTCTCTATAAGCTTTGATTCTCCCTTATTTTTGTATTTCAAGGGAAAGTTAAGGAAAATCTTTCTTTTCCATTCACCATGCAAACATGATCTTCCAGGATCTATAACATACCTTCTTCCCATCTCTTCTCAGCTTGGAGCCATTGTCTAAACAATCATGCTTCCTGTGGAAGGTGTTCCAGATCTCTGACCATCTTTCCTTTCTAAGAATTTTCCCCAGTGGAACCATTTTTGTTTTAGATGACTTGAAACGAGATAAATCATCAGAGGAGTGGAATGTGCTCTCTGGACAATGGCAGATATGAGGAGGAACACAGAAGTGCTTGGTCCCAATATCTGAGTCCTGGTCCCAGTCTAGCACAGCTCAGAGCATCTTTTACCTGTGCCCTGGTGTTGTGGGCAGGTGAGCCCTGCTCAGGTGGGAGGTGCTTCCCAGCTGCAACCTGCAAGCCTCACAAGACTAAATATCAGCGATCAAGGCAAGCTTGGAGGGGACTTTGAGCAACCTGGTCTAGTAGAAGGTATCCCTGCCCATGGCAGTGTGGGTAGGAGTGAGTTATCTTTAAGGTCCCTTCCAACCCAAATCATTCCATGAATCTGTAATATTCCTGAAAGTCTTTACATTTACATGGAGACATTGACAGCTACCATGATCCCAGATTCATCTTCCCATTTCCAAAGTCAGGAACAGCTGAAGAGAGTGGCTTTGCCTGATGGTGCCAAGCCCCTTCCAAACCCAGCTCCCACTGTACAAGCCAGTGTCAGATGGGGAGAGAGGGGATTCACAAAGGCTCTGTTCTCCCAACTCTCCATGTAATGTCAGGCATATCCTCTTGCAAGTCTTCCTTCCCCACACTCATAAAGGCTCAGACCAGGCTAGTTGTGCAGCAACAACAGCAATGCAAACCTCCCCTCCAGGCACCCGTCAGACTACAGCCAACCTTACAGTGTAAGTTTTAACTCCTTTAATGCATATGAAACTGTGTTCAGGTCATCTGCACCCCAGGTAAATGCTGTGTCATTACACCAGGTTAAATGCAGGAAAGGAGATGGCAGCAGATGAACCAGCATCCTGGGAAAGGCATTTGCTGGGACTGCAGTCTAAGAAGAGCTCAATGATTTTCTGAGACTGCTTCTGAGACTGAGCTTCTGAGGCTGACAGTGGGATCAAGCACTCAGTTTTTAGGTTCCAGCTGGGCTGAGGTAGAAGCTGCTACCTAGCTGCTCAGGCTGGGCAGTTCTGGGGGGGACTCATTAACAATGCCAAGAAATGAAGGGGTCCACTGAAATTTATGCCTATGGATTTCTAACTTTTCTATTTTCATTTGGCACTCAATCTACTTCAAGTTGTGCTTCAGTCTACTTCAATTGCCTGATTTTCATTTCATGTGAAGGATTTTCACATTTTGCACTCCCTTTGTGCAGTTGGGCACAACTGCACTCTGCTCTCTACACGCGTCTGACTACGAGAGCCTTATATTGGATACTAGGACAACTTCCTTTGCAGAAAGGGTGGTCAAGCACTGAAACAGGCTGCCCAGGGAAGTAGTGGAGTCGTCTTCTCTAGAGGTATTTAAAAGATGTGTAGATGTGGCACTTGGGGACACAGTTTAGTAGTGGGCTTGGCAGTGCGGGTCAGAGGGCTGGGCTTTATGATTTTAGAGGGCTTTTCCAACCATTGTCTTTCTACTGTTCAGAGCAGGAGCTCTGTGCACAGCTCCAGGCACAGCAGGGTTTGGGAGGGTCTACCTGGGGTTGGACAGACAGCATAAACACAGACATTGCTGTCCTGATAAGATTTCTGGCTCTACCTAGCACTTGACTGGGGGACCTGAAAGTCACAGACACAGAGGTTCATCCCATATCAGTTCTCCTTGGACATTGCCTAGCAGAGAGGAAGGCTCTACAGCACAAAGCTGACTTACATGCTGTCTCCACATCCTGCCAAACCCTTGGTACAGTGACACTTGTCCCAGTCTGATTTGGGAATAAAAAACACTGGGTCTGCTCCAAGAGAACAATAAACCCCCCCCGTTTTTCCTCTCACCCTCAAAAGGGATTGGCAGAGACGATGTGGCTGATTACAGTCAGCATGGTCTTGATGTGGACAACCAAAAATGTGCCCAGGACTGAGTGCTTGCAGCCACCTATCCTGTCAGCTCCTTTCTGCCAGGCTTGGAAGCTGTTCTCTGCAGCTCCAGGAAAGGCTTTGAAAAAAAACTATTAGCTGACAATGCCTTCATTAATCACAGCATAATCCTTTCCATGGCAACCCAAGGATTGCGAAGTCACAAGTTAGCAAGCGTAAGACAGGAACACTGTACAGAAGCCCTCAGCCCAGGGAAACTTCATAGCCAGCAAGATAAATTGGTTGCTCTGAGGAGGGGAAATGAGTTAGAAATAATATTGCCTTGAAAAGAGGGTCATCCCTGGCCTGGATTCAGATCTCATAAATGCCACTGTCCATGGGGAGATCCTGTAGCTTCATGAAGTTACTCCAGTCTCACCCCAAAAAGCCCAAGAAGATACTTTGGCCCTCCATCTTAGTTTTACAGACCAACACTTTCAAACAGGTCAGGGAAAGAAGGACAGTTTGTCACCAGGCCACCACCACCAAGTTAAACACAATTTAGATACATATATTTGGGAATTGTAAGGGCTCAGAAATTGCAAATCCACAGGTGAAAGCAGTTTTGACCATTTATGAACAGAAGAGAAGTGCTGTCCTGGATTTTTTCTTTGTCCTTGTTTTTCCTTCTTTGGTTTTTCCCTCGGACAGTTTAGGCACAAGGTAATGAGGAGACTTCACAGGATCTCACAGGGATGCAGGTTTTGACTGAAACTTTGGCAAAGCTCAGTCAAGGCTGCAAATCTATTCCATACCTTCACACTACCACTGTTGGGAGTTTGCAGTCCCTCACCTCATGAGAAGAGTAAGACCCATAGAATCCTATAGTGGAGGACGGGTGAGGAGTCAGCTTGCAAAAACCACTTCCTTGCCATCTTTATGTAATGCATAGGTTAGCCCACAGGGTTGGTTCTTGGAAATCCTTTTGCCCAGACTATGGAGAGAAGCACCCACACCAACACCACAGCCTAGGGCTGTGAGAAAATAATCTCTAGCTTCTGCCACCTCCTTCTGCAGGGGAGACTTAACAGCAAGGGGCAACCAGGCAGTCTTAGACACACCAGTGTGTTGCCTTTCCATCTCCCCCTCCATTTTCCCTACATGACAGGTCCTCCACCATACAGCCCAGCCTTCCCAGAGACACCAAGCTATGTCAATTCCACTGTACCACTTTCACTAGGATACTGTAATTGTGAATATCCTACAAAATCCTAGGATTTTTCTTTGGTACTGTGCTCAGCTGGTCCAGCACAGCCCATATACAAACATCATACACCCAAACCAGGCAGCAAAATGCAAACTGCTTTGTGGGAATTGCCTATCAAGCCTCAGTCCCTTCCCAGGGACGGTCCTAATAATTTAAATAGCCTGAAAGGTCCTGGGTGCTGCTTACCAGCACCGGTGTGACCCAGGAGACACCCCCCAAAACCAGCCAGGGCACAATCTGTGCTGTGCTGCAGCCGGGGAAAACTTGTGGTGTTCCCTGAAGAGCAGAACCTGCCTAAGCACAGGCTGTGCTTTATCCATCTAAACAGTGTGTTTGCAGCTGCGTGAAAGCTGGGAAAGGATGAGGTGGACTGGGAGGATACCTGGGGTCCTGTGGCACTGCCGGCGGATCCATGTATCAGGGACATCCCCCACAGCCTCTCCCCACGTTTAAGCACGTCCAGAGGAACCCCAGAATGTGAAAGGGCTGTGGAGCAAAGGGGTGGAGGGCTGCACACCACGGCGCAGAAGGGCAATGCCCTCCACCCTTCACTCCAGCTCACTGCTTGGTGACCCCAGCCAAATTAAGCAGCAGCTAGAAATTACCGAGCCGCTAATCCAGGCTGCGGGAGCCGAGCTGGCTCGGGGCTGCTGGGCACCGCTGGCAGGTCTGCGGTCGTGTCGTCTCCCCCCTCCCATCGAGCCCAGCCTCTTGCCCAGGTTTGGTCGGGCTCGCTGCCCGTAGCCCCGGCGGGGGCACTCCCAGCCAGCCATCCATCCATCCATCCATGCTATCCATCCCACAGCACCCCCCATCGCATCGCACCCCCCCCGGAGGACCCCCAGCCCCCGCCTGCCTCCCCAGCCCCTGCCCGCCCCCCGCTCCGCCTTACCTCAGCGGGGCATGGCCGGGGACGGTGGCGGGGACGGGCACCGGTGCCCGGTGTGGAGCCGCGCTGCCTCCAGCACCGAGCGAGGGCAGCGACTGCCCTGCCTGAGCCTCTTAGCGGGGGAGGAGCCGGGCTCCAGCCAGCCCCTGATGTGGGTGTGGATGTGGGTGTGGGGTGTGAGTGCGGGTGTGGGGTGTGGGGTGTGAGTATGGGTGTGGGTGCGGGGTGTGAGTGCGGGTGTGGGGTGTGGGTGCGGGGTGTGGGGTGTGAGTGCGGGTGTGGGGTGTGAGTGTGAGTGCGGGGTGTGAGTGTGAGTGCGGGTGTGGGGTGTGAGTGCGGGTGTGGGGTGTGGGTGTGGGTGTGGGTGCGGGGTGTGAGTGCGGGTGTGGGGTGTGGGTGTGGGGTGTGAGTGTGGGTGTGGGTGCGGGGTGTGAGTGTGGGTGCGGGGTGTGAGTGCGGGTGTGGGGTGTGAGTGTGAGTGCGGGTGTGGGGTGTGAGTGCGGGTGTGGGGTGTGGGTGTGGGGTGTGAGTGCGGGTGTGGGGTGTGAGTGTGGGTGCGGATGCGTGTGGCACCTCCGTCCATCCCGGGAACCGCCGGCGCCGCGCTCCCGTCGCTTCCCCACTCTCCAAAGATGCGTCCTCCTGCAGCCCTGGGGGCTGCCCTGCATCATGGTATCATAAAATCATAGAATGGTCTGGGTTGGAAGGGACCTGAAAGATCACCGAGTTCCACCGTGCTGCCATGGGCAGGGACACCTTCCACCAGACCAGATTGCTCAAAGCTCCATTCAGCCTGGCCTTGAACACTTCCAGGGATGGGGCATCCGCAGCTTTTCTGGGCAAATAACCTGTTCCAGTGCCCCACCATGCTCACAGCAACAAATTCATTCCTATTATCTAATCTAAATCTCCCTTCTTTAAGTTTAAAACCATACCCCCTTTTTCCTATCGCTATCTGCTCAAGTAAAATGTTTTCATGGCACCCATGCTATGAGATTAGCTGCAAGTACAGCTTCAAGTCCTCGTTGAAACTGCAGAGCCCTGATGGATCTCTAGGAAAAAGTGTGGCTGGAACTGGAATCCCCATCCTCCTGACCTGTGCATAGAAGTCTCTGGGCTGTGCAAGGGACAGTACCGAGGCCCTGTAGGGTGACAGGCGTCTCCCGACAGGCCAGGAGCTGACAGGCGTACTTGTTTGAATGCACCAGCCTTGTGTACGTGTAAATGTGAAAAATGGGACAGGAAAACACTTGAGGACCAGGAAACTCAGAGCTGATGTTTTGCCTAGAAGCTTAACTCTGACCTGGTGACTCCCTGCCCAAATCTGGGCTACTGTCCTTTTCCCTTCCTGCTGAGAAAGGTGGGGCTGGATTTTAATTGTGTTACGAAATGTCACTGAAGTTTCCTACTTAGGTATAAAGCTTGCCATTTCATTTAGTGAACGGTGCAAAATACACCTTTTTATTTGCAGTGTTATCATAAAAGTTGTTTCTAAGATCCACTTTGGAAAGAGTATGCTGGAAATCCTCCTGGGCACCTGACTGAATGCATTTTTTTGGTGATGCTGGAGAAGTAAGGAACAATATAAGGGAGCTCCTTGCTTCAAAGCTAACCAGGAACTCTGCTCAGAATGTATAAGTCACAGCACAGTCATCTGGTCCCTTCCCTAGCCCTTAGAAATCCCTGCTGATGCCCAGCCCTCAGCCATGAACAGACTCAGCCAACTTTAATCTCAGGACAGATGATTTATGACCACCTGGGGCCATGCCCAGCATCACTCAAGCCCTCCTCGCTGTGTCGATATAGTTGGTGTGGATGTGAGGGCAGATTCTGGCTGTGTCTGGGTTTTGCTCTGGACTGCATCCAATGTGCTTGGAAGGCCTTGAGCAGCCTTGCCTTGTGCCCAACAGGACCCATGCATGTGTGGAAAGGCAGCAAGGGAGGAACACAGGGCTGGACATTCCTCCTGACTGCACGGCTGGGTTTGGAGGTGGGATCTGGAGAGTGCAAGGAGCCTTCGGACACCTGCTCAGAACAGACTCCAATGGCCAATCCCTGGGCATTAACCTGGGCTATTGGCCAAGGATGTGGCAGCACCAGAACAGTTCTGAGGGACAGGCAATGAACTCATCCCATTGCTGAAGGCCCTTCTACCTCTGCAACCATTCCTGCTGGAAATCCTTCATCCTTTGGAGCAGCAGGAGGCTCATATGGCAGGGAATATATACAGGCTTAAGGTGGGAAGATCATGGCTGCAGGGAATCCAGGTATAAGAAGAAATACTTCAGCACCAACTTTCAACCATAAGATAGATGTCTGTTCCTCTGTGAAGATGCTCTTTCAGGTCAAAGGCAGACCCTAAACTGCCGATGCATCATAGAATCACAGAATCACAGAATTATTTGAGTTGGAAGGGACCTTAAAGATCATCTAATTCCAGCCCCCTGCCATGGGCAGGAACACCTTCCACAACACCAGGCTGCCCCATACAACCTGGCCTTGAACACTTCCAGGGATGGGACATCACATTCACAGCTTCTCTGGGCAACTGTGCAAGTGCCTTACCAGGCTCACAGTAGATAATTTCTTCCAGATATCTCATCTAACCTCACCCTCTTTCACTTTAAAACTCCTCCCACTTGTTCTATCAAAACATGCATTTACAAAAAGCCCTTTAAAAAAGTCCCCTATGAAAACTAATATGAGACTATATGAAACTAATGTGAGTAGAAACCCCTGTCAAATGACCTTGCTGGAGGGATGTGGAGGTGCTGCAGGACCCTTGGTGAGCCTGGGCTGGATTGTGCCTGGATCTGTGCACTACTCTATTACTTGCTGCTGGTTTCCAAACATGCACAGTCTCTGCACATCTCCCTGCTGACATGCTGAGGTCCCACACCAATTCCAGCACCCCTATCTCCAGGCTGGTGTGCACAGGCAGGGCTGCAAAGCAACCTATACTTTAAAGCACACTGCCCCCGGTACCAGCAAAATCGAGGTGTGGATGTTGGTGGAAAAGCAGTCTCCATGCCTCCATGATGGTCTGTGGCTTATCCAGGCTTGCATAGACCTTGGTTTTTTTTAAGAATGTGCACAAAGCCAGAGCTCCTGCACTATGCCCAGCATCACAGCCCCATAGGTGCCCAGCCAAGTCTGCTGCTGAGGACATCCTCCAGGAGAGGATCAGGATGTTTGGGGGACTGAGGTGTTTGTAAGGCTTTCCTCCCAAGAAAGGTCCTTGCAAGCTGTTTCAGTGGTGGATGCAGAGGAGTAGGATGTTTATTCTCTGTCTATTATTTGGTGACACATTTTGCCCCAGAGGATGATCCCAGAAGCTGAAGAGCCTGGGAAGATACCTCCACCACACAATACAAGGGCTTTTTCCAGATGTCTGCTCCAGGCTCTTAAGGGTGGGCTGCAGAAGCACACAGCTCCTTCATGCTGCAAAGCCTTTGAGCACAGGCAGCTGGTGGAGGGAAGCTGAGCTGAAAGCAAGATCCCAGTGCCAAAGCTTTGGGTCTGTGAGTTACAGCAGCAAGACTGGAGATTCCAATGGACAGGGCGAGGCTTTTCAAATGTTCCCTGTGTGCATTGTGCAGGCTTGTTTCTGAGGGAAAGCCATCCAAAATCCACTTCCTCCCCCTACTTTGCCCATAAACTCTCTCCCCCTCCTTTTATTTTTTCAGCCATCTACAGAACTCTTTTCCAAGTCAAGTGAGGCACAAAAAAACAAGTTCCCTGCACTATGGTGAGTCTGGGGCATAGGATGCAAAGGTTTATAGTCAGGGGAGGTTACCCATTCCCACTGTGGATTTTCTCAGCAAATTTGAGTGTAACCTTGTGTGAAAAAAATACAGATCACCTTGCCTCAGTCTCAAAGCCTACAGGGATGGAGTTTAGTGAATCGAGCAAATTCAAAAGGCTCTGCAGAGCCACCTTGTGCCCATCAAAAGCACTCTGGAAGGACACAGCAGTTCAAAAGCAAGGAGTCTGAATAAAATATACACAATTTATTTATTTATAGGAGGTTTACAGCTGTACAATGTTGGCTTTCTGTTTGGACCACTCTCTGATCTTGTGCAGCATGACACATCAGTGCCTTTGGCAATGAAGACAAGTCACAGCCTGTTTTAAAAGGCAGATGTCAAAAAGAAATGGATTCCACGGAGTGTAGAGCTGGGCTGCTTGCAACCATTGAAATGATTAACAAAAGAAATGTGAAATAAATCAGACACATGTCCTACCCTACTCACGAGGGACTGAAAAGTGCTTTTCAGACCTGCCCACCTCTCTCAGAAAAAACTCCCCAAACCCCCTGAGTATTTCTGTTTACTTCATTCCAAGAGAAAAGGTATCAACAACAGGAATGGCATTTTAATAATTTCCCTCCCTCATCTTCTCTACAAATAAGAGAAAAAGAAGAGTAAGAAAGGTAATTTCTGTTCTTCCATTGGAAATGTAGGGGAAGAAGGCTTTAACTTTCCCAAAACTTTATTTTTTTCTTTAAAAAAGAGGACAAATATTACTGATATGAAGACAATTTGGTCCTGATAGAGAGTGATTTTTTTTTTTTAAAGAAGCTATTAAAAAGCTGCCTTTCCTCTCTTTATGGCTGGATTCTCTGCAGGGAGGAAGGAGGCTGCCCATGGGCACCTGGCCACCACAACTCCTTGGTGAGCTTTGGCACTGCTCCTTGGGCACATGGTAGGGCTCTCCTGGACCTCCTGTGCTGAAGCTTATCCATAGCCTGATTTCCCGAGAAAACAAGGCTAATGCAGACAGGCTGGACACCTCCATCTGCTGATGATGGTACACAGCTCCTGTCATGTTCCTGTGATGCCAAATAGCTCATCCCCTTGCCAGGTGAGGTATCTTTGGGCATCCCTCTCACATATCACTCTGAACATAAGCCTGTGAGATCTCCTAAGACCCAAATCATACCTTCTGACCCCACAATCCTGCTTCCATTTATTTTCAGTGATGAGTCTCATACACAAAACTAGAATAAAATCAAAATATCTCTGAATTGGTCTTCCTAAATTCAAGGATTTGCTTTGACCTTGGGATCAAAAAAGTTGCTTTACCTAATAAGGAGTGTTTAAGTAAATTCTGCAAGACACTGAACCAAACTTGGTCCCAGTGATGGAACCTGGAGTTGGAGGGTGCTCAGTGAGTAATTGAGATCTGGAAAGAGCATCATGGGACCGCTGTTTACCTTTAAGTCCTGAAAAACAAGACCTAAGAACATAAGAAAATTTGGTAAAAAAGCAAACTCGTAACTGCAGGACTGTGAAGATGAGGAAAGGAGAAAAGCAGCCCGCAAAAAGCAATGCAGTTGCACACTCTGCTTCTGGTTCCACCAAGAACTGAGCTATTAGGTACTGTGGGGAACACTTTACCATGTTTAAGACTTAGCAGACCTTTAGGGACCTTTAAAAAAACCCAAACAGATTTGCAAGACAAACATAAGTATTTAGTAGGACAAGTAGAAATCTTTTGCTATATCAAAAGAAAGCTTTCCTGTTCACTTTTGTTGCAGGAAAGGGACTCTGCCCAGGTCAAAATTTACCAAGATTCAAAGATTTTATCATATGTATTAATTTCCACTTGCATGCAGGTGACTGCAAAATATTTGCTTAGAAAATCTGACAGAAAAATCCCTTAGCTTGCACCACTTTAAAGGCACATGAATAAAAAACCCCAAGCAACAGGAGAAAAAAAAAAAAAGGCTTGAAACTTGTCCTAGTCAGCTGCTGAAAGGCCAGACAAGGGGTTGTTGTTCGGTTTATCTGGGATGGTTTATAAGAAGCCAGATTCTGCCACCCAGCGGAATAAGGAAGATTTACTCAGTTTTCATGGAAATCAGGAGCAGACCATAGCCCTAGACACATCCCCAAGGATGCATTTGGGTTGTGCTCGTAAGACTGGCTCTAGGACTGTGCAACTCATCCTCTATGACGGGAGACTGGAAATTAAAGGTGAAAGATGGACACTGGTATGAATTCAATATTCCCAGCATTTTTGGGCTGCACTGGGAGCAGCGCTCCTCTAGTGCAAGCTAAAATCCCACTATTTTTAAAAAGAATTTGAAGAGGCACTGAGAAATGATGCACTGTAGGCAGCAGTACAGACGGAGCCCATGGAGCAAAGCTCCCCATCCCTTTGACGCTTTGGCCTTCAGAGGAATGAATCTTCTCTTACCTAAGCACTGAACTGCCCCAGCAGACAACCCACTCCAGCTCCTGGGGTGAGCTCTTTGGATGGGGACAGCATGGAGACACAGAGACAGCAGGCACCATGGGAGTTCAGGAGGCACCCGCAGGAGCTGAGTCCAGACTGATTCAGAAACTTGACCCCAGAGAACAGCTGTCCCACCACAGCTGTTGACAAAACCTTTCTATACTTCAGAGTTGCATGGGGTTGAACAAGACTTGGGTGGAGACAGCTTGTCCCCAAAATGATAGAACCTTTGGTGTTTTTGCCCCTGTGGATTTGGGCTGCCTTGGTTTGTTTTCCTTGCAGTTGCAGTACACAAACCCATACCCAAAAAACATCCAACAGGCCCCGATCTGTTTTTCCACTTCTCCTTTGCTGTGGTGCCTACACAGATAAGCGATTACATGGCAGTTTCAAGGGAGACAACTCCATGCACACTACTCTTAACCCAAGCAGACACGCTGAAGATGCACTGAAGCAGCTGGTGGCACCGCGGTGGCCACGTGTGTGTGTGGTGGCACATGTGTGTGCCAGCCTGTGTAAACAATCAGCCCCAGGGCATCGTGCTCTGGCTGTCAGGACACACAGCGTGCTCACAGCAGTCCCACAGCGCACGAGGCAGCCAGGGGGGCTGCAGAGGACGCCAGCAGAAGGATCATTGCGGTTCCCCAAAAAAGGCACAATTTTTAAACATTGAAAACACAAGATTGGCTCCTTGGAGTGGAATGCATGCATGGTTCATATACACTTCGCAGATGGTAGGTAGGCTCTGTGTCTCTTTCTCTGTCTATATATATATTTATATGTATGTGTGCATGTTTATATTCACATATGTGGCACCAGAAGAGTCATCCTTGAGTACTCAGACATTAGTGAGGATATTACTGCTGAGCAGCATCACAGCAATGGTTCCAGGGAGATCGTTTGACCTCCTGTTCCCCTTGTCCTGGAGGTGCAGCGTGTGCACTGACTGCCGGTCGCTGGGGTCCCCCGTGAGCACCACTTGGCCCAAGAACTCGTCACTTATCAAGTTGTGGTTCCAGATCTGTGGAAACAAAACAGGGATGAGGGCAGCTCCTTCATGAACTAGATGCAGCCAACCTTCATGAACTAGAGTGAAGGGGTCACTGGGGACATGCCCTGAGCTGAAGCCAGGGAGATGGTGAGGTGTGGGGGTGTCACTCTGGTAGTGTGAGGGGTGAAGGACATGCCTTTACCAGATGTCACTGTGGTGGTGAGAGGTTGAGCTGCATTAACTAATGATGCTCAGCCTGGGGAACAGATCTGCTGTGGACAGTGTGAGGAGAGGGCAAGGGGTGCAAGTGAGAGAGGGTCTCCATTCCTCAGCCCACTGCTTGCCTGCCAGGTACCTGAACAATGATGGGTTGTCCTGGCTTCTTGCGGTAGAAGAGCCCTTTCACATCGAATTCTGGTGATACCGTATTCTTCTTCACTGGAGAGCGAACCTTTTGTCCTTCACACTTGATGATCACATAAGGGTCAGCTCCTGAGGAGATGAAAGGGAATTTTGTCCTTTGTTGTAGCTTCTGTAATTCCTGAGAGTCCTTTTCCAGGGGTGTCATGCAGTACTTTGCCTCCATATCCCACCAGAGGAGATGGGTATCTGCCAAAGGGTTGATCACACCCCAAATGAAGTCCATGGAGCTCAGCCTTCTGGCTCAGGTTTAATTCTATTAGATGACGTTGTTTCTGGGCAGTAGGTGCTGATGGGCTGCTGTGAAGCTGGGGAGAGGTCTGGATGGAGCACAAATCTGATAAGGAGCAGGCTGAAGGAGCTGGGGGGGGCTCAGCTGGGAGAAAAGGAGGCTCAAGGGGACTTTATCACTCTCTACAACTCCCTGAATGAAGGATGTAGTGAGGTGAGGGTTGGTCTCTTCCCCCAGGAAACAAGTGACAGGATGACAAGAAAGGGCCTCAAATTGCACCTCAAATTGAGGGAGGTGAGGTTTAGACTAGATATTAGGAAAACTAATTAATGACAAAGTGTTATCAAGAACTGGAACAGGCTGCCCAGAGCAGTGGTACAATCACCATCCCTGGAGGAAATTAAAAGATGTGTAGGTGTGGCACTTGCGAACATGATTTAGTGGTGGACTTGGCAGTGCTGAGTTAAGAGTTGGACTCGATGATCTTAGATGGCTTTTCCAGCTGAAACAATACTATGATTCTATGAAAGGGCTTCCTCTCTTGTCTCCATATTCTATAGGAACACTCCTTCATCACCCCAAACCTTTCTGACCATTGCAGTAAATGCTCCATGGAGGACATTGTCCTACTCAACCCTCCTTTCAGCAGACAGAAATAAAATTGCAGAAATAAATCACAGAAAAGAGAAAGTGGGTCACACAAGGAAATACCAGACAGAGGATAAAGTTACCTAGTTCACACTACCAGCCCACAGCTGGAGGGGACCTGAGCTTCCAGGAGAAGGAAGGACTCCCTCATTAGTGAATACTTTCATCTTACCAAATAAGTGCTTGTTTTGGCAATTTCAGTAGAGAAAGAACTACTGCTATGGAAATTTAGCTGCCAGAATGCTTTTACTTACCATGAACTTTAGTGGCTATGATGGAGACACAGATGAGTGGGATGAGTTTTCTTGTCCAGAGGAAATGAGGAGGAACAAACAAGCCCATTCTAAGGGTCAGGGATTTTGATTGCCAGACCACCTCTTTGCTAGATTTATGTTTGCAAGGACCTGGCTTCCCTGGTGAGACACAGTTGCTGGATTTCACAGCTGTTTTTCCAAATTGTCTTTTGGGATGCCTCTTAAATCCTCAGATTCCATCAGCCAGAGCCAAATTCCTATCTGTAAATCACTATTTCCAAAGTAGTGTTTAAGGCCTGTCTTGGGATGCGGGAGAGATACCACGGCAGTGGAAAACACCAAACACACTGTTGGTGGTGGGAGCTGAACAGCTGGAAAACAGCTGGAAGAAAGCAATTCCCAAGGGGTTTTTGTGGAAAAAAAAATGTTTTATGACTCCAGAATCCACACGTTCTTCTTGTCTGAAGGAAAGGTAAACCTCCTTGTTTCTGAGAACTGCTCGGAGATCTTTGGCTACAGATTTCCCTGCATTGCTACAGGAGCAATGACCTGCTGTGAATGACACAAGAAAAAGACACCTGCCTAGGGTTAAATTTTCCCCCAAACACCAGATAGGGTATAAGGACTCCCTGTGTGGCATGTGATAAATAAGCACACTGACTAGTCCTTGCTTAGAAAAGCTCCTGCTTGTTACTTTCAGGATTATAGTGATGGAAAGCCCTGATAATAATTATTTGGTGAAAAAAGGTATAATTTTAGTTGGGTTTACTTTGATTTTTAATTTTTCAATTTTTATATTTTAATTCAGCTTGAAAATGTTTGGCTAAATCTTGTCACAGTTACAACATATCCTTGACTCAGGAAATGGGGGAGAAAGGCTAGGATCTGGTTATTTCCATGGTAGAAAGATAGTTGCTTCTCTAATCACAACCTCTAGATCTTTCATCCCAACTTTAGCAATCTCCTAGTACAACCCATCACTACCACTGGGTTTCTTGGTCCAGAGGCAGACAGAACATGGGACTCTTGTCCTGAGCCTCTGTATGGCTGAAGGACGTGGGGAGGTATGGTCCTGACATTTTCCATGCAGGAAAAGTGATGGATGTCAGAATTGATCTAGATCCACACCATCCCAAAGTGAGCTAAATTTGGCATACCCTCTGCTGATAAGACATTTATCCAGCCTCCAGTGATGAATACCACACATCAGGCTCTTTCTCTGTCCTTCTTACTAAAAAGCCTTTAAATACAATTCCTGACTTTTACAGCTGCTCATACCTGGGAGAAAAGCTTGGGTTGTTACAGGACCTCTGCTAAGGACTTTGGGGAAGTTTTGGGAGGGCCTCAGATAACAGCCTGAATATAACAGTTCCCACATCATGTCCACTGCAAGAAGCAAGTTTAGTTCTCCATGGACTTTCTCCTCCTCTGGTTTCTGAATCAAGCATGTTCAGTGAAAAAAAATCTGAGGATATAAATTCCAGCAATGTCCAACTTCATAAATCACCTCCCAACTCCTCTGGGGCCAGACAGGCAGGGAAAGATCAGTACCTCCTTGGGAGTCCTGATTCTTGAGCCCAGCTGCAGCAAGGACATGGATCTGGGATACTACTTGTGGGTAGCCGCACATCCCACTCCAGCAGGTGTGTGGTGGCTCATCCAGTGTCAGCTCTCTGTAAGGAAAAACATGTGGCCTTTGAGAGGTGCCCAGTCTTATCCATCCGAAGAGTGCTCCAGCACGATGAAGGACTGTACAGGCCATTCATTTAAGAGTTGGACTCAGTGATCTTTGGATGATCCTCGTAGGTCCCTTCCAACTCAGAATATTCTGTGATTTTGTGATTACACACTGTCCACTGTCAAACTCTGCTCCCCACCCCAATCTCCTCAACCTGGGTTTGGGATGCTCTCCCATATCATGCTGTTGAGGGTTAGTTCTCTCCCTTTTTCCCTCTGTGGAATTTTCCCCATTGTCATGCTAAGATACCTGTTGACTGGGCCCTGGTGACAAGGGGGAGGGGACGTGAGGGAAGAGGTAAGCCCCGCGAGATTCAAACAGCCAGAAGAGGAAGCGGAAGGCTGGGCCTCGGCCCATTTCCCCTGCGGAGTTCGGACAAGAAGGACGATCGCCGTCTGTGTCCCATCCCAGCGTCGGGAAACCACCATCAGACCCTGCCCGGCTGCCTTCTCGCTGTGAACTGCCACCATCCAGCATTCTACTGAGCACTGGGACCCACACCGTGAGCAGAGGGCTCTCTCTCTCCATCTCTCTCTCCCCCTGGGACAGCGCTGCCATCACCCCCAGCCCTCCTGCGGCTCTGCGGGACCCGCCCGCCCCCAGCACCGGGAACTGCAGCTCAGGGAAAAGGTGCCTGCAGCCAAAAAACACTGGGACTGAATTACTCTTCTGTTTGTGGGTAATTTCATAGCTGTTGTTGTTCTTGTTTGTCGTGTTAGATATACTGGTAATGAACTGTTATTCCTACCCCCATATCTTTGCCTGAGAGCTCTCTTAATTCCAAAATTATAATAATCGGAAGAATCACGTTTGTTTTTCAGTCCAAAGGGAAGCTTCTGCTTTCCTTAGCAAACACCTGTCTTTCAAACCAGGACACATGCTTAGAAGAAGAGTGGGAGCTTCTCTGCATGTCTGTGGAGAGACTTGTAAAGATGACCTGTCTCTTAACAGAAAGCCAAAGAGCAGCTGCAGGCAAGGCTATGACCATTCAGGAAAACCACAGATCAAAAGCACAGGGCTGTCTCCATAGAGCCAATTCCTCCCCATCCCTGCTCGTGCTCCTTACCGGCAATCTGAAGGCACGTCTGTGAAAATCCTGAGAAGGAACTCGCCCTCATGACCAGGGTCAAAAGTAGTGGGGATGATGACGTAGCGGCCTTCCTTCAGGTCTGTCCTCAGGAAGACACTGCGGGAGTTGATGTAGATGGAGCTGGCCACCTTCTGCTGCAGGGTGTGCATCCGGTAGTTCCTATTCAACTCCACCTGGGCAGAGACCACAGTGGATTGTCACTGGCTGAAAAGGTACTGGTATCCACCATGGAGGAGAAAAGACTGAAAGGACTGAGTCCACAGTGCCAGGACGCCTGGAGTTAAGAGAACCAGCAAAACGGGCCCCAACTGTGCTGTGTGGAAAACAAGTGTGGATGTGGCTTTCCCAACTCTTTTGACTCAGGGACTCATCTCTTGCCTCCCAGCTTGACACTGCGGACCCAGCAAACAAAACATAAGAATTAGTCTAACAGATTTTAACATCTGGAGAGAAAAGACTAATCATTGCTTTTAGCAAGAACTGCACAGAATCACAGAATGGTTCTGGTTGGAAAGGACCTTCAAAATCATCTGGTTTCCATCTCCTGTCATGGGCAGGGACACTTCCCACTACAGCAAGTTACTCAAAGCCACATCCAGCCTGGCCTTGAACATTTCCAGGGAAGGGGTATCCACAGCTTCCCTGGGCAACCTGTTGTCCATGCTGTCCCCTTTGATATCCCTCTTACTCTCAAGAGGAGGGCCGGCTGTGCTGATGGCACCCCAGAAGCACCCAGATAATGCTTAAATGAACAACATGGTCAGGCAGGACTGATGTACCACTCCACAAACAACAAATTTACAGTGGCATTCAGGCCAACATGCAGGAAGCCCAGCCTACCTTATGGATATCAAAGCCTATGGCCAAGTTCTCTCCTTTGCCCTCTTTGCGACTGGTCCTTTTGGGCTTCTGCTGGATGGAGATCAGCACTTCATCTTCTGCCTTCTTCACATCAAACACATACTAGAAGCAAAGAGAGGAAAGTAAGGGAGATATTTATTAATACAGGATCCCTGGACTTCTATGGGGGTGGATTTAACAGATCTAACATCAGCTTAACCCAGTTCACCTCCATGCAGGGACAGCCTGGCTTTAAAAGGTTAATACAGAGCTGGAAGCTGGAAACAACTCTCCCACATCCTTGATGAGAACTCCTGCAATGGACCAGACCATCCTTCAACTGCTTGTTACATGAAGGACCCAAAAGGACCTGGCTTGTGATCATGAGAATCCCAGTTCAGAGCAGGACAAGACAACTGTAGAATCATTTATGTTGGAAAAGGCCTCAAAGATCATCCAGTCCAACCCTTAACCTAGCACTGCCAAGTCCACCGCTAAACCATGTCCCCAAGTGCCACATCCACATGCCTTTTTAATGCTTCCAGAAATGGTGACTGTACCACTGCTCTGGGCAGCCTCTCCTAATGTCTTCATCCTTCCAGTAAAGAAGTTTTCCCTAATATTCAATCTAAACCTCCCTTGGCACAACTTGAGGCTGTTTTCCCTGATCCTACCACTTGTTACCTGGGAGAAGAGACCAACTCCCACCTGGATGTGATCTCCTTTCAGGTAGTTGTAGAGAGCCATAAGGTCCCTTGAGCCTCCTTTTCTCCAGAACATTTTGTTCCAGGAGATGAACTTCAGGCTAGAAGGAAATGGCTCTATGGGCTACACCCGTCCGCGTAAATTTAACAGCATCAAAATTTGGGCACAAAAAGTGGAATTTGGTCATTCACACATCCAGACTGTTGGAAATGATTCCTGGCCCTGTTTGACTGTAACCAGCCAACACTGCTACACTGTGGCACAGTTTGTTTTTCCCTTGTGCCAAGATGCTCTACACTAAGCACTTGGATGCAGTCTCCTTGATAAGAGGGATAATGTTAATAGAGTTGGCCTTGATGCTGGTCATGCTGTGCAGAGAATTGCCATAAGCACAAATAATGTATTAGCGATCTGGTAGCCATTTTGGCCTTCTAGGTCCCTATAAGTGAGTTAAACACTTGGAAGCACATGTGAAGGTTCCAGCAGGCCCTCTGCCCCATTACCCACCTGGGGGTTCTGCAGGAAAGTGTTCTTGTGGTTGATGCAGCCTCCGGAGCGGTTTTTCAAGGGGTCACTGCTTCTGGTCCATGCCCCGTGTAGCACTGCCTCCTCCCAGGTCTTGTGGATGCTCAGGTAGGAGGTGTTGATCAGACGGCACTTGATGATGTCTGTGAAGTATTTGCAGAAATCTTCAAAGGTCATCCTGAGTCAGGAAAGGGAAGAACTGGGTTATGCTGCTTCATTCCCTGGAAAGGTACACTGCAGGGATTTTCTGGATTACCTTCTAGAGAGTGTGGGCTGCCTCTGATGGCTGATGAATAACAAAAGTTACTCACCAAATATCTCCAAAAGAGATGGAGATGCCTTTCTCTATGCCTGCAGTAAGTACTTGTTGAGTTTAAACAACAGGTCTCTGTGTTATGGAGTGGAAGAAGCAGCACAGTGGCCCTTTCTCCACACAAGGATAAATGTTGTACTGAAATATTCCTGGTGAGGCTGTGAAGTTCAGCACCTTTATGACAGGTTCTCAGTACCCTGGTGAAATGGTCTGGTCCCCGAGTGATGCAGAGCACCTTGCAATTCCAGGGTCATGGCCAGCAAAAGCTAATACCCATGGGCTCAAGGAGGGAGCTCCACTAGAGACCCTATGGCTTGGAAGCCTTTTTTCTCTGAAGAGCTTGTACGCATGGAAAAGATGTACATGCTCCATGGGGTGGGAAGATGCCGTGGGCATGGCCTGTGGTGACAAACCCAGGAGGGACTCACCAGAACTCTCCATCATCTTCCACTGTCATTCCCATCTTCTCTCTCTCACTTTTACTCACTTTCTGCCACTCCTCAGATCTGTGGGAAGAGAACAGGATCATTGCTCAGAGGTAAGGGACACACAAGTATTTGAGGCACAAGGACTGTATAAAGCCAGTCCTCATGCCACTCTGGTTAGGTCATCTGACAAACATGGGGGAAGTGTAGCATGGCTTGGAACTTCAACTTCCTTCCTGACCAATGGAGTTGAGCCCAGTTTGGCAAGGTTTTATTTGGCCTGTACAATCATAGCCCTATCCATAAAGATAACAAAATTGACTCTGGCCAAAAGCTCTGGTTGCACCAGCCCTTGGTTCCTCATCTCATCCACAGCCATCACAGCAGTTAGTGGTGGCAGAGGCTAATTCTGTTGGGTGCTCGTTTTGCTGGAATAAGTCTGGGAGCCCAAAGGTGATCTATGAACATCCTTCACTGGTATGAACAGACATGGAACCACAGAATGGTGTTGGTTGGAAAGCACCTTAAATATCACCTCATTCTAACTCCCCTGCTATGAGTAGGGGAACCTTCCACTGGACTGGGTCACTCAAAGCCCCATCCAACTTCACCTTGAACACTTCCAGGCTGTCTTAGGTTGAAATACAGGATGTGACCAAAAGTATGTATTCTATCACCATCTGTTGAAGTCAGGTGGGGCAGTGTTCCTTATCTCCGTGGGAGATATTCTCTGCTAATGGGCCATCTGTTAAAAACCAGGTGGGGCAGTGTTCTTTATCTTTTCCACATCCATCCTTCCTCACAGAAGATATCTCCTGTTAATGGGCCGTTGAGTCCCATTACATGATAAAATTACATCATCCCACTGAGAGACGCTCCAGTCAAGGGGAGGAGCCAAGCCTTTCCTACCTAGATAAAAACTGAGATTTGGAACGTCAAAGCAGCCTTTTTTCCACTGGATTCCAGAGGAAGACAGGACCTTTTCACACCATCATTGGACCTTCAGAGGAAAACTGCACCCTTCTACAGGACCATTGCTTTAGTAGAACCACATCTGTCACTCCAGGACTGCAGCCACCATTTAATGGGTCTGCTACCAACACCCTGACTGACGGGGTGTCAGGTTGTATTCTGAATCTCTCAGTGTTTTTTTGGGTTTGTTCTCTGTAATACTGTATTTTATTTTAATTTTCCTAGTAAAGAACTGTTAATCCTATTCCCACATCTTTGCCTGAGAGCCCCTTAATTTCAAAATTATAATAATTTGGAGGGAGGGGGTTTGCAGTCTCCATTTCAAAAAAGAGGCTCCTGCCTTTCTTAGCAGACACCTGTCTTTCAAACCAAGACACAGGGATAGGGGATCCACAACTTCTCTGAGGAACTGCCAGTTCCTCACCACCCTCAGAGGGAAGAATTTCCCACTGAAAAAAGCTGTGCCTCCCAACTCACGTGTCACTCCAAGGGCCGTTCCACTCCCGCTCGCCCCATGGGTTGCGCATACGGATCATGTCCAGCTTCTCTGACTTGAAGAAGGACAGAAGGCCATGGCCCAGACGGACCTTCCGCACGTCTGTCACCGCGTATGCATGGCCCTTCACCAGCCCGCAGGCCAGGCGAGCCTCCATGTCAGCTGCTGATGTGGCCTGGCAGGGGGACACAGACAGTGCTCAGACCAGGGGGACATGACCACCTCTGCAGGGGCTGGGAAAGAAAGCAACTCAGATTTCCCTACAGGCTTCTTTAAGCCAAAAAGATGAGTATCAATAGTCAGGGAGACAGCCAGTTGGCATGTCTCAGATGCCATTTTATGTGCTGGATCCCTCCTTTTCTTCATTTGCTTCATGAGGTCTCTGAGCTCCCATACTGGCAACCGATAAAGCCCATCCCAATGGTTATACTGGGAGGTCTGGCAGCCTGCATTTGTAAAGATGCCCAGACGCAGACTCCAAAATGCCTTTCTCTGGAGTAGATCCCTTCCCAGCATTTAAAGGGTGCTGGGATGAATCTGGGCTCTTGGGCATAGCAACAAGGAATAAAGCGGGTTGACATTCAGGATTCACTCCTTTTGCCATAATCAAGAAGTTGGAAGTCTTGGCCACAATTTATCTGATCTAATTTAGAAGTTAATGACTGTGTAGGACAACTGCATCCTAAAATGCCTATTCCTGTGGGACTGTGACCATACTGGTAATGTTGCTTACCTTGATGGAGCAGCTGATGAGGCCTCCCCTGTTGTGCACCTTCAACACGCGCTCAAAGAGGAGGTTTCTCTTGGCTTCATCAGTGATGTAGTCCCCTTCGGTTAGGTCGATAGGTTCAGAGACCCCACCAGTGAAATCCACCAGGGCATCAGCTGTGTTGCCTCCATCCAGGGCCTCGTAACAGCCTGACAACCTGAAAGAGGGTGACAGGGATGGCACAACATTGGTGTGACATTTTAAAGGGTTGGAGATGATTCTTGGGGAACCCTCAAGAACGGAGATTTGTAGTTGAACTTCATGTGGGAAAGGACAGCAAACTAGGGTGAAAAAATAGGACCCACATTCCTTGATGCACTCTTGCTGTCATAGGACCAAAGTAAAAGGAACTTGAAATCTCTAGAATATGTGTTACTTAAAGAAACATCGAAGGCTTTGAGGGCAAATTAGGGCTAGAGAAGGCTTTTTTCCTTAGTGTTTTGTCTGTTTGAGGTATGTACTACTCCTCTGCAGGAAAGATGTTTCCACTGCTGTAAACCAGCTGGTGAATGAACAGAGAGGAAAAACAGAGTGCCTGGGTTCCACTTTATCCTACAACTGCCTGGGTACCTACTTGGCATAAGCTTTCTCCACCAAGGCACACCAGAACTCATTCTTGGAGTTGGAGTGGCAGTAGATGAGCTGATTGTGGAGTGTGGGCAGGCGGTCATCGATCACCACATCCAGCCACTGACCGAAACGCCAGAACTGGAAGTGGAAGATCCCCACGTAGCTCTCAGGTTTCTCAGGGTTCCACTCCTGCTCCTTCCAGTCTGGGATGACCTGCAAAAGAAGAGGCACATTATACCCAAATTATTCCTTTTTTCCTTAGGACTGACTCTCATCCTGGAACTAATGTAGACAACATCAAAGACAAGGAAGAATATGAGGGGCATGGACTTGCTTACAGTCTGCTGGGCCAGATTTTGGACCTGGTTCTGCCAATGCAGACTAGATTAACATGTACTGAAATAGCTTAGACTTCACTGTCCCTTGGAAGGAGGAGTTAAAAACCTTTGTCCTCTTTCTTATAATCCTACCCTGGGCATCTGCTGCCACCTACTTCTGTAGACAGGCTATTGGAGCAGATCAGTTCTTTGTCTAACCAGGGATGGTTACTTTTAGGATCAAATTTTCTGGGTTTTTTAGTGTCAGTAGGGTACCACTAACAAAGGGTACCTTCTTTGATTCTCCTACTTGATTCTGGTGTGACTTGACTGGCCCAAGAGCAAGTGTGGTATTCATCTACCTGGTGCCAACAAATAGGCAGCAGATACTCTGCATGAACCTACTCTTGTTAAGTAAAAGCTCGATCCTCATTCCCTCAAGGTCTCCATTCTTCCCTGTAAAGAGTTACCATGCTTGCCCAGGCAAGCACAGGGAGGTGATTTGAGGAAAGACAGAAAAGAAGACCTGAGTTGAAAGAAACCCTAGAGCAGCTGAGGGGTCTGAGGCAGCACAGGTTTCATGTCACTGCCAGCAGGACAGGCACAAGCAAAGGGTAACTACCAAAGTCCATAGCCTGTCAAGGCTGCAGGCAGTACCAGCTCTGCTTTGGATGGAAAATTCATCCAATAGGCAGGACAGAAATGAGCAGAGCCAGGCACAGATGCTGCATGTAGAAGGGTCTGCATCTTGTTTAGAACCAGTACACAGAGGCACACAGCAAAGAACTACCCCACTGCAGATTAGATTTTGTTGAGGGTGGAGGCAATGTGGTTTTACTGCATAGCCAGGGCGGGCTGTGAGGCCTCGTGTAGTTACTGCAGTTGATGGCTGACAAGTACTGACTTACACAGCAGCTGTAATGTGACTGACTGTCCACACCCCTGCTACTTCACTTACCTGTTCCCAAAGGGTCATGAGCTCAGTGATAAAATAAACCCCAAGGTGTCCATGCAAGCATGCATTATGTTTCAATACACCAAATAATCACTTTCCTGTGGAGAGCTGAGCGTGTTGGAGTGAGATAGAAGAGGACACAAATGCATTGCATGGAAAGAGCCTCTTCAAGAAGTCACAGGACATGGTGAAACCACCTTTACTGTGCTTTGGACCCTTGTCCAGCTGATAGAGCTGCTTTTTTTCTTTTTTTTTTCTTTTTCTTTTTTTTTTTTTTTTGAGAATTCCCTCTGAAGAGCCCCCTGACTCTAGCAATGATCCAGCCCAGGGCTCTTGTTGCTCCTACACTGGAATATTAATGATGCCATCAGCCCTGCAAGCTCACAGGCACTCTTGAGCTGTCTGGATCAATAGAAGCAGAACAGACAAAGCCATGAAAAAGAGACACATTTGGAGGGTTTGGTGCTTTGTAGGAGTGCAAACAGCTATGTCCCAGAGTCCTCTCTGGAGACTGCCAGGAAAGGTCAGCCAGCCCTCCATCAGTGCCCATTGATTCCCTCCGGACTGGAGCTCATCCTAATCAATTGTCATAGAGGACCATTGTGATAATCAACTCACTATTAATGTGGGCTTAAAAATGATCCCAGCATTGATTAGAGGCAGCTTGTCAGCCAGAGCTGGTACTGACAGGTTCCAGCTGGCTGGGTCTGAGACTTGCTCCTACTGTCACTGGTGGCAGGACACACAGGTCCCCACCATCCTCCTCCATTTCTTCACTTGGAGACAGCTCTGGAAGGACCCTCCACCACTGAAGGCAGCAAAAAGGTCAGCTTTCATCCAGAGCAGGGTCCAGGAGCAAGAACTGGTCATATTTCTACACTGACCCTTGAGGAAATGAGAGGAGTCTGATCTCCACAGGTGTTCCCTGCTGGAGATTATGCCATGGATCACCCATGCCAGGATCCCAACAGGTCCTGGATTCAGCTTGATTGCATGACACTGGGCCAGTGGAAACCATATTCTTCTTCAGTCAGCTGCTTTTTCCTTAGGGGCTCACAAAATCTGGAGCTGCAACACCATTTAGTGTGACAAATTTACTGTGAAAGGGTTCAGAGACAGGTAGCTCAGAAACACCAGGTTCACCTTTAGGGCTTTTTTCAATTTTCTTAAAAGTGGCTAATTAAGAGAAAAGGCACCTGTGACCCTGGAAAAAAATGTCCCTGATTAGAAGGAGAAATTGGTACATGCCAAGTTCTCCAAGCCTTCTGCTGGGCACTTGCCAGTTCAGGATAAGGAGAGAGGCACCCAGCTGTACCAATCTGCTGAACTGTGGTACAAACTGTGGTGAAATTTCCCTGGGAGATGGGACAGGCTGGTGTATCTGAAAGTCTTTATGGGATGCTGATACTGTTTAGGGATAGTTTCAGTGACTGGTAAAATGAGGCTTACCTTCCTCGCAGCAGAGAGAGATCACACTGGCCCACTCACCTCCCTCCCCAGTTCTGAAGGAAACAAGGATCCACCTGAGAATCATTTCCCCTTCAATGCCCAGCTTCAACCCCCTCTTGACCACAAAAACCCTGCTCAAATACTCCATGAAGTCTTTCACACCAAGAGAGAAGAAAGAAAATTTTCACCTTACATTTTACAGGAAGTTAAAAGGGGCTCAAGAATGCTAATATTGAGCTGAAATTTGGTGCTTTATTGCACCAGGATTAGGGCATTAGGGCAAGCAGGATTAGGGCAGCTTCCAAAGGGAGCATGAAGAAGACACAAACAGCCCCAGTCCTTAAGGGGAATCCATTGCCTAGGCTTTTTATTTACTGTGGTACAGCAATATCCAGCGAGATATGTGCAGCAAGAACTCTACCCTATCCATGTAGCAGAGGCATATTGCGAGACTCAGCATGCAAAACCCCCTTTGGATGTTACCAGTGGCTCCTGATATTTGGTCTAAAGTGGTTTGTAACCAGGAACTCTGCTCTGGGATGTACAAGGAGGTGTCTTCTATGGGAAAGTCTACTATGACCCTAGAGGTGTGCTTGGCCAAGCAGGGATGCATCCACTTTTCTCTCTACTCACCGAGTCCAGCATTTCTTGGGGTCTAAACAAAGACATCAATTTCTCTGGCAATGGCCATGGCATGGCTGTAGGATTTGGTAGTTTCTGGGCTTTGGTTTTGGGCAAGACTCAGAGCTCCCACCATCTCTCCAGCTAGTAGATGATCTTCTAAATTCTTTCTCCTTTCTGTCTGACATAACTTGTGCATATGATTTTGTACACTATTGTTGGGCTGGGGAAGGCATAGGGTCCACATGTCTGGAGATTTTGGAGAAGAGGTCAGACTTTTTTTGGGGCTGGCCTGCATAAGTCCACAGGCACAAAGTCACCTTGCCCTGGCTTTGCCATCACTGCTCTTTCCTTACTCATCTTGGGACGATGTCAGGCCACACCTTAAGGAGTACTCACGCACATTTGAGCGCAATCTGAGCAAAGGACCAACTGTAACAATACTTAGCTCTTTCAAGGGATTTTTCTCTCTGTGCATCTCAAGAAGTTTCATTGAAGTGTTCTGCACTTTTTGGTGGAGGAAAAGGAATCATCCAAACTTAGTAGTTTACTTGTCATGGGTCAAACTGGGTACAAAACAGTTCCTGTTCCAATACTTATAATGTACCACTCTCCTCCACTCCCATGGTCACCCAGACACCCTTCCCTGTGTTTTAGAGGGCAGGAGACATTGCTTTTCAGGGACAGAAGCAGCAGGTTCTTGCTCTGTGGCTTGCAAAGTGCTCTGCAGCCTCATGGCTCTCTACAGACACTTCAGAGTAAATATTTTCATGGTTGCCTTAAGGACAGAACAAAGCACAAATTAGCTCTGCTGCAGAGGACTCATTGCTGGCCTAGGCTGCTCTGAGCTGCTGACTCTGCCCACACACACACACACACACACACACATCTGCTCCAACCCATCTTGGACCAACAAATTCCACCCTCCCCCCAGCAAGAAATGATGGCAGTGGTCAGAAAAGGCTGGTGCAACCTCCCCATTAGTCCAGCTGGTTTACAGTGCAGAATACAGTGAGTCCAAGTACTTGTACTTCAGCTTCACAGCAAGGTGGATTCTCTGTGGGACTGGTCTTCAGAGACTCCAAGCTACCACAGCAGCGGCACAGGTCACCAGAGCCTGCAAGCAATCAGCACCTTGCAAGGAGAGGAGCTCCATCACAAACAAGCCCTCCCTTTTGAATGGCTAGGATGGAAACTAGAGAGCAGGGCTCTCTCCAGGGGTCCCTGCTGTCTTCTGGTATGACAATTACTTATTTTTCCAGTGGGTTTTTTTGGTGTGCAGTTGCTACAGTGAGAGGATTTAAGGCAACCTCGTATTTGCAAACCAGTAAGACCCTGCATAAATCCCTCATGAATTCACAAGCACAGAGTCTTATAGTCCAGACAAATGCAGCAGCAAGCTCATGGTCCCCTTCTCCTCAACATTTAGAGAGAGGACAGTACATTTGGGGAATATTTCACAGGGCTGAGGGGCTCCAGAAGCACTGAGCTGCTCTCTGCTTTACCACAGCGCTGTCTCTCGTTAAAAAGAAGAAAAAAAACCCCAGATGTAAAAATAGAACAAAGAACTGAACTGAAAGAAGCACAGCTGGGGTGAGAAAAGCTGAGCAAGAGGCAATCAGACTTTAAAAACAATGGAGCCTTTCAGCTGAGCTGGTTCGAGGCCACCAGTGAAAGTGAGGAGAAAATACATCACCTTGCGGATCTGGGCTAATTCTGCTATCCGCTCCCCAAATTCCTGGGCATCTGCCTCATTGCACTGCACCTCCTTGGCCCCCGGCTTCTTCCAGAAGATTCCCACTGGCTCCATCAGCTGCCGGTTCATCAGGTGGGTGAGATCAGGAGTCCAGTGCTGGGAGGTGCCGGTCACCGTGACCTTCCCAGGTCTTTCCAGCTGCACGTCCCAGCGGAGGAAGCGCAGTTTGTGCTGCTGGATGAAATCCACTCGGTAGATGTACTCATTGGGACGCAGCAGCTTCTCACCATCCTGGGGCCTCACGTTCTTCTGCTGCAGGCTCTGGAATCGCAGCCGCATGCGCCAGGTGAGCTGCTCATCGCAGGTGAAGGGCAGCTCAAACATCCCTGCCTCAGCTGCCATCACCCTGGCTGCTCCTCTGCTCCGTCCTCAGCAGTGTGCGGCTCTCAAACAGGACACGCAGCAGGAAAGATCAGACAGGCCCCTGGAGCTGGTGTCCTGTCTCCACAGCCCCAGCAGTGCTAGGCAACCTGGGCCAGTGACGCAAGACACCACTGGGGCTTCCCCTGAGTGCCCTCCCAACTCATTTGCAGATTCAGAACTGTTGGTGCTGCTGTACATGATAATCTATAGGGAAGGGATGGCTGGTGTCAACCTCCTTGGCAACCTCCCTGACAACCATGGCTCATCATCCCAAGGCAAAGCCAGGGATGCCACCTTGGCAGGGATAAGTGGCAGTGGCTTTCTCTGAGTGTACTTTCATGGCTAATTCAGACTGGAATGAGACTCCAGAGTCTGGTCCAATCTACTGCTCAAAGCAGGACTTAACTGCAGGGTTAAATCATGTTTCTCTGGGTTTTATCCAGTCCATCTTTGAGTATCTCCATGGACAGAGGCCCCACAGCCTCTCTGGGTCCTGTTCCAGTGTCTGACTGAGCTCACGCTGAAGATAAGCTGCAGCTTGTGCTGCTGCCCTTTGTTCTCTGACTGTATCCCTGAAAGAGCCTGGCTCCATCTTGTCCGCACTCCCCTATTCAGGCTGGATGGGGCTCTGACCAACAAGGTCCAGGGGCAGGTGTTTCTGCCCATGGCAGGAGGGATGGAACTAGATGACCTTCAAAGGTTTCTTCCAGGCCAAACCATTCTATGATTCTATGGTTAAGTAGCTGCAGGCAGCAATATGCTCCCCTCTTACCTCCCCTCTTCCTGGATGCACGAACCGACTTTCCTCCTGACCATTTTGGCCAGCTGTGCCATCCAGCAAAGGGCATGAGGGTCTCAAGGGACAAACTGACTCTAAGTCAATGAATAGCAAAGTAACACAACCATCGTGCCCTTTTCTGGATGGCACAGCTGGCAGGAGTCGGACACCATGCTGCTCCTGGAGCAGCAAGTTGGCACCAGCATCCTGGCATGGTTCTGACCCCAGTTTTAATGTCTCAATTTCTTTTCATAAAAGGTAGTCATATCTGAAAGGTCATGGAAAGGGTGTTATGGAGCCAGATCACACCTAGAGCCATGTAGGGTCATCCAAGACTCAGGAATTTAGAAAACAGCTCTCATCTAAATTCCAGTACCCCATTCCCACTCAGTGATTCACACCACACAAGCATAATGGAAACAGGGACATGGAGAAAGCAAGGTAGAAGAAAATGTTTGAATAAAATAACCTCCTAGGATACACAGGGATGTGGTGGCCTGCCTTATTTTCTTTAAGGTATTCCCCTTCCCCACACTTGAGAGAGACAGTTTCACTGGGTAAAATGGAGCAAGGGACATGCAGAGCCTATGTTACATCCTGGTGTACATCAGGAATACATTTTCTAGTGGCCATGAGTGATTTGGGCCAAGATTCCTGGGCTGATACTTCATAGATACTGAAGCCTGCATCAGCATCTTTCAGCTCTTGCCAGACTCCAAATAGAGACATTCTGGTGTCCAGCAATGTTATTATAATTGCATGTGCAACGTCACTTAGGACCAAGGGGCCCATTATTTCTGTCTCTGAGATCTTCAGTGGATAATAAATTCTTCATTGTGAGCGTAGTGAGACAGTGACACAAAGTTGTTCAGAGAATTTGTGCATGCCCCATCTCTGAAAGCGTTCAAGGTCAGGTTGCATGGGGCTTTGAGCAGCCTTGGAAATGGAAGGTGCCTCTGCCTGTGGCAGGGGAGCTGCAACTAAATGGTCATTAGGGTCCCTTCCAACCTATACAATTCTATAAATCATACCTTTCTGAAAGAAAAGAGGGGGCAGGTAAGAAAACCCTCTGAGAGTTAAGCAATGGAAAATGAGAAGTCACAAACACCCACAGCAAAACTGCCAAGGGAGGAAAAGCAATGCCCAGCAAACTGAAATAATGAAGTGTCCAAAGGGATCCAGCCTCTGTTTGGTTGGCATTTCCCAGGGCAGAGCTGGAAGTGAATGGTGAGGAAGGATGACAACTTGCTCACTCCCCCTTGGGGGACGATGGTGAGGAACAAGCTAAACAACCCTGTGCATCACCCTTGTAATGAGAGCCACAGCAGTCACCACAGCCACCATGGCAGGAAGCCTTATTGTTTATCTAAAGGCAACAACAGCTATCCTGTTACCATATAAAGAGAAACCTTGATTTTAACAGAAAATGGGGATGCTGCAAGAATTCCCTGAGCTGGGTGTTCATGCTCACCACAGGAAGCAGAGACTGGAAGAGCCACAGCACACAGAGCAGATGTAAAGGTGTGGGGTGGAGAAAACCATCTCAGGCTCGTGGCTGTAGGAGGCTGTGGGTGAAGCAGGTGGTGCTTCCTGCACACACTGGCTGCCTTTTGCAGTAAAATCTGGGAAAAGTTGCTCACAACAAGAGACTGCTGGTCTCTTGCCCTGTGACAGTGCACACCTGAGCCAGAGTCTGAAGTCCCTCTCCCCTGCCTTGGCTTTCACAGGGCTGAGGCCATGGTGGAGATGGGTACAGACTGTCCAAGGATGTGGCACTGAGCACCTCCTTCCCCCTGTACCTCTCTGCTTGCTCCCCAAGTTGCTCTGGTGCAGCTCCTTGGTGGCTTTCTGACCCACAGCACATTCCCTTTGTACCCCACACTTGAAGGAACATTGCTACCTGGTGCCATCCAGCCACAGGACATGCCAGGGATGGATGCTTTGGGCAAGCAGTGACTTAGGAAAGATGCTAACACCCTGAAATCAACCTACCTGCCCTGGCACGAGGTGTCTCATTGCCAAGGTGGGACCACAGTAAACAGCCAAAGAGAGGGGACACTATGGGAACAAGGGAAATGGTGCCTAGCGCTGCCGCTGAGTGTCCAAAATTTTGTTCTTGCTAATTTCTAGATTATTTTGGAATTCAAAGGGTCAAATTTGGGAACTAAAAAACAGGATGTGATTTGATCCACTTGGTTAAAGAGAAACTGGCCAAGGGTTTAGCTGGAGTGTGGTGACTGCAAATACCCTTTGCAAGTCAGTCTGCTGAGGGAAATCTTTGCACATTATCAGCTTTTCAGGACATGAGGCATCCCTGAGAACCAGTTTTTGACCTGGACAAACACAACACAAAGCCAAGGTGTTGACAGGCTCTCCCCTGGCATGGGGAGCCACTTACCTTCTGCCACAGAGACTCCCGGGATGCCAGGGAGGAACAGGCAGCCACAAACCAGCAGTTCCCGACCTGGCCCTGGTGTAAGTCATGGGAGCTGATCCCATCCACAAAGAGACGTGGATCATTGCAGATTTCCTGTGGGACAGGAGGAAAACAGACAAACTGTGTCAGTGAGCAGACAGGGAGATCAGGAGCAGGGCTTCTTGGCAAAGGAAAGTCACTTCCTCTCTTCCTCAGACTCCATGTAAACCTGACCTGCAGCTTTCTGCTGGCCTTGCTCATTAGGCTGGTGGCAGAAGGATTCTGTCCTGCCTTCTGCTCTCACCAGGACATGGGCAGCATCACAAGATCTACTTCCTATTCTGTCCCTGCACCAGTGAAGCTTTGTTATAATTATCCCTGTTGATAAGAGTAGTTTCACACCATTACAGCCCTTCTAAGTCTCCTCTTTCAGATGCCTCTACTCTCAGACTGTTTTACAAAGTGTGAAGGATCTGCTCTTCCAGATTTTAGCACAGCAGATAAAAAAAATTTGGTGAGCCAAAAGCATTGTAGCTGGGTCACAAGGATTAAATATTCATTCTGCCACCAAAACCAGGATGGTGGATTGTGCATAGACACCACGAAAGGAGAAGCTTGGGTAGGAGGCAGCTGGGAGGTAAGCTCATCCCTCCAACCATGCACCAAGACCATCAGTTTTTCTCTGCCTGGCTTCTGGCAGGCTGCCCTCTCTGCTTCCCACTGCCACTTAGAGCCTGGCCAAGAAAGCACTTAAATAACAGAGTGTGTTGAGCAAGGTTCAGGTGACACACTGCTTTTTTAAAAATATTTCTTCTTCTGCTCAATCCAGTTCGTAAGTTCACATCCAGCTGGAGGCTGAGAGCAGATGGGACAGAGAAAGAGCTGAAAGAACCCTTCCCCCTTTTGTTATTACATTTAATTTGAAGAGGAAAAAGGAAAAGCGAATTATCCTTCTTCCTCCACACCTCCCAGTTTTTCAGGCTGGCTGTACCCAGAATAATATGCCCCCCCACCCCCGACTTTGCCTATGAGGACTTGTATTACCTCTACCCACAGATTCATGGAAGGGTTTGGCTTGGAAGGGACTCCAAAGATCATCTAAAGTTCCAAACCCTGCACTCTAGCCAGAGACGCCACCCACTAGGTTAGGTTGCCTAGCGCCCCATCACAGGGATGAAAAGGAACCATAGGCACCTCCTGCTATTCCCACCTAGCCCAGCCAGCACCAAATACCTCAAAATTAACCTGACACAAACTGGCCAGGAGCAGATCCAAGATAAAGGACTAATGCCCAACTGCTGGTGCTGCAGGATGTTGGGACGAGCGCTAGGGGGAGGCAAGCTGACACCAGCAAAGGCAGGAGCCACCTGCGCTCTCAGCATCGCTGAGCACAGACAGGGATGGGAGAGGAGCAGCGGGGTCCAGCTCCTGTTTCACAGCACCGGGGAAGGACCCAGCACAGGGGATGTGCCTGGTGGTGTCTGTGAGATCAGCTCCTTGTGATCCTACTCTGCAGAGCAGAGGCACCTTCTTTATCCCATCTGAGGACCACAGCTGCCCCTTCTGCCCTTGGGGGCATCTGTAGATTACAATAAGGAGTTCCTTGATATTACACAGACAGATGAGAATGAGAACATGAAATCATGAGAAAGACAGGGCCACAAAATGGTTTGGGTTGGAAGGGATCTTTTAAAGACCATCTAGTCCAAGTCCCTGCAATAAGTGGGGATGTCATCAACTGGATCAGGTTGCTCAGAGCCCAGTCCAACCTGATCTCGAATGTTTCCTGGGGCTGGGACATCGATCACCTCTCCAGGCAAGCTGTGCCAGTGTCTGACCACACTCATTGTAAAATACTCCTTCCTTATAGGTAGCCTAAATCAACTCTCCTTCAGTTTAAAACCCCTACTCCTTGTCCTATCACAACAGGCCCTGCTAAAAAGTGTGTCCCCATCTTTCTTTAAGACTTTTTCAGGTACTGAGAAACTGCAGTAAGGTCTGTCCGGAAGTGTCAAGTGGGGCTACCACGCTTCCCTGCAGAAGGCCACACACCACACTCAAGCCTGGGGACTGAGTCTAGTTCCAGTGGACTCCCAGTGATCCTAAGCACAGAATCACCAAATCATCATGGTTATAAGGAATTTCTGGGTATCATCCAGTCCACACCCCCTAATCAGAGCAGGGTCAGCCATAGCAAGTTGCTCAGGGCTGTGTTCAGTCAGGTTTTGAATATCTCCAGGAACTGAGACTTGCAACCTCTCTGGGAAGCCTGTGCCAGTTTTTGGATCAACCTCACAGTATAAAGACTTTTCTCTTGCTTAAATGGAATTTCCCGATTTTCAGTTTGCACACACTGTCTCTTGTACTGTCACTGGGCACCACTGAAAAGTCTGGCTGTCTCTCCTTCATTCCCATCTATCCGGTATTTATGGACACTGTTAAGACTCCCCTGAGCCTTCTCTTCTCCAGAGTGAAGAATCACAGAATCATTAAGAAGACCTCTAAGATAATGGAATCCAGCCATTAACCCAGCACTGCCAAGTCCACCACTAACTCACATCTCTCAGCACCACACCTGTACCTTTCTTGAACATTTCTAGGGATGGTGATTCCATCACTTCCCTGGGCAGTCTGTTCCAATGCTTGTGCACCCTTTCAGTGAAGAAATTTTTCTTAATAGCCAGTCCTTGTAAAGGGGAAGGCAGCACTGCCTCCTTGTTCTAATGCTGTGGAACTGATTCTATCAGGATGAGTCTCATTCATGGGTCAGTCTCCCCAGCAAAACTCTCTGGGAAGGTTTGCCATATTGCCTAGACTGGAGGTTACCAATATTAAATTACTTGGATCCTTCAGTCCCTATTGATGCTGCTGAGTTTCCCCTCATACATTTTGTACCTGGTCTAAACTGTGTGGCCTCAATCCACTGGGATGACATCCCCTGTATTTCCTGGCTGTACAGAGGTGGGAGCCAAGGACCCATTTCCAAGGCACTGCTTCAGCCAGGCTGCAATGCCCCAGGATTGCATGGAGCACAGCGGGGCCCCGGTGTGTGATGCAAAGCACACTTGGAGCCATGGAGCACCATGGCCATGTGCAGAGGTGGTTGATGAACAAGATACCAGTGGGAGCTAGGTCAAAAAGCCAATAAAAGCTTTGGAACATTTAGTGCTCCTTTTCCTGTGAAAAGTGCTGGAAGTGATAAGGAGCTTCTTCTGCACCAGATGGAATTACAGGGCCTGGGATTTGCATGTGCAAAGAGAGGAGAGAAGCAGAGATTCCCTGGTCAGAGAAGGCAATGACCTTGGTTTCCTCCCCTCCCTACCAGAACCCAGGTAAACAACAACATTTATCCAGGCAGCAAACACCACGTCACCCTCCCAGCACCACAACCCCGAGAGGGGAGGTCAGCACACCAACATCTACACCCACACACACCCCAGGGCCATCTGGGTTCAGGCTTCAGCCACCACAAAAGCAGCTCAAACTGCCTCTTGCCTCCTGAGGCTCCAGCAGACAGGAACTTCCATCCTGTCCTTCATCCATCACAGCCAGATTCTGGGTCCTGTTGCTCCTAGTCTGGACACAGATGGAGCACATGAAGGAACAGGGAGGGGAAGCCAAAAGCTATGGCTGCAGGGAAGCTATGACTTTATTGTGTGGTTCTTAACTCTACCTTGGCCAAGGGAGTCATCCATGTCTCTTTACCCCCAAGGAGAACCTGTTTTGGAGGATCCCAAAACTCACAAAATCACTGAGGCTGGAAAAGCCCCTAAGATAACCAAGTCCAATCATTAATCCAACATTTCCATGTTGACCACTAGATCATGTTCCCAAGTGCCACACACACATGTTCTTTGAACGCTTCTGGAGATGGTTATTCCAAGGATCCTAAGCACCATTAGAGATGATCTGCCCTTCCTAAAACTGTCTGCTGAAATGCCTGCTGAGCTACAGGCAACAAAATACAATTTAGAGAAAGCCTATGTGGATGGTTCCATGGAAAGATTCAGACTGATAACACAGAGAGGGCCAAAATAGTGATTCAAAGTGGTGATTCATATTCTCCCTCCTCCAATGGATGTGAGACAGAGGTAGAGATCAGAGCCAGAGCAGGTCTCTGTCAATGAAGGGCTGATTGCAGATGTCGGGCTTGTAAGAGCCCAGACTGAGACAAGTTCATTAGGAAAAAATCTGAGCCCAGATTTTTGAAGTTCATTAGGAAAAAGAAGCCCACAAAAAACAAAACAAAACCACCAAAAACAAAACAAAAAAACCCACCACCACCCAGTCAGAGCAATTATCTTGCACTTTTTTCTTCCCACCCAAAAATATGTGGTCTTTCCCTCCTCTCTCTCTTTTGGGACACTTTCCCAAAACATACACAATTTTCTTACAAATGCATTTAAAGCAACAAATATCTTCCTCACCTTTTTCAGCCAGTCCAATTCCACACAGGGTTGTAAGGAGAAAATCACTTTCTAATTTGCTTTATAACTGGTGACTGTTTTACCATAAAGGTTTCCCAGTGCAGGTTTCTGAGATTCAGATTCAGTAGGGATCTGGAACATGTCAAACCAGATGTGGGCAGGGAAAAAGCTATGGCAGGAGGAGGAATAATCATGGGAGATACAACATCTGCTGCATGCCTGGACCATTTTTTGCTAACAAGATTTTGTAAGGAACAGACTAGACTAAATTCACTGCAGAGCCTGGCTGTTTCAGAACAATGCCTTCACTCAGACTTGCAGAATCAGCAAAATAATCTATTAGCATAGCTGCACTTCCTCCTTGCCTTCTGGGCAACTGGGAACTGAAAGGATCCTGTCTTAAATGTCACTCACACAGACACGAGAGCAAGAGGCACCCAAGCATGGTGAGCAACAGTGACACAGCAGACACAAAGGTTACTGCCACTGGGATGTGATTTTGCAAAAGGGGGAATGAATAAAATTTGCATGAGGGTGACAGGGGGAAGGGAAATGGGATGAATTTAGAATACCAGGGGTCTATGCTTTCAGATGGATTAATATAGGAACATGGAATCATGGAATGGTGTGGGTTGGAAAAGACTTTAAAGATCACCTCTCGCCTACCTCCTGCCATGTGCAGGGACACCTTCCACTGGACCAGGTTGCTCAAACCCCATCCAACCTGGCCTTGAACACTTTCAGAGATGCAGCAGCCACAGCTTCTCTGGGCAAACTGTTCCAGTGCCTCACCACTTTCGCTATAAAAATTGTGTTGTTATATCTACTTTTTATCTATTATTTTTTTGTTTAAAACCATTGTCCCTTGTCCTGTCACTACAGGCTTTACTAAAAAATATATACTTGGGAGATCAGCTTCATACACATGGAAGGGTAGGCTTGGTTGGGAGTATCTACACCCCACAGAACTGTTTGTGGGGGTTTGTATTGCCTCAGTCAGGCATCCCTAATGCTAATCCACTAACAGTATCTCAGTATGTACACATTCATATTGCTATCAGCTCTCACACTATGCAGAGGGCACTGGACACTCCACCCACAGCAAACAGGACTTGCTTGTGAAGGGAGGCATCCAAAAACACACACTCCCCACAAGCTCCTTGACTCAGTTCATGTACCACAGCACCACGCAGTGGCATTTGTTCTGGCACCAGGAAGAGCGGGGGCAGAGGTAAATAAGATCTAAAGGTCAATTTGCAGAACCTTGACAGGTCCCTGTGCAGTTTTATCTCCCTGGTATCCAAAGTACAAAGGCACCCAAAAAAGGATAAAGCAATGAGAAGTGGAGAGACACAAGACGCTGTAAGAGTACTGCACTTCCCCAGGAGCAGATGGAGAGGGATTGGAAGGAGAATGGCACAAGTACAGAGAGCCCAGACCTGTCATTCCTCCCACATGCCCTTTCCAGGAATGCACTCTTGGGAAGTCTCACCATTTACTCCACCCAGGACTTCTTCAGCCTCTACCCAGGCAAGACGGATGCAGAGGCTGGCACACCCTGGCTTTTAGCATCACCACACATCCAGACACAGCCCTCCCCAGGCCATCTCTCCCACAGCAAGTGCCTTTGTCTGGTTGCAAAGCCACTAAGAAAAAAAAATACTTTCTGGATACCAACAGCCCCGAGGTCTGCAGAAGTCACTGCCAAAGCAGGAAAGTCTTTACATGGCTCCAAGCAGTGAGGTGATGTGCCACAGGTCACCCCCATCAAGAGGCAGAAGTAAGCGGTCCCTCTGGGTTTCCAGTCCCAGCACAACCCAGTCACCAGGGGAACCATCCTTCCTTCGTAGAAATTATGTCACCTGGCTCCCTTTCATGCTGCATCACCTGAGCCAGCCAGACCCTTACAGCTGCACACAACTGCACACAACTGCAGTCTTGAGATGTGGAGAGGGCAGTGGGCAAATGCAGCTCTCAGAGACGGCTCCACCTGGATCTCCTTCCCTAAATCCTGGTCCATGTAGGCACAGGCTCTAGGGAGCTACACCAGAGAGGTGGAGGAAGAGGACAAAATCAAGCTCCCAAGGTTGTTTAACACCCTCTGACAGATACACCTCTCTGACCCAGCACAGTGCTGCTGGCCACCTTTGCCCAAGCTCCCCCATCCTCCATCATATCCCAGTTCTGTGCTCTCCTATAGATCACATTTGATCAGCATCCCTTGGGAAGGACTTGCAGGGTGAACCAACCCTGGTGTGGCAGTATGGTGAGTTTAAAATACACCCACACTCCAAAACCTGTCCTCTCACATGGCACACCATGCTCTCAGTTGCTCCAGCACTTCTAGTTGTGGGGTTTAGCCTCAAGCAGAGGAACTGCTTTGGCTTGAAACTATAAGCATCAAGCCCCAGAACTGGAGGATCACGGTCATGCAGATACAAATGAGGGGCAACAAACCACAGGCAGGAGCCCTGAGGATGCTCCCCATCTTGCACCACTTTTAAGCCATCAGTCCCCACCCTGGAGGATGCAGAGGTGGGGCCATGCTGGTGGAAAGGGAGAAGCCTTTTCAAGTAAGTCCTGCTGTGAAAAACTACAGTATTTCAGGAGGAATGGTCCAAACCCAGCCATTCACCACAGAGCTAATATGAAATTCTGGAGCAAGCTGATGTGGCCACAAGCTCAGCTGTACTGTTTCTGCCTCCAAGCAACACAATTCATCAACCGCCCTACCTGAATCCCAAATCCTATGTCCCACTGAAAGCTAATCTTCTAAAACAGGATTTAGAAATCTAAATTGTCCAGGGTTTTTTTTGTTGTTTTTTGTTTGTTTTTAATTAGCCTAAGAGTCAAGTTATTGATGGGAGAAGAAGAATTGGAAGCTGCAAAGGAAAACTACCTCCACACACCATTGTGCCTATCTGAGATCAAAATCTCCAAACTGCTTGTTTGCTTTCTGTGGGGACACACCCCCTTGAGCCATACTCTCTCCATTTCCTTGTCCCAGGGCAAGGAAATACCCTTTGGTTTGTGATTGTGTCCCATTCATAGCACCTCCATTCAAAAACAGGACTTGACCTCACCATGATCTAAATTAATCCCTGACTATGCAATGATGATGAAAAATGAGGTTATCATGAGTTTAAGCCATTTAAAGAAACTCCTTTCAGCCCACGCCTATTCTGGTTATTCATACACTGGGTGTAGCTTTACAAACAGAATCCTGTTTTATGAGAAAACCACCCTCTAGAGATGGGGAATCATGAGCTTCTGCTAACTAGGAGAAGGGACACTAATTCTTATGTAACACTGTCAGTGGCATCTGCATCAGACCACAGTCAAAATTTAACTATCCATGACACTCTCCATTAAGATGGTTTGTTCAACCTTTTCCTTTTTGGATGGGGACTCGGAGGAATGCACCACTGAGCAGTGGCTTCTACCCCAAGATCCAGAAATATCAAAGAAGCATTGTTTTATATTTCCACTCATACACACTCACAAACTCACACACACACACTCTCTTCATTTTTTATTTTCCTTTTGCAAGAGGCAGCACCATGGCTGATCAAGTCTTTGCAGGGGCTTCAGTGAAAGACACAGGAATGCCTGCCCTTAACACAGGCAAATCACTCCAAAATCCCATCCTCTCTGAGGGCTCAAAGATTAGAGCTCACAGACAGTGCAGAAACTCCCAGCTTGCACCAAGATTAAAAGCCTTGGCTGATTCACAGCATGCATCCAGCTCTGGGACCCCCACATAAGGAGGACATGGACCTTGCTTGCTGGAACAAGTCCAGAGGAGACCACAAAGATGCTCAGAGGGCTGAAGCAGCTCTGCTATGAAGACAGGCTAAGAGAGATAGGGTTGTGCAGTCTGTAGACAAGAAGGATCCAAGGAGACCTTAGAGCTCCTTCCAGTGCCTAAAGCAGCTCCAAGACAGCTGGAGAGGGACTTTTGACAAGCACAAGAAGTAACAGGACAGGGAAAAATGGCTTGAATGGCTTTAAACTGAATAAAATCAGGTTTAAGTTAGAAAGAAATTCTTTCCTGTGAGGGTGGCAAGGCACTGGCACAGGTTTCCCAGACAAGCTGCGGATTCCCCGTTGCCATTGCTGAAGCCTGAAACAAGAGGCTGTGAACTGCTGACCAAAGAACAAAGGGCACCTGTGTCCTGTCCATGTGACCAGACACTCAGAGACTCTCCAGGCTTTCCCATGCTTGGACTGTGAGAGGATAAAAAGCTAAGGTTCCCTTTGCTCGGGGTCCCTCCTCAGAGGCACCAGCTCAGGCCATTTTTCTGTCACCTGCACCAAGATGAAATAATTTTAATGATACATATGTCTGAGACTCTGTTATGGGAAAGCAGGGGTCACAGTATGGAAACCTGGTCTGACTGTGAGTGTAGGGAGTCAAGTGGGGCACACACTTCTCCCTGAAGCTGCCTGCTACAAGGGGGTTTTGGTCCCAGCTTGGGTGGTGGGAGTGTGACTGCCAGAGTGGCTCCTGGATGGCTGGATATGGAAGTTTCCTTAACACTGAGCAACCAGGTCTAGTGGAAGATGTCTCTCCCATGGCAGGGAGGTTGAGACTAGGTGATCTTGAAACCAAACCACTCTGCGGTTCTATGATAAGTACCTCTGTAATTGCTCTGCAGGTGGAATGTGCCCCTCCAGGACCCCAGAGCCCAGTCTGGGAGGATTTGCACATTTCCTCCCACGGAGCTCAGAGGCAGTGGATGCCCAGGACTCCTTTCTGCGACACCCTCTGCTATTGTTCTGCTCTTCCTCATTACCAATACAATAATTTATTGTCACCAACACGAAGCTGCACTAAGAAGCACACAATGAATCTAATCCAGGGATTTTACTGTCGCTTTTGCTTTTAAGGCCATGTCCTTCTGATGCTGAGGACAGAGCAGACTGGCTGGAAATTTCTTATCGAAGGCTGCAATAGTGCCAAGCAGCTTATCAAGTCCAGTCCTCACTGGGGCTAAGGGGGAGAGTGTGCTTGCCTGGCACCATGAGGCTGTGGCCCTGGGAGGATCTGGCAAGACCTGCTGGAATGCAGCCAGGGTCAGCATCGTCCCTAATGAGAGTAGAGACCTTTTAAAATAAGTACAAATAATAACAATTAATCTATTGTTCATCCTTGAGGGATGGGGTAGCCTATGAATGGCTTAAAAATGTAAAAACAAGGTCAATTCAGAGATTGAATTAAATAATGACTAAATCCTTTCCTGGCAAGGAACAGCCAGACTGGCAATCAGCTCAAGTTTTACTGAAAACAGCAGATAAATTAACAGGCGAGTGGCTCATAAATTCTTAAAGTGAGAAATGCAAAGGTCTTGAAGGATTTTAACCCCTGTGATGGACCCCAGACAGAGTCTGTTGACTCTTCAGAGGAGATGATCCCTCAGTCAATCCAGCAGCACGGAGGAGCCCCAGCATCAACACTAACCCCAAGCATTCTTTGGGTGACACCAAAACTGAGAGACACAGGCCAAGACACTGCAAAAAGCTCAGTAAATACACACCTGGAGTGCAGAAGTTAGTATTTTAATGTTTCTGGAAGAAACACCTCCAAGTGGGGCACCAGTGGGTTTTTGCACCCAGTTGTCACTGCCAGTGTAAGTGCCTTCCTGCTAAACTCTTGGTGAGCTTCAGAGAGCAAAGAACTGCAAGAACCTAACCTCTGTCTTCCCCATTATCTTCACTCTTGTGTTTTTGACAGCTTCCCAGCCTGTACTACACACTGGGGAAAATATCTTTTAATGCAGAAACTTGTGGGCAGTGAAGTGCTGGTCCTGCTTTTAGTGAATTAGTTCATTGACTCCTTTCCCATTCCAGGAAACCCCCAAGGGGAATGATTGTATAATCCTCACTCAGCAAGATAAAAGAGCTAAGTGCTTAATAATGTAAAGGAAAGTGAACCTAAGAGATGCTCTCCCATCCTGCAACACCTCAATCAAAGACAACAGCATCCAGTTCAAGAGACAATGGACATAATGTATCCTGCATAATAGGACAGGGGAGAATGGCTTTATGGTGATTGGATATTAGGAAGGAATTCTCCTCTGTGAGGGTGGTGAGACACTGGATCAGGTCGTCCTGAGAAGCCGTGGTTGCCCCATTCCTGGAAGTGCTGAAGGCCAGGCTGGATGGGACTCTGAACAATCTGATCTAGTGGAAAGTGTCTCTGCCCAGGCAACTAAAGGATCTTTAGGATCCCTTCCAACCCAAACCATTCTATGTGAATAGACAAAATTCCTACATACAAGTAATGGTAGATATATACCAGTCAGGGAATGGTTATTGAAAAATCCTATTTTCTTGGTTTCTAAAACAAGATTTCTCTTGTCTGTCTGGGAAAAAAAACAACTCAGGGCTGTGACTGAGAGCATGTCTCCCCAGTGCCATAATAGGGCTGAAAATGCCATGCCCTAAGATCTCCCGCTTCCACAACCTTTCCCAAAACACCTGGCTTCTCTCCCCCACAACTACGCTCTCAGGCTTTCCCCTCCAAATGACATTGTCCTCATCCATACAAAATAATATTACCATTTAGCAAGAATCTACCTTTATGCTCTTCAATCAGTGACAATCTCTCCTGACAATTAATTCCTGCAGAGATAATTCAGCGCTTGCAAGTAAATACTGGAGAGAGATAAAAATACTGAGAAACAGGCATGGAGGGAAAAACACTTCCCCTGAAGATTGGGAGGGTGTAGACTTTAGCCAAGAGAGTTTATCTGCTGGTTGCAACCAGCCAGGCTTGAACTCACAGTGCAGGGATGAAGCTCAGGCTCAACAACAACAACTATGCATCACCTCGAGCCACACAGTCACTGTGACAACAGCTGGCTTGGAAACCCTTGTGTTTGTCACAGCTTCTTGTTACAGCCCCTTTGGCAGAGCTCAGCATGGAGATCCCACCTGGGGCCCTCCAAGGGTCTTTGGGATCTCATGTCCCAGCCACTCAGCATCTTACGGATGACCATGAGGTGCTCCTGAAATGGCCTGCAGCACAATGCTGTGGACAGGAATGCACTCAGCACACAGCATCCCACCTGCCTCCCAGAACAGAGAGGAAAAAAACATCTCCATGCTCAACCTTGCTCCCTGGGAAGAGCTGAAGGACCAGAGCATGCAGCTCATGTAGTACAACACCACACCTGTGTATGATGTAAGCCTCTCACCAGGCTTAATTTGTTTCCCACATGTGCAGTGATGCCCAAATTTTTCCTGGGTGCTGACATGTCCAAGCAGCAGGTCATAACTTGGTGGGCTGAACCTGAATCAAGTGGCCCTCTTGCTGCAGAGAGAACACAAGCCCTAGGTAAAGCCCAGAGGTATTAAAGGCAGACACTAATCAAAGCCTGTAGCAATCCCATGGCAGCACTGGAAGAACTCTGTACCCAAGAAGAGAGCTTGGGACAGTGATGATTAGAAGAGATTAACTTTTTTTCCCACAGGGTAGATGAGTCTCTTCTACCTTAGACAAGCATTGTTTTTTCCACAGGGGATCAACAGACACAGCAGATGCCCCAAATCTCCCCTTAATTTTGCCGTTCATCCTGCACCTCATCCATCCCCTTCTACTCATCTTTGTGCCACCCCTTCTTATTCATCCCCTTCCCAAAAATCCAGACCAGCTCACCCAATGCACAGGCCAAACCTCCCGCTTCCAAGGTGCACTTCCAGCATTCCTGTCTCAAAAGGAGAGGGCAAAACTCAGAACTTGAGGATCAGGCTGACATTTCCACTGGGAGTGGTACTACCTGCCTGGGTACAGATCTCCCCATCCTTCTCACAGCAGCATACAGAGCACAAGGGAAAGAAGTTTCAAGCAAGGTGTTGGGATTTGGGCTAAGATCAAAAGTTCCATTTAATTTCTAATGCAACAGCTGAGTGCTGCTGCCAAAAGGAGCTGCTGATACTGCCCGAGTGATCTCCAAAATCTGCTTTGGCTAGACCACAAGCAGCCAGCTTGGTTTTTAAGTGGATTCACTGAGCAGGGCTCTTCAGGACCCCCTTCCCTGCTTGGGCTGATGCTGTGGTTTCCCTCTCTCTGAAGCACTCCAGCAACTGGTGTTCTGGCTTTGCCAGGCTGCATCACGGAGGCATCCAGCAAACAACCACCGGAGCCAAAACACGATTAGAGGGCTCAAACAGCTGCTCCCTCTGCAAAGATCTGGCATCCAGAGCAGGGCTGGAGGCCAAGGGAAGCAGGGAGGGAGGGAGGACACCCTGCTGGAAATAATAAGGCTGAGCCCGTTCCAGGAAAGGCTGCAGTGCCGGATGCAGGAGGAAGGTGAAGCAAAACAGCCTGAGCGGGAAGGGACCCGAGCTGTTCCTCAGCCTCTCCTTTTCCCCTCTGCCCAGAGAAACCTCAAGCAAAAGGGAAAGCAGTGCAGAGATTGGGGGTTTTGTTGTTTAGTTTGGTTTCTTTTGCCAAAGCATCCTCCACTGGGAGTGCATGTAGGAACAGAGAGGATGCTGGAAGAATATTTGGGAAGGTAGAGATGCACCCACGGAGGACAGACTGTTTAGATCCATACTAGCACCATGGAAGCATACAGAAAAAAGATCCTGGCTCTGCCAAAGCGCATTCCCAGCACCCCAGAGAGTTCACTAGGGTTACTTTTCACTTGCAAGTGCTTTATCTGAAAAATCACAGAATGGTTTAGGTTAGGAAGGACCTTCAAGATCTAGGATCTAGTTCTGATGGCCCTGCTGTGGCCAGGAACAACTTCCATTCGACCACATTGCTCAAAGCCCATCCAATCTGGCCTTGAACACTTCCAGGGATAGAGCAGTTACAGCTTCTCAGGGCTTTACCATTTATCTCCTTCGTCTGATTTCTTTCTGTAGATCACAAGTGAGAACTTTTCTGAGAAAGCAAGTGGTTGTTTTGAATACTGGGCAGCTTTTTCCATTCTCCACCCACTCTGTTCTCACAGCAAAGCTAGAGACATGATGAGCTCTTACGTTTTAACACAGTTTTAGCTGAAACTCTCCAAAACAGCCCATGGTCATGGCCCTGAGAGATAAAAGTGTGTACACACCATCCCTTCCCTGAAGATAGTATCCCTGGGACTGGGGACTCCATTTCTTGGTAAGGAAATCCCAAAAACAGCATCTGCCAAAAGCTGGCAGTATCACTACTTGCTTTTTTCTGAAAGAGATTTAACTGTGACTCCCTAAGAGAAGATTTGCTGGTTGTAATAGAAACAAGATGCTGTCATTTAATAACTGCACCATGCCATTCAATAGCACACAAGCAGAACAGTTGATTTAAACTTCATGGACATTTTGGACTCTACTGAATCCTGCATTAACTTGGAAAAGCTGATAGTGATTGCTTTCTTGCACAACATGTTGGGATTTTTCCTGGACTCTCTCCCTCTGAAAGCCAGTATGAATTCAGGCAGAATCAGGTCCAGCAACTAAAAATGTCAGTTTGCATTGTCTGCTGGCACAAAGCAATTCTCCCCATTAAATTTAGTTACTTCTGTTAAAATGAACAATTGAGAGAAAAAAATAGAGAAATGCTTTTGAGAAAGAGGCTTCTTGAAACTTTAGCAGCAAACAGGGCAGGCATGAGCTCAAATTCTTTTTTTTAATGGTGATTTTGTGGTCAAGGCAGCTGAGTAGGTCTGATCAAACAATCCTACCAGCCAGTGGCATCATGAGTCTGCTACTGCTCAGCATGCATTCCTGCTGGCACCCAAATTTCTGGCAAAGTTCCCTTCATCTGGTGCAGAGACAGCAAGACAAGGACTACCTCTATGTCTTGTTAAGCCTCAGGACTTTGCTGGCACATGGGACCCATTTCCAGCCTCCATTCCCACTGACATCACATGCCAGAAAGAGTCCTGGTCCAACATTTTATGTTAATTGCTTTAAGAGTCCCCTCCTACCCAAACAGTTCTATGATTCTATGAAACTGCAGAGCTGGGTGGCTGGAAAAGGTCTGAATTCACTCCATGCTTCAGCAGGGATGGGTTGGGACTAGGTGAGCATGACACCTTGCAGGTGAGGTTCAGAAAGCTTTCTTAGAAAGATCTCATGCTCTGAAGACCAAGGCAGTGAAAGGATAATGCCTGTCTGAACACCAAGGGCTGCGAGATGAAGGCCAGAAAAGCAGATGGAGAAAAGCTCTGAGATGCTCAGCAGAACACAAGCAATCTTTGTCCCTCTACAAAGGGATCCAACCTTCTGTCTTTAGATATGGGGCTGAAGTAATGTGTGTGACCTGAGTGCAAACCAGCAAGAGGGTCTCAAACACATCCCCACCTTTTACTCCCAGAGAAAGTTGTTTAGAAAGTCTCAGCTATCATCTGTCTGCTGTATAAATGGGATGTGCAAGGTGTGTTCACGTTGGCCCCCAGAGTGAGACGAAGCCATGGTTAGCCCTGTCTTCAGAAGGCAGCTGTGCACAAAGCCTCTTTTCCTTCCAGAAGACAAGGGGAATAAACTAAAACACAGGACTTTGCACAAATCCAGTGTCCAGGCAGAGCCAGAGTGGAAGACAAAGGCAGAGCAGAGGGAAGCAGGGCCTCCTCCCACAAGGAGTCTGGTGGGATGCTGGGGGGCTCAGTCCTTCTGGCCACACAACATGAGTCAGTTCAGCTCCATCTATCCCTTCACACAAAGCCTTTTGTCCACCCCCCTCCAGACTGCCCTCACCCAGACAGACATAGCACTGTCTTGTGGAAAGCCAGCTGATTTTCTGGGCTGTCAGCGGGGGCAAAGACAATGATGGCAGCTCAGGCAACCCTACAACACTCAAATGCCACCAAGTCATGTGTGGAAAAGAACGGGCTGGGCACAGAGGGATGCTGGAGGGAGGAAGGAAGGCAGGAAGGAAGGCAGGAAGGAAGGCAGGAAGGAAGGCAGGAAGGAAGGCAGGAAGGCAGGAAGGAAGGAAGGAAGGAAGGAAACCCAGGTGTGTGAGATGCTGGGATACTGCCACTCCCCAACCACAATTATCACTGCTGCCTGGGACTCCTCGTGCTTCAGGGCAGTCAGAGCACTGCTCTCAGTCAGCTCCAAGCAGACAGCCATAAAAAGACATGCAAATTTCCCATAGTGCCATCAGGTCCTGATATATATCCTTTGAGCTGGCACTGAGGGCAGCAGAAGAGGGACTGGTAACACTGGGGACAGGCAATGTTACCCCCAGCCTCCCGCAACCTGCCTTCATGACAGACAGAGCAGCATGGAGGAGAGGCAGAGGACAAGGTTTTTGCACAGAAGAGGAAGGATGGGTACGACCACCCTCTCCCCCAAAGATCCCAAAACCACCTCACCTACCCAAACCTTATCTTCTTTTCCCTTTCCAATTGGTACACAGCACCAACCCAGCTGCAAACCATCTCTCTGGTTTATGCATGGGGAAACTGAGCCACAGAAAAACCTCCTTTGTTCTTGGACCTCACTGGATGCAGAAGAGCTTCGACCTGAGTGCAGAAGGTCTTCCTGGCACCCTAGAGGCTCAGGTCTGGCTGCTGGGGAGAGGAGATGTCGACTGGGGCTTGACAGCCTTGGTGAAGCATTGTTAGGAATGCCTGAGAGCAGAGATGGTAGAAAGCAGTGTTGAGGGGCAAGGGGAGGGTGCACTTACTTTGGGTCGCTTCCACTGGATACCCTGGATCCTTGACTTGTAGAAGAGGGAATCGTCGTTGGCAGGGAAAAGCGGGTCCTCAAAGAGCTGCTTCCGCCGCTGGCACTCCTTCTTCAGGGAGGTGTAGCGCTGGTTCTCGTACGGCTTCACTGAGGAAAACATCCTTCCCCACCGGCTCTGGAGGACAGGCAGAGCAGGAATGAGACAGGACACGGTCTGGCCAGGGACACTCAATCCTCCTCTGCAGCATTTGAGTGGCAGCACCAAGACATCGCAGCTGAAGACAACCACCTCTGAGCCCAAGCGTACCTTGGTCAGCCCCCAGGGTTGGGACTCCCATTTACCCCTCGAGCCAGCCAAACAACACCAACCATAGCAGTGGATAATAGCTGGTGTCCTGCTTCTTAACAAATCCGTAACTCATCTGGGAGAAACACAGCCCTCGGAGGCAAAGGAGGAAAAGACACCCCCTGCATGATGGGTGTGCACAGCTGTGGGGGCTGAGCTCTACCCAGAGCACCCCCACCATGGAGCCTCAGCTCACAAAACGGCGCATTTCATGGTTTTGTCAGAGACGCCAATTTCTCAGCAGACTTTATCAGATGGGGTTTTAATTAAAAAAAAAAAAAAAAAAAAAAAAGATCTCCTGGCAGAGCACCACGTGTTTCTGGATTAATTATTCCTTCCTGACAAGCGTCTTCCTTCCAGGACAGAGATGTGAATTTAGCAATCCAGACAGCAGGAAACCATTGCTCAAATGCCCCCCCAGAGAGAGATCAGCACCTCTCCATCACTGCTGCATCACCCCTTTGGTCTTTTGGTCTTTTGGTCACTGGGTACCAACCCCTTTGGTCAGGCACAAGGAAAAGGGGAGTTCTGCATAGCTCCCCACTACCTAATCACAGACTTTTTTCAAAACTCCTTCCCTAAAGTTCCTCTGTATTTATTTATAACAGCCATGTACAATCCTTATCTCTTCCCAAAACGGGATGTCATTTTTCAAAAGTTGATCATTAGTGACCTCAGTCTGGAAATGTCTAGTGTACTTCCGTAAAGAAATGGGAATGTGTGTGCCACATAACCATGAAAGCATGGAATCACTGAGGTTGGAAAAGACCTCTAGGATCACCTATGCCAGTTGTTAACTCGGCACTGCCAAGTCCACCACTAAAGCACATCCCTAAGTGACATAATCTCAGCTTTAGTCTCCATCATGGTAAAACTAAGGATCCAGTGGGTGGATGCATCCAGCAAGCTGACCTCTCACCCCTCCTAGTGAGACATATAGAAACCATATGCCTGTTGTGTTATCATAACATGTGGTAGGATAATGACATGGCAGTAATGGCTAATTGGAAGCAGATAATTTGTAAACATCCAAAATCCCAAGGATTATACGATCACTTATGGTTGGCACCAATTTAAGTAGCAGTGTCACATCCCTTGTTAATGAACCACTAGGATTAGCTGAAGGAAAGCAGGTGTCTGAGAGCTAAGCTAATGCCCATTCTGGTGCTCCAGGAGCACTGCCCATCCAGCCAGCCTTTTCTCCTCTGGAAGAGAGAAAAACACTTCACTTATGGAAATCTGAAGAGCAAAGCACAGGTTTTAATTGACAACATTTATCATCTTGATTAGAAGCACAAGTGCTCATCAGTCAGAGCTTAAGTGAACTCAAAATAATCCTTTTGCTCGCTGCTCCACAGGTCTGTGCTACTGAGGAGGAGTTGCAAAAGCAGCTCCTGGGGATTTTCTCCCTCCCATCAATACCAGATGCTTCGCAGCATCCCAGGTGCTGCAAAGAGGCCCAAGTGCATCACCTGCCCTCAGAAAAGCCTTAAAAATAAATGGCCTGATATAAACCCCCAAATAATACATCAAATTTACTCCATGTAGAAAGGCTGACAGCCTCATTGAGCAGTCAGGGAATGCACTTAGTAGTCAAATCCACCTTGCTAAGAGGGTCAGGGATGCCACTGGCCTTCATATCCACAGCAGAAGAAGGGGTGAAAAAATAACGGAGATGTACCCAGGGAGGTCATGGGGACATCCTGGCACTGAACAAGCTCCTTCTGAGTGACAGTCAGGCCAAGACTTTCACAGTGATAGCACTCACTGCTACAGAGAGACACAGGGAAAGCAGCAGTGCTGGGAAAAGGTGGTTGGCAACTGCCTTCTGCAGGAATACAACAGGCTGGGAGAGGAGGAAGATGCTGTTAGCTGACATCCAAGATTAATTACTTGGACTGGTGCATGAACTGGGCTGAGAGACAGGAAAAGATATTTCCATGGGAGTTATGCAGAAAGAACCAGCAAGATGAGGAAGGGAGCCTGGAAAGGAGGGGAGGAAGGAGGTCTGGCACCTGTCTAAAAGCCACACTCAAGTTAAAGGCAGGAGTTCTGGGTTTGATGTAGGAGATGCTGGAGATGCTGCTCTGCAGCCTGTACCATGGCCAAGGGCTGGCACTTGGCTGCTCATTCATAAAATTACTGCTACACCCTGCAGCTTAGAGCTGTGCTTTCCAATGATCCCTGCAACACTGACTTTCACAAGACACCCTGTGCAATGTCCATCCCTATGAGAACAGGACCACGGTCATCTCAGCCAAGGAGTTCCAGCCTTTCTGATGCCCAAATTTGCCTGAATTCTGCCCTGCTATCCCACCCTACAGTGACTGTCACCTTGCCAGCCATCTGTCCTCGCTGCAGGGCTACTCTCACATGACAGTGTGTAGATGGATTTGAGTTGCAAAGCAGAAGGGGAAGGGATACTGTTCAGGATCATTTAGAAAAACAAACAAATGAAAAAAAAATAGCCCCACCTTGCAAAATAATTAAAAGGAAGGGGCAGAGGGAATGTTCTTAGGGCAGTGTTAAAATTCATTACTCTCTCTAATTTGCAGCATTTCATGCTTACCAGGCTGAACTTCACCTCTGCCACATTAAAATGCCCAAAGGCTGTCCAATTACTCTTTGCCTTCTTGGACCAAGCTCAGATGCTCCCAGAGTGCAAGAACTGGGTGTTTTCATGCCTGATTTGAATTAACAACCCTACACTTGAATATGCATGTGCCTGCATGTGAGCAGGGAGGGAAATCTGCACTCACCACTCTCAGCATGAATTTTTATAAACAGTGGTCTGATTGCAACCTCAGTCCTGCCATGAAGGAGTTAAACAAGAAAATACTTTGTTGGAAGAGTGAGCCAGACTTATGACTCAGGGGTGTTGTGGACTCCCCTTTTCACCTCCAGCATCATCCAGGTGCTCTAGCTCCTGCCAGCTGGTAACAATCAGGGCTCTAAGAACTGCAAAAGGGAGAAGGCTTGAAAGTGTTTGCATTGGCCAGGACCAAATACCTGCTGAAAGGCCCTTTCCTGCTCCCCTCCAAGCATCTTCCTTTCCTTGCCTTCCAGCTCAGAGGCTTCTCAGACCGCTGGCATGGGCTCACCAAGCTTATGTTATCACAAGGCTGCAGCCTGGCCAGGAGCAAAGCCTCCTCTCTTGTAGATCCTACAGCTGTCTGCCTCCAGGTCAGACAAAACACTTTGTTCTAAAGGACAGGTTCTGCTGCCCTTCAGCTCCGTTCCCACTAAACAGGAGAAGGCTTTGGTATCACATTGCAAAAGCACAGGATCAGCCGAATGGAGGATGAAGCAGGAACCAGGCATGTGGTTGCCCAATCCTCAACCAGGTGCAGTTATAGGGCTCAGTAGTGGGGTGCTTGGAGCAGCAGACAGGCTTTTTCTAATTATGCTGTTTAAATAATTTTTTACAGCCTCCTTGGGTGTTTCTATTGACAGACATGTGGCAGCACCAGGGTTATCCTCTCACCTACCAGCACAAAAGCCCAGCTCAGCAGAGGAAACCTTGTCGATGCAAGGAGACCTTTACACACTGTTTCTCCAGGACCCAGGAAAGAAGAAACACTCGAATTGTCACACACTGCTCACACTGAACACAAGATAAGCACTCCACACCTCTTGGCCAACAACTCTATGCCACCCACAAACAAAAAAAGCCTCAAGTCATCTTAGAATCATAGAATGGTTTGGGTTGGAAGGGACCTTCAAGATGCTCTAGTTCCAACCCTCTTCACACAGCTCCTCTGGGTGACCTGTGCCAGTGCCATTCCCAAAGCCCTTTCCCATTCCCAATACCCTTTCCCATTCCCAGCTGTGCATATACCGTAGCTGTGCTTAGACCCCAAATGGCATGGCCCAGAGCCAGCAGCACAGTGCAGAATCCTGCATTAGCAATGTCCACAAGGAGAGGAAGATGAAACCATACTGATGGAAATTAGAAAACAAGACATCATTTCTTCTCAAATTGACTGCGGTTAACCAGTGAAGCTAATTCTCATAGGAAGTTACAGGTAGCTCGTGTCCAGATGTTTCTGAGCACAGTTGGACATCTTTGCAGAGCAGCTGCTTTAGCCAAAATGGAAATTACTGAACATTTACAGTGGTTACTTGCTGAAACAACATTGTTGAAGAACAGAGCACTGAATGTCCCCTCCTGGCCTTTATCTCTTTTCCTCATCAGGTCATGTCTCTGTTCTCATTTAAGAGCTAAAAGCTCTGCTAGGCTAAAGGTGAAATAATAATTTTTACTCTTAATTATGCTTACATTAAGCTCTGATTTTAATCAGTGATTTGCTACAGCACAGATGGCATCCAAATCAGGACACCTTAACATGGCACCTTCCAGCCTGAGGGTTAATCTTGCATGAACAACCACAGGGACTAGCTGCTCTCCCTCAGAAACTCAGTGTGGTGGATTTAGCCCCAAAAAACATCCTGATGGGGCTAAGGGCTGTTTGTTCTGAGTAAACCCTCTGGCTTTTTGCAAGCCAGTACAGCATATGCTCCCTGATGAATCCTCCTCCTCCTCTGTGGAGCAAGAAAAAAGCAACATTCTCCCTCTGCAGAGATCCTGGTCCCTTCTGCAAAGGGGGATGGGGTACAAGGACCTGCAAAGGAAGGTGCTGTCTAACAGCTGGCTATTACTGAAAATAAACAAACAAACAAACAAAAGTCCTTTTGACAATGGCAAGTAGTGATAGGACAATCTGGGATGGCTTTAAACTGAAAGGTAGTAGGTTTAGTAGGTTTACTAAAGTAGGTTTAGATTTGATATCAGGAAGAAGTTCTTCCCTGTGAGGGTGGTGAGGCACTGGCATAGTTGCCCAGAGAAGCTGTGGATGCTCCATCCCTGGAAGTGTTCAAGGCCAGGCTGGATGGGACTCTGAGCAACACGGTCTAGTGGAAGGTGCTCCTGCCCATGGCAGGGGGTTGGAACTAGAAGATCTTTAAGGTACTTCCAACCCAAACCATTCTACAATTGTATGAATCAAGAACAATCTTTCCTTAAAAAGTGCATTTGCACCCAGGCCAGGGAAAGGGCAAGGTCACACATCCTGACAGAAAGTGACTGCAAGTGACTCCACATCACCAAAACACGCCTGGCTGTCAGCATCTGCACAAAATCAACTGGAGATAAGATGACGCATTTATTTGAAGGCTGTTTCCGGCAATGCGGTGATTTTTATCATACTTGCTTTATTTCCTCTGGATTTATTTTTTTTCCCACCAGAACATCATCCCTTTATTTTTTAACAGCAAGACAACAGCACAGGGGGAGACACAGCCAGTCAGAGGGTCTGGGGTGTGCTGGCCAGGAGCTCCCTTTCTGCTTGGATGAGTCACACTGGGACGGAGGCCTTTGGCTGGGGAGTTCCTCGTTCCTTGCAGCTATGAGTCACCCTTTGCAAACACAGTCGGATGTTGGAGCTGCAGGAGAAAAGGCAGCCCCATACTGAGAACACTCTCATAACCCCGTGCTGGCTCGAGCTCTGCCTGGCCAGAGCTTTGCACACAAATCGGGCTTGTGGCACCAGACTGGCCCTTCCCTCAGCACAGACCCTAAGAAGGGATCAGGGCACATGTCTGAAGGCATCCCGGCAGAGCAAACAGTAACAAGCTCAAAGCAAAGCTGGTGGCAGCATCTCCTACTATATCAGAAAATGCAGGGGGCTGGAGGGATGCAGGAATAGCAGGGAGAAGGATGGAACAACAGCAAAATGTGGTGGCAGAAAGACAGACCCAAAAGCAGTGGAAAGAGCAAGGCAGTAACATGCCACCAGGCAGCCAGCCTTGGATGAGGGAAAGCAGAGACGTGCTGAATATATTCGCCACTCAGGGTCCAGCTCACCCCAATCCACTCCTGGTTTGGGGAGAACACAGAAGCTGTTTGGGGCACCTTTCCACATGCTGTTTGATCCCTGGGGTTAGGCTTGTTTCCCAGGCCACAGCAGGGTTAAAAACCATGGGAGATCACCAGGAGTTGCAGGACAAGTAACAAAAGGTGAATTAGTGGGCTTTACCAATGCCAAGTCCCTGGAGACAGCTATGGCTTCACTAACTCCTCATGCCCCAGCACACTCTGACCCTGGTTAATAATTGTAAGGGGCAGCACAGAGTGGCAGCAACACCAAAGTACTCCCAAGCTTGCTCAGCAGCCAATGCAGCCTCCAAAAATACATCTTTGTGCGGGAGAAGGCAAGAACCTTCTCCTTGGTTTTCAGGCACTGGAAAAATACAACTTAGGAAGAGCAGACTCTCTCACACACACACCTGAGACACCTGCACCTATGGTCATCCAGCCACATGGCTCCTGCTTAGCCCAGGAGGGCTGTCACTCCACATGAGGAAACCACAAACTCCATGAGCCTACACAGCTGCTGTGTCCTTCTCAGCATCCATTTTGATCACAAGGAGAGGAGAGGAGAGGAGAGGAGAGGAGAGGAGAGGAGAGGAGAGGAGAGGAGAGGAGAGGAGAGGAGAGGAGAGGAGAGGAGAGGAGAGGAGAGGAGAGGAGAGGAGAGGAGAGGAGAGGAGAGGAGAGGAGAGGAGAGGAGAGGAGAGGAGAGGAGAGGAGAGGAGAGGAGAGGAGAGGAGAGGAGAGGAGAGGAGAGGAGAGGAGAGGATGCTATCTTTGCAGGATCGGACTGAAAATGTATTTCTATTATTTATTCAGTGTTTCTAATTGAACAGCTAGACCAGCTTCTTTTAAATCCAGTCACACTGACTCCACTGGAAGCCTTGCACCACATCAATACACTCACACTGGTTTTCTTGCCAGCTGGGCAAAAATAATATGAACTAAAGGCAGGCCTCCACCTTTATGAGGTGGATAGAAGGAAGGACAGAAGAGTCACAGGACATTGCTTGACGTAGCCATGTGAGCCTTTTTCTTGGGCATTATGGGTCTCAGAGGTGCTTATTTAAGATGCTGAGGAGCTAGAAAATCCATTCAGAAAACTCATCATTAGTGCAGATAAAATGCAGCACGTCTCCATGCAAATACTCTGCCTTCAATAGCTTTTGCAGCCTCTGGGATGATTAAAGCAATTGAACTTCAAACAATGCACAGAGAGCATTTGGGAGGAGCAGAAGAGATAACTGGGCTGCAGCTACTCTGTAGGAGAGTGAGGAGAGGCAGCTGGATCCTTCAAGATCATCCCTCCCGGGCTAGCTGCAGTATTTGTCCTTCTGGCTGATCCAGAGCATCCTTCCTGCAGCTTCAGGATGCAATCATTTCATAACACACCCTATTTCTCTCTGGGAGTGTTCAAGGTAAGGATGGATGGGGTTTTGAGAAAGGTGGTCTAGTGGGACGTGTCCCTGCTCAGTGCTGGAATGAGATGGTCTTCAAGGACCCTTCCAACCCAAACCATTCTGTGATTCTATAACAACACCATCCCCAAGGGAATGGATTTCTTCTCTTTCCATCACCTTCACCCCTTGCTGTAGGCAGAGCCCAAAACTCTGTCCCAGCAGAGGCCTGGAGGTACAACCAAGTCCTTCAGGTGTCTTCTTGAAGTGCATCTGGCTATTCCAGAAATTTATCCCTTGACCTGCTCTACTTCAAGCAGGATGGGATCATCTCCTGCAATTCCAGCTGATGGGGGCACTCCACTGCTTCTGACAACAGGGTCCACACCACAGGTTTTGCCCCAGCCCTACAGCTGCTGGCCTCAAGTCAGGTCTCAAACCTATGCCAAGACTCCCAACTTTTGCTAATAAACAATTTTAGGATTTTCTCTTTGTCTCACCCAAACCTGAATAAAAGCACCAAGGCACTCAGAATTTTTCTTTCTGTGACTATTCTAAAGTATGATGAGCATAAAAGTTTTAAAGGCTTGCAGCAACTGTTAGTGCTAGTGCTTTTGAACAGGCCCCTCTTAGGCAGAACTTCAAATCTAACAAATCTGTGAGATTTTTTAGAAATCCTTGTTACTGGATCCATTCAGTTCTTACAAGCTGAAAGGTCTGAATGTAAGTTCCCACTGTCTTAATTTGAGCTCTTCAAACTGTTTCTACCTTGGATGCTGCAACTCCCCCAGCCTCCAGCCAGCTTTTCCCCCCATTATTCCTTCATTTCAGCACTGCTGCCCTTCTCTAAACACAGAAGTAAGAGTTTGCCATACAGCTCTTGAAGGAGAAAGGCTGCTGCTTTCTCCAGGCAGGGACTGGACATAAGCTTCCCCTGTTCTCCAGGGAGATGGATGCAGGTCACGATGCTGAGCACTGCACATTTTCTCCACTCAGGGTTCCAGACCATAGAGCAATGCAATGGTTTGAATGGGAAGGGATCTTAAAGGCCATGAAGTCCAACACGGTCTGCCATGGACAGGTACACCTCTCACTTGTCAGATGAGGATTCCTCCTCTTCTGAAGACCTCTTGCTTTGCTGCAGCCCAGCATGGCCGGCGCTTGCTCCTGCTACCACGGCTGGCAGCCAGATCCATCACCCTGCTCTCACCCCAACAAAAGTGCCCATCACTGCTCTGATGTCTGTCTGGATTCTCTGTATGGCCTGGCTTGTCCTCAGGAGGTGGCTCAGAGCATGTTCCTAACCCACATGGAGCAGCAAGCAGGAGAGTTCGGGCTGAGCACAGCGCCCTGGGATCAGGATTAAGCCCCCTCCTCCTCTCCCAGACATTACCCTGCCACAAGTCCTTGCTCTGTATCTCTTTAGACACTCTCATGTTGCAGCAGCTCTGAGCTGGAGCAGCAAGTCGCAGATAATGCATGAGATGTACCCTGTGACACAGGGAGGAGTTTTCACTCCCCTGCATGGGACAGGAACCTGACACAACCCTGTGTTAGATGCAATAAATCACCACTCTCCTGCTCCCGCAGGAAGCCCTGCCAGGATCCAAAGGTAACACTTGCTGGGCAAGCAGCCAGCAGCCACCATCCCCATCCTGCACTCATGCAGCAGTGGGGGTCTGGCTCTGAAAAAGCAGAGTTTGCAGCTGCAGCTTTTATCAAATCAAGGCTTCCCTTTGCTCAGCAGAGAAATCACCTCCCTTAATCACCCCTAAGCAATCCTCACAGTATTTACACATGCTCAGACAACTGGTAGGACCAGCTCTTCAAGAATTTGGGAGCAACAACCCTGCAAACATTTCATAGCAAGCTTTTGATTACCAGGGTGTGCCTCAGAAAAAATAAAACAAATTAACCCCAAACCCTGAGAGACAAACTGACACGTGTCCTTTGTATCTATACAGGACTGGAAGAAATGGTGGAACAGCCCTGGAGGGGCTGTGAAGTGATGGAGTCAAGCAGAGCCACCTGCATCCTGCACCATGGAGTCAGAGGAGCTCAAACCAGTGGAAATGTGATGAAAACTGGGATGGAGAGTGCTCCCTGCAAGGGAGGGGTGCCTTTTGTCACCCAGAGAAATCACTGTGTGGATTATTTGGAGATGTAACAAAAACACTCCAGCAACAACCACAAAAACACAGTGCATCGTGGTTTAAGGGAAGGTAATGCAGGAGCAGAGCTGGAGCTCTGCCCTTTTCACCTGGAGCTCAGAGAGACCTGCTGCTGCCTGTCAGGCTGTAGCTACATGGAAGCAATATTCTGTGTAATTATTCTGTACTGTTCCTGATGGTAGAAGCATGGCCCTGCCCTGGTCTGCTGCAGCCTTGTTTGGTAGCTATGCCCAGGTTACATGATAAACCTTGAAGGAATCAACCAAGGCTGCAGTCTTCCTCACGAAAGGATGAGCTGCAGCCAAGCAAGGAGAAAATTTCATAGAATCATAGAACCATAGAATGGTTTGGGTTGGAAAAGACCTTACAGATTATCCTGTTCCAGCCCATTTGCCATGAGACATATTCCACTAGACCAGGTTGCTCAATGCTCCATCAAACCTGGCCTTGAACACTGCCAGTGATGGGGCAGCCACAGCTTCTCTGGGCAACCTGTGCCAGTGCCTCAACATCCTCACAGGAAAGAATTTCTTCCTGCCATCTAATCTAAACCCACCCTCTGTCAGTTTGAAGCCATTCCACTTTGTTCTGTCTCTCCATGCCTGTGTAAAAATTCTCAGCTCTCTGGCAGCCCCTTTATGTTCTGGAATGTGCTCTAAGGTCTCCTTGAAACCCTCCTTTCTCCAGGCTGAATAATTTCATTTCCTTCAGTCTGTTTTCATAGTGGAGGTACTCCAACTCTCTGACCATCCTCACGGCCTCTTCTGGTGCCTTTCCAACACATCTGTCTTCTGCTGGGGGCCACAATAAGCTGAGAAAGTCCCTGCATGGTACTGAGAAGGAGCCCTCTCTCACAAATAATTTCAGAGCTTCACATTAAGATTTCCAGCCTCCCAGCATGGGGCAGACTTAAGGTGGTTGGGATGCTTTATAGTCCCCTCTCCCTTTAACCTTCGTTCTCGATGGATGGAAGCCACAGGACAGGAGGGAACAGAGCTGATGCTCAGATGGAAGGTGGAAGGACTAAAACTGGTCATTTCTGCACATGGGCAAACCAAGGGGCGGGGAGAGCTTTTCTCTGCCAGAGGAGTATTTTAAGGCAAAATGCATCAAAGTGTTATTGAACTGGGACACAAAAGCTGCAGGCAGGGGCTAGGAGCTCAATCCAGCCCCTCTGAAGGGCTGGACCAGGCCCAAAGGAGCCAGTCTCTGACCTAGATGCTGCACACCCTGCAGGCTCCCAGCACGGCTTTGCAGGGGTATCATCTGTCACATCTCCAGTCCAGGAAGATCCCCAAAGCATGAGGAACTGCAATATTGGCTGAAAAACCAATACATTATGCAGAAAAATAAACACTGTAAAGTCTCCTTGGCCACAGAGTGTGAAAGGAGCAGAAAGGATTCTTTCCCAGAGAGGGTGAAAAACTCAATGCTAACCATTCCTATTTCCCTCCACGACCTCAGGAAGTCACCCCTATGTCAAAGGGGCACCTTCTACAGTGTAAGCCAATTTAGCAGGAATAAGCTATGGATGAAAATTCTCCATGGTGTGAGAGGGAGAGCTCAGAGCAGATACAGGGTTAATGCAGCCAGACGGATGCTCGACCGGTGAAAAACAGAGCTTCCATGAAGCCACTGGGTCTGTGTCCATTTTCTGCAGTGCCCAGAGCCTGGCCCTTTCTCCCTGGGTAATCAACTGGAAGCGAGCAGAGCCGGAGTAATCGCAGCCCCTCATTCCCCACCCGTGGCACTGCCTGCAGGGCTGGGAGATGCTGGAGCACCATCTGGCTTGGAGCAGGTCAGCACAAGCCCACTGTCGAGGCTCTGTGCCCCACAGCCCCTCAGAAAACCAGATGAAGGCATGAAGACATAAGTAAGTAAATGGTGCCCAAGTGTGCCCTGTACCTCCACGGAAGGAGCAGAGGACAACAAACACCTCTGTGTGGGCTGAGGAGGCTTCTCAGTGGAAGGGGTTTCACCTCTGGACATCTGCAGAGAAAGGACTTGACACCTCTGGAGATTAGTGAGGAGGAAGAGAGGGAGCACTCGATCCCAGCCTTCAGGACACAGCTGCATCCTTCTCCTTCTCCCTGCATTAACCTGATGCTGCCCTGCTTGGAGGAAGCATTAGGAGAAGAATCTTGGCATCTCTGGACAGCCAAAAATATCCAATAATTAATGCACAAGCGTGAACAGATTCAGAGGATGCACCCGTTCTTTGTATCATCATACCCCAGCATGAACGCTGCCTAAATCTCCTCTTGGGATCAGAGCCAAAGCCTTCTTTAAAGCATCGATGCTTTGTTATTAATCCACGCAGCAACCAGGAAAAGGAGAGAGGGATTCATATTTTTGAGGCACTATCAAAGACAAAAAATTATCTCAGCTGGGCTTCATCTGCTTCATGGCTGCTCTGGTCCCACATCAGGAAGATGGTGAGACCTGCTTGGCTAACACAGCCCTTCCCAAAGGAAACACCAGGACAGGGTGTCTGGACCAGAGTCCCAGCCTCCTACATTGACAAATGCTAAGACCTCCTTATATCACAGCCAAGCACCTTGCAAGAGAGGTGATGTGCCCTAATTCACACTCTCCTGCTTTCCTCTGATGTGACACAGTTGCAGAGCCTCTAGATAAGCCTCCTAAGGTAAACTGAATGAATTCACACCCCAGCACCAACACTGCCCCCAGTTTAAATCGCTCTTCTGCCTGCCTAGAGTTCACCCCTTGGATGTATTTGGAGTCAGCAAGCACATCCCCTCTCTGCCTTTGTTTCACTGGGCTTTTACAGCCTTCTATAATAGCTCTCCATCCCTCTGAGCAGCTTCAGAGCCCTTTTCCCTGCACCTGCTCCAGTCTGAGTTAATCCCTCTCAAGCACCAGATCGAAGAGCCTGGTCTTTCCAGTTAACTCTTCCATACCCGTGTCCCACAAACACCCTCTGCCTGCTTCCCTTTGCCTTTTTGCGATGCTCCCAGGGGCATTATGGATCAAAACAGCCCTGAATCCCCAGTCTTGGCTATGCCAATATGATTCAATCTCTAAACATAGCACAAAGTCCAGACATAGCGTGCCCCACTGTACAGGCTGGTATGCAACTTAGGGGGCATCCCCATAGCCTGAAACCCCTCCTCGAGGTCAGCTCTTCCCCTCTGGCTGAGCACCTCATTCACCTCTCAGCTTGGTTTCTCAGGCGAATCTTGGCATGAAAAATGAGAACGAGCTCAGATCCTCCCTTAAATGCTTTAAGCAGATTTAAGCTCTGCTGTGTGGGCTTAATCTGTCCAGCGGTGCCCTTTGTCACCTCCTCCAGCACCCCCCCGGCAGAAATCTTCTCCACTGACATACTCCCACATGCACCGTGTAAACTGCTGGCACATCCAGGTAAAAGAGACCTGGAGCATCTCCTTCCCCTAAAAAATGAGAGCACAGCTACAGCTCAGACCCCTTCAGTAACAGTTCCAGGTTTCCATCTCCCTTCACCTCAGAGGCTTGAGAATACCCATGGTAGTTGTCCATCACCAGCTGAAAGCTCCCTTGAACAGAAAATGCCATGGTGGAGACAGCATCTGGGCAGGGATTTTCCTGGGCTTATGGCCATGTCAAAGCCACACCTAAGTAATTTCATACAAGAACTGGGGTGCTGATGGCAAGGAGCAGAGTGGACTCGAGTCTGCTGCAAACCTCCTGAGTGCCTTAGTCATGTCACTTTGCCCCTATTTCACGTGTCACTGCTTTGCATGTGACCATGGTGTTCTTACAACATGACACAGGGACTTGAGCTCTACTCTGAGCAGGGCCTGCTAGAGCAAGCACTGCTGGCTTCCTCAAAACCTGCTTCTCCTTTTGCTCATGACTTGATCCTTAATTCTGGTGCCAACAAGAAAGTTTTTCCCAACCAGTTTTGGCACATGGCTGCTGGCAAGCACCATCCACCGAGCGAGCCAGCCCCCATGCGTGCACACGTGTACCCACTGCAGGGGGGGTTTAGACCTCACATCCCACTCCTAAGGGTAGAGAAAGGGTTTTTGAAAGAGCAGCCCTCACGCCCCCTTGGGTTTTACAACCCTGCTGCCTGGGTCATGGGCTGGAGCTGAGCTCCAGGTGATGCAAATGAAAGAATTGCTTAAATAAGTAGGAGGCAGCTGATGTTCCTGGGAATGGCAGGGGGAAATAGATCCCACCAGGACAGATGTGCCTGTAGCAATATGTTGCACTGAGCAGGAGCTAAGTGGTGAGCATTTGGATCAGGCTCTGCACCTCCATCCACGCCTGCCTCTGCTGCTTTTCCTCTGCCCTAGTCCTAGCTGCCCCAAGGATGCTGCCAACAGGTGATACTTGCTCACACCTGTATCCCAAAATTTGTTCCTCCTCAATTCATTGTTACCCTGAGCAGCAGGGCGAGCCAGGCTCCCTGCACCTTGGGGTGCCCACTATCCATGTGCAGAGCAAGGGGTGAGAGATGCAGCTCCAGGGATGCCGTGTTGCCTTCCCTCCAGTATAACACCAGTTCAACACAACTGGAGCCCAGACTGACCCTGGCAGGAGGATCCCTCAAAGATACGAGATAGAATGGAGATAAAACGAGTCCTGGAGAAAGCCTGCAGCGTGGTTCTTGCTGGATGCAGAAGACAAACAGCTGAAGATTTAAGAGCATTCTCTGCGATTCACTGAGCTCGCTGCTCTGATTCCAGCTCCATTTGCCATGGCTGAACTCCCCACCAAGCTCAGAGATAACACAGCATCCAGTTAAAAATGGTAACTGGTGATAAATAACTGGTAATACATCCAAGCATGACACAGGGTGGATCTGCAGAGCCAGGCGTGCAGCCCATGCTCACCTGCAGCTACCAGCGTGGGAGGTGAGGGATAGAAGATCACAGCCATAACCAGTGGGACACACTCTGCTAGAAAGCACCAAGCTGGTGTCTCAAGCTCAAAATAACATTTTTCAGGGAAGGGAGACAACTATGGGATTGGGAAATCCACATTCATATCTTTGCTGGAAACCCCAAAAGCCATCACTCTCTGCACCCCAGCAATAAGTTTCTTAAAAGCAGGAGCCCTCTGTCGCTTTAACTTTCCAGGAGACTTTCTAAAAGCCAAAAATGTATTTGCCATGTATTTGTCCCAAAAAAACCAGAACAAAGAACCATACTGAAACCTCAGGATTTTTTTCTCAGCGCAGAAATGCTGCTCTCTAGCCAGAGCCGAGGCCTCGGTGCTCAAAGTTTCTGTCCAGCCTAGCTCCACAAGCTGAACTGGGGGGCAGCTGTGGGGTTTTAACCATCCGGCATGCAACTTTCCTATGCGCCACGGCGAGCACCCCGACTTCCAGCACCCCAAACACCAGCGCTTGTTGAAGGCAAGGGCAGCAGCGAGCTCCGCGCAGGGAAGGAGGAGGGTGCCTGCTCCGGGCTTTTTTTTTTTTTTTTTTTTTCCTCCCCAAAAGCCCTTTAGGCGCATACACGCTCACACACGAGCACACACTGCCCCCACCCCGGAATGCAGCCGCTGCCCGGTTCCCAAAGCCACAGGTGCCCCCGAGCATCCCCCGAGGACGCGGCGGGATCCCCCCGGGCGGGGCGCGGAGCCATTCCCCCGCGGAGGCATCAGCTGCGGGGCTGCAGGGACGAGCCACCCCCTCCCGGGGCCGGGGTTCGCCTTACCTGCCCGGTGCCCGGTGCCCGGTGCCGCTCCGGAGGCGCCGCTGCCCGCAGCGCTTCGCCTCCCGCAAGCACCGCCCCGACGGGCGGGCAGGGACCGCGCCTGCGCCCGCACCGCGCCGGGCTCCGAGCGCCCGGGAACCGGCACCGGAGCCCGGGACAAGAGACAGGCCGCCGGTACTGCGAGTGGCACCGGGAACGGGGACCGGCGCCCGCAGTGGGAACCGGCACTTGGGATCGGGAATAATGGGAACCGGCACTGGGAACCGGGAACTGGGACAGCGAACCGGCACCGGGAACTCTCGCTAGGAATGGGAGCCGGCGCCGGAAACCGGCACTCCCCACTGCTGGGAACTGTGGTCTCTACGGGGAATGGGGACTGCCGCCACCCGGTAGTGGGAAATGGGAAGGGCTCCAGCTGGCGCTGGTCTAGGAGCTGGGGACCAGTCTGGTGAGCTGGGAACCCTGCTGGGAGCCGGGATCCAGGTCCAACATTGCCCGGGCACCAAGACCCGGGATCATCCAGAAAATGGGCCCATCGGTGGGAACAGGAGCTGGCACCGTTCTGGGTAGGGAACAGGAATGGGGAACCGGGGCTATCCTGATACCAGCAGCATCAGCTGGGAACTGGAACTGGGACCAGCACCTGCATACTTGGACACTGTCACTAGCCACTGGGACCCTCCAGGCACTGGCACTTGCCCCAGCATTGCCCTGGCACTGAGAACTGGACAAACTGGAGCACCATGCACTGCCACGGCCACCTGGACACCAGGGAGCTTGGAGGCATTGGGACATAACCCATGGAGGGTGCGGGGAAGACTCATCAGAGGTTGCAGGATTTGGGTGCAAAGGGCACATCCTCTGTAAGAAATAGCATGGGGCATGGCCACAGCAGGTGAGGAGAAGTGTTTTCCAGGCCAAGACCAAAGTTAATCCCCTTTTCTCTTCTGTAAGAAGGAAGCTGAGGCATTGGGAAGGGGGGATCAAAGGCTGGGCATACGCTTGGCCCACCTGCACATCCATGGAGGTCGATGTGCAGGAGGCATGGTGGGGCTGGTGCAATGGGGCCAAGGTGTCCAGACTGGTGGAAAGCTTTCCCAGCTCACAAAAAAAAAAACCAACAACAACAAAAAAAACCAACAACAACTTGATAGGAGAAAACCAAACAAGAGCCACACAAAACCTCATCCTCCTCAGTGGGAAGGAAGGTGGGAAGGTTTTACAGACTCTGTCAGGGGCAGTTCTGATCTGATGCACTGACACACAAACTTTATTGGTAGTGTGCATGGTTGATCACAATCTAAGCCAAAACTAGATGGCAAGGGAAGAACAATTAAAGAACACATTTGGAAGTGACAAGAATGAACTTCTCACATTTAAAATCATGGGTGGTCAGACTCTTCTAAGTAACAAAAAAATAGGGCTAAGGGTTAGCTGCTTCCTGCCAGCGACAGCGTGAATGCTGAAGGACATCTGCTTGCCACATTAGTGGTAATGCAGTGAAATTTTGGTGATAAAATTAGAAAGGAGGCCGTGCCCAGAGCAGCACTGGCCTGGCACAGGCTTCTGTTCCTGTCGAGGTGTCACCTGCATCTGTACGTGGTCACCACGAATCACATGAGTGATTCACCTCCTCCAGGACCAGCCATTTCTTTCAGTTTCTCATTATATGAAACCCTCCTGAACTTTTCATATTAAGGTATTTTCCTGTTAGTTTTGTAATTTCATTACTCATTCAATTAATGTAGTATTTGTGCTACAATTATTTTAGTTAATTTATTAGTTAAATGAAGAGGATGGCCAAAAATCTGTAGTTCCACGAAGGCTTTGTTTGGCAGCAAAAGCTGTTTTCTAACATTTTCCTTCTCTTTGCTTATTTTCCCCTCTTCCCCCACAGATCTCAGGGCTGCTCAAAACCAGGTGTTTCATACACCTCTGTTCTTCCCCCTTATTGAAATCACCCAAGAAAATAACCTTAAACCCTGCTATATTTAGGTCTCAAGCCTGTCCATGTGCAGTGCTGAACCATCACCCCTCCATGGTGGGAAACACCAGCAGCAAAAGGCAAAGATCAAAATAAAAGACAAACCCTCAATCTCTGAAGATTTTAAAGGGGGAAGAGTAGACTCTAAACAGGACTCCAACCCCAGAATCCCCTTAGTAGCTTTAAAACCAGCTGCCAGGCAGACTAGGGCAGGGATGGATGCTGCTGTTGCTGCTGCTGCTGCTGCCCAGTGGGAGGGCAAGGAGAGCATAGAGCCTCTTTTAATTTGTGATGTGTTTTAGTTGACAGACACTCCATCAGTGTATATTATTTAATATGATCATCTTCCCCTCCTCTCACTAGGAGAGTTACCTTTTGCCCAGTTAGCCACTGTGGGCTTGCTTTAATAAAAAGTAATTTCCTACTGAGCTGTTTCACCAATTTGACCCCAAAGCTGCTGAGAGGGACGATCTCACTGCTGGGGACGTGGGGACAGAGGGACACAGGGTGGAGTTTGTCACCCACAGGGGTGATGAGTGATGCTGTGCAGAGCTGGGTGAAAGGGTTAAAAAGAGGAAAAATGAAAAGAGAAAAAGGACTCACCCTTGAGACAAAACAACAGCAGGAGCCTGTCTTTTATTTTGTTAGCAGGCTGGAAAGCACTAGGGAAAAGCTGGAAAACATTAGGGAAAAGCTCTTCCACCACATTTAAGCAGCAAGTGGGTCCCCAGACGTTCCTCTTGCCCCACAGGGACGTGGAGCCCCAGCCTGTACTCCTGGCAGGCACAGATCTTCCTGATTAACTTAGTTGCATTTTCGATTTCGGCCTCAGCAGGGGAAGGAAAATTATGTAAATCCAATTCATAACGACACTTCACGTCTCCTCAGTGTCATGCAAATGAAGCCACAGTGACAGGGCTGACATGAAGGCTGTGCAGGGGAAAGGAAGAAATAACACTGCTTTAAAACCAGACCCCCAAAATAAGTAGGAATAAGGTAAAAGGCAAAGTGGGTGAGGAAAGCTGCAGTCAGTAATTCCTCTAACAAATAGAATAACATTATTCACTCTGGGATTTCAAAGCAGAAGACTTAGGTTTTCCTTCCTCCCAGGAGCATTTGTTGTTCCTTCTCATGCAGGGGACCCCCAAGGTGAGATTTAATCCCGGGATGCTTCAAAGAGGGTGTCTGCCTGCCCAAAGTGGTGGGAGTTGAAGAACTGCTCAATCTTGCCATCCCTGCTCCTACAACACCAGCTTTCTCCTCCTGAGGGCATGTTTGGGTGTGAAAAGTGAGAGGATGGCTGCAGGTGGGTGATTTGTGCTGCTGTCCTCACTTTCATGCCATGGAGATACAGGGAGCAATCTCCAACAGCCCCATCCTCAAGGCTGCTGGTGAGAGCATCCCCAGGAGCTTCCTGGTGAGAGTTCTAAGTGCTGATGATCCCATCAGGTTGCAATCTGCTGCTCGTTTTTGAAGACTTCACAAAATGAGTCTCTGTTTGTCCATCTGCACTTGAATTAAACATCATTGTTCTGAATTCTGCAAAGTTTTTCGCCCCTGAGTTGCAGCCTCTGGAATACCAGTAATGTATTCTCTCCTTTCCCTCTCCACATGATTGCAGCATAATCTCCTACTCACTTGATTTATTTAAGCAGGCCTTCGGATGCTCCAGTAATGGGAGTCATTTAGGTCCCTCTGCAGATATGTATTTATTTATTGCTGTTCATTTTAACTGCAGAGCCAGTTGGCAGAAGAGACGCAAGACTGGGGTCACAAGGATGTTAAATTATTCGCTGTCAAAAATAGCTGGTTGAGAAAGTTAAATTAAGCAAGGTCACTCAAGGTCATAGTCAATCACTGGTGGGAGGAGATGGGCATTAATTAGCTCTTTTATTTATGGGGGTCATTCTGACCAAAGGACCAGCAGTTGTAACAAAAAGACAAACTGTAGCAACTCCTATTTTTGGCAGAAGCAGCTCTTGGATGAGAAGCCAGATTACTGCCCTTGACCATGATGGAGAAGTTGAAGCTATTGAAAGGCAATGTTGTGATGTTCAGCAAGACCCTATGGAGCCCCACAAAGCATGGGTGGGGGACTTTCCCCTAAGCGTGTCTCAGTGCTGAACTCGGTGCTGAGCGCAACAATGCTTCTTCCACAAAAAACCTTTGCTAGAAGATGTGGAAGTGCTTAGCAGGGGGCAGGTCTCAGAGGGCACCTGAGGTACTTGAGGTTAACTTTGATCACTCATGCAGACAGGTCCTTGCCTGAGATTTTGCCACCTCTCTTGGCAGACAGTTCAAAACCTGCATATCCATTCTGCTAATACTTGTGTTTCATTTTCCATTTGAACTTCATTGGCATCTTCTTGCTACTATGAGACCTTGTGATACCCTTTTCTTCCTAGTTTAGGACTGTCTAGTGTCAGGCTTCTCCTCCCTTTCCATTCTCCTCTACCATGCACTGCCAGGGACATGATTTAGTGATGGACTGGCAATGCTGGGTTAATGGCTGGGCTCAATGACCTTAGAGTACTTTCCCAACTTAAGTAAGTCTGTGACCAGTTTAAGTAGGACATTCAGTTTATAAACTGGGTAGCAATAACCTGGGGTGACTGGCAGCCAGAAGATCCTCACTTTGCAGCTTGTTGCAGGACCATCCCCAGGAGAGCAGCAGGAACACGACAGCCAAGTATTTAATGGCAACAATGGCATCTCTACCCAAAGATCTGTATTGGAACCATTCATCATAAAAGGACCCCTTTTGTCCCAATTTCTGCACACAAGGCAAGGTGTAAACCATAAGGTTTCCTGATGAAACCCACCCTCTGCCTCGTGGAATACATTGCCCACAGTTTGGGGTGCACAGCACTCTGATCTGCACCGCGGCCGGCTGGCAAACAGCTCACGCTAATTGAGAGCTCTGCTGGGAAATCCATACCATTAATTAATTGTCTTGATCAGCACTCACTTCTGCACAGTCACAAATCAAGCAGCTCTCTAATGGGTTGTCTGCAAGGAAAACAACATGGAAGGCAAACAGAAAGAAGCTCCTTGATTAGAGGAATGAAATCATGACATCGGGGTTTATACTGGAGGAGAGGGTTGATGCTGCTCCTGAGATCAGGGTGGGAACTTGGCCCTGAGAGATGCTGAGAGTGGCCTTTCTCTGAAAATATAGTGAGGTAAATCAGCAGGGGAAAGGTTATCTGGGATTGTCTCTATAGAAGGTAACTCAGATGTCACAAACCAAGCTCTGGCAGCACCTGTCTGCTTAAGCGTTTAATGTTCTTCTCTATCCTGAATCCTCCTTGCATCCTTCTCCTTTGGGGTGACACCAGGTGAAGCTGGCATGGGAAATGGGGCTGAGGTCTGCAGTCCCATGCCATGTAAGCAGCCTTTTGCTCATAATCAGAAACTGCATAATCAGAAGAGAGCTGGACTTACTCTGACACCTTTCCTACTCTGCATCGCTCTGGTCTCCTATGTGAGTGCTTCACAGAACCACAGAATGGTTTGGGTTGGAAGGGACCTTAAAGATCACCTAATAACAGCCCCCCTGCCATGGACAGGAACATTTGCTAGGCCAGATTGCTCCAAGCCCTATCCAACCTGCCCTTGAATGCACCCAGGGATGGGTAGGACCTCTGTTATGGAGACAGGTGGAGAGAGTTAGATTTGTTCAGCCTGGAGAAGGCTACAAGGAGACCTTAGAGCACATTCCAGTGCCTAAAGGGGCTACAAGAGAGCTGGAGAGGGACTTTTGACAAGGGCATGGAGTGACAGGACGAGGGCGAACGAGGGGGAATGGCTTCAAAGTGACAGGGAAGGTTTAGATTAGATATTGGCAAGAAATTCATTCCTGTGTGGATGTTGGGGTACTGGCACAGGTTGCCCAGAGAAAGTGCAGCTGTTCTATCTCTGGAATTGTTCAAGGCCAGGCTGGATGAGAGCCTGGAGTAACATGGTCTAGTGAAGAAGTTCTGTCCATGGCAGGGGGGTTGGAACTAAATGGCCATTTAGTTCCCTGCCAACACAAACCATTCTACAATTCCTGGCCACAAACCCTTCAGGACTTTGGTCATCATTCAGTCATGACCACCCTCTGGGAGGGGGCCAGGGCTCAGCTGCTTTGGCAGGGGTGCACCTCTGCCTGAGAGCAGAGAGTGTTAGAAACTCAGTCAACGACCTTGATTTTTACACAGGATTTTCCACAGTGAGAAGCAAGACTGTTTGGAAAACAAGCAAGTTGCCAGCAATCCTACGTTCCCTAGAGTGGAGAGGAATGAAAGGAGCAAATGGCACCTTGAGAGCTGTCCTCTCGACTGCTCTCTGTTTATGACAGGTCAGGAACCACCCTAACAAATGCTGACTCCAAACAATCCTGACAAGCATTTTTCAGGCAATTTACTTGCTGATCCTATTCTTCACAAAAAAAAAAAAAAAAAGGAAGGGTTTTTTTTTCTTTCCCCTTATGCCACCATCTCTGCCTTTACCTCCCGCCAGAGAGACACAGAAACTCCTAATTCCAGCAGCTCCTGAGCTGGGCAAGGCAAAGCTGTATATCAAAACTCTTCCACAAAACTCTTCTTACAGATAAATAGTTTGTGATATAAGATCAAATAAGACAAGCCAAAATCATCCCTGGGATCACTTGAATTACTTTGGATTTACACTGGTATAACAGAGACCTAGTTTTGATTGATAAAAACTTCCCTCTCCTACTAGATGTGCTTTCTGTGCAAAAGCAGTGGCTTGTTCCTGTAGGACTCACAGAAAGGCAGAATTTGCTTTTAGGAAGTTAGGAATTTGGTTTTCCTAAGGAAATTTTGGAAAACCCTGCTGTGTTTTGAGTTTCTTCTTGTTTCCCAATTGCCTAGCAATATTACCCATTTATAAGGTGTAGATACATCAAAGCACTGCCTGGTTTTCGTGTGGCAGAAGACTTTGTACTTCCAGGCAGTGGTCCTCAGATGTTACTTTTTGACTGCCTTCCTTGGCTTTTGTAGTGTCCATACCTGGGGAGGAGAAGCAGGCAAATGTTGGACCTCATGGGAACACCTTGGTCAAGTCCTTGCTACCACTAATGTGAAGCAAAGCTCCCAGGAAGAGACAAATGTGACTCAGATTATTCTCTGTAAGACAAGACAGTAAAATGAGTAGCCAGTGGATCTGAAAGGACAAATTTCCCCATGAATTTATTAATTCTGTGCAATGTATTTCTTACTGAGCTACCTCCAACATTATCCAGGATTGGCCACTGCACTTCATTGCACTTCAAGGAAATGGATGTTTTGGAGGGGCTGAAGACACTTTATCACGGTGGCCATGTGTTCCAACAGTGCTTTTTCCCCCTGTACCCCCATGCCAACATGTTTTCATCACTATCACCCCATGGGAACTTGATACCTGTGAATTTCCCCACCACCTCCAAGGCAGATATTTTCATTCTACAGTCTTATCTTTTTCAGCAAGGAACAGCTCTAGGACATGTCCTGGAGGCTTGTAGGGTACTTCCTTCTATGTATTGTTTATCAGCCTAACCTTGACCCAACGTCAGCATTCAGCCAACTCTAGCACTTGTGCTGACTCCTGCAGTTGGTGAGGAAACCAACTCCAAAATCTGTTCCCAGGTGTCTCTGATTACAGAACTCAGGGGAAATTGCTTGGGTATTAATTGGAGAGGTCACCTCCATACCTTGGCTTCAACTGGGCTGAGCTTCAAACACAAGGCAAGCATAAAACCATCAGCACAGTCAAGATTTATTTGCTGCAGTACAGACAGGCTGGAAAGGTAGGCTGTGGGGGAAAAGCAAGAGTGACGTAATTCTTCGTGAAGACCCCAGGAGCAAGGCACTTCTTAACATCCTCATCTAAGCCCTAAACTGTAACTGAGATGCTGTGCTTGGGAGTTTGCAAGAGCCTTGACTTGGGTTCTCAATGTTTGCTCGGAAATCATCCTCCCTTCTTGCAGTGTCTGGTGATTGACTTCTGCCACTTCCTCCCCTCCAAGCTTTATGTTTTAGGGAAAAAAATACTGTGCTGTAGCCAAAAAGACTATGTAGGAGAAGGAAATGTTCCCAAATGTACTTTTTTCAGAGATCTTTGACACCAGTAGTTTTTCATTGCTGCCAGTCTGAGAAACGAACTCAAGCATAATTTTAAAAGCTCCGGATATGCTTCTTTTAAAATGCACTGGGAAAAGAAGCAATTATCCAGCACAGCTAAATGAGACTGGTGCTTACCAGCAGACAGTCCCCTCACACACCAGTAATCAGGATGCTAATTAAACCAATGGCATCTTATATACCTCGATTTCCCTCTTTTACAAAATTTTAGAGAAGAGGAATGTTTCAGTTTTCAGAAGAATATGACAATAATATTTGACCAGAGAAGCTGGGGCTGCCCCATCCCTGGAAGTGTTCAAGGCCAGGTTGGATGTGGCTTTGAGTAACCTGCTCCAGTGGGAGGTGTCCCTGCCCATGGCAGCAGGGTTGGAACTAGATGATCTTGAAGGTCCTTTACACCCAAACCATTCCATGATTCTAATTTAAGATGCTCTATATCACCAGTGCAGCCTCAGGCATTGCAGATATGGTGACAAGACCCCCTAAGTTTTCAGATGGTTCCCAGAAATGCTTCTCCACAACCCCCAAAACTATGATATGTTCAAAGCCTGCCTAAATTTCAGTGAACCCTGCTGATTTAGCTATGTTTTTTTTTCCAAACCTTTTTTTACTTGGCCCTCCAAATAGCTTTCTTCCTTTTTTTTGTGCAACACAACTGCATTAGTCAAGTAAATGAATAACAATACTGTTTCTGAGGAGAGCTGTGGTGCTGCCAAGAAGCGGTTGCCTCATTAAATCTGTGTCATATCTACTTTCACTCACACAAGGAGGCATGTCTTGGTTGCTGGACAGTGGTCAGGAGTTGGGAATTCGGGCTTGTTTTGTGTTTTGGATTATCAGTGGGTTTTTTTGTTTGTTTGTTTTTTGAAGGAGTTGCTGTTGCACAGTCTGTGAGATGCAATGGTAAAGAAATCAGGATCCCTCTGATTCTGCAAAAAAAGTAAATATCAATCCATCTTCTGGAGAAAATTATATCAAGCTCACAGTTAGCATTTTCCTTGCAATGTGGAAGAAAACAGAGTTATTCCAATTCTCTCCTGACTCTGCAACTGTACGGCTCGTGCTGCAATTCCTGATCTCATTAACAAAGCACTGCCAGACCTGGCTGGGATTTGGAGAGGAGATCTAGGGAAATGATAGGTGTTGTAAGACGAGGTAGGGCTGATTCACAGCTTGGCTATCTTCCCTCTGAATCAGCAGGAAAATAATTAATATACAGGCCAGCAGTCAGAGACAGCAGCCAGCAGTTCATCTTGCAATCTGAAGTCCTCCTTACTTTTCAGTAACTCAGGTCATTTTACTTACTTTCCAGTTGTGTAATTAGCAAACAATTGTGTGAAGCATTTGATGAGGAAAAGCAAAGAAAAATTAATACCTTTACCTTTAATTCTCCGCGGAGCCTCTTGTTTCACCTGGGCAAGTGTTTGCAACCTAAATGCCCAGGACTTGCCACAGTGTTTCTAGTGGACCTCAGGTAGTCTGGGCTGTGTAAGGAAATAATTTCTGCTGCATGGGGCCTGTGGGAGGGGTTTGGGATAGCTGACCCGGGTGTTGAATCCTTTGAGAGCCCTTGATCTTGCTCAAAGATTTCCCTGGGGGATGGCACTGTCTCACATGCACATCTCTGTATTTGAAAAGGGAAAAGAGAGATAGCAGTAAAAGCAGTAGTTAAATGACACAGAAAGACCAAACACCATGTATGAGGTTGGGAAGGATATAAAGGATATAAATCCATCTCAAAGCATCTAGATTACTTCATCTTTGCATATGGTGTTTTAATGGCTGATAATACACACAGCTAGTGAAATGTCTTTCAGTCTTAGATGCCTTTGCCAAAAAGAAGGCGTTAAATCCAAAAGGAGATGGAGGAAAAAGTGTTTCAAAAGTTTCTATTTCAACTCTGAAGACTGGAATGTTTTTTTAAAATCCATTTTAGTGGTGTCAATAACTTAGAGAAAAAAGGAAGATGAATTTCCCCTTTGCATTCAGCTTCTTGCAAGGCAAAAAAGCCCAAAGGAAGGACAAGGCTTGTATCAAGTTGAGCTATTGGGGAATACTTTCCAAGCCTACCTTCAGAATGGGCAGGCAGGGAAGACTGTAGGATCCCCGTCACCAGAGGTTTCAAAGAGGCTGAGCTGTGCTAGGGTATGGCAGCTGTAGGGATGGAGCATTGTGCCAGCCCTCACTGGCTCATCTCATCCCCCAAGAGGAAACAGGGTAAGTCCCAGGCACAAACACCCCTGTGCTTTTGGTACAGCATGGCTGTGTGCCACTTTTGATCTAGGGGTGAGTTAACCAGTGAGACACTTCAGCCAAGGACACAGGGCTTGTCCCTTCCTCTGGACACCTTAACTGAAGAGGCATTGCTCCAGTCATACCTACAGATTAATGTTGGCAGCCTGAGGTCTCTGTCAAGAGAGATCCCACAGCCTCATTTGTGGGGGAGTACAAGTGATTGCAGGAATCACATCAGTCATTTCTCATTAGCCAAGCCTAGGAAAAAAACCTGTCCTTTAATGCAAGAGCAGTAAGAGAGCAGTAAAAGTTTTAGTCTTCACACTGACATGAACCGTACGTTCACAACTCATAGAGATGTATGTTCCTTTCCAGGACCCATGTATGAGACTTATAACTACTGTCACAATTTAATGAATAAAACGAGACTCCTTCTGCCCTCTCTAATTTGATGACTTCCAACTTCAAGCTTCAGGAGCTTGAAGCTTCAAGCCTCCATCTCTGGTACTATCAGACAGTGTAAATATATATATGTATTTAAACTATGGCTCTCTAAGCAGACAGCCAAGCTGGCCATGGATTCAGGCAGACTAACACCAGGATTATTTTGAAATTGAAGGTTGTAAAGAGATATTCCTTACCTCCAGCCTTCCCACATGAGGATGTTTCCACTCCAGACATAAATCACCACCCTTGCTGGAGGTAATTGCCTCCAGCGTTGTGTTTAGCACTGTTGAATCTAATTAAGGCAAGAATGGCCAGGTTTTTATTTTGATTTAGGATTCTGCCCTTAATATGTTCAAACACTGATTTCCCCTAAAGCCTGATCATCATGAGTTGGACCTGGTGTTGTTGCTGTCATGGTTGTACAAACCTGACAAGGGGCTGCTGATGTGCCCTGTGATGCTTACTGGAGTGGAAGGGATCTGCTGGGATGTAACACAGCTCATGGCATGGGAAAAAGGCTTTTTACTCCATCCTGAACTTGACCACCACATGATGTGAGCATATGGACAAAGCCACTTAGTATCAGATGTCCTGGGCATTACTGAAGAGCCACAACCACTCTGGAGGGATGTGCATGAGTGCCTCGGTTGCAAAGCAAATTGATAGTGAACTGTCAAATCCAGGGGGATGTGGCAGAGGGATTTTCAGCAGAAACAAGTCCACAGTATTAATCAGCCCTCCAGCTTTAATTAATGTCAGCAGCAAGAAAACAGCTGGAGTTTGTTTGCTTTTCAGATAACCTGTGTAAAAATATCCCTTCTGTAGCAGCTCTGTTTTCATGCTGTGGCTCGCAGGTTCATTGTTATTTTTCATTTTGTAACTAGCACTTAATCTTGCTTTCATTTCAGCCGAGGTGGGATGTTAAAAATGAGATGATTAAAGAAAAAATCCTAAACAAATAGAAGAATAAAATCCCAGAACCAATCAACCCTTAGAGGACTCCAAATGAACAAAATCCTGTTAAGCAGTAAAACCCTGTGAAGCAATGACTCACAAGTGCCTGGACTGCAGGTTTGCCTGGCTGCAGAGGGGATCTGGTTGTTCTGTTCATCACTTCTTCTACCTGTGAAGTTGGATTTGTCCCCAGGCTTCTACAATACTGCAATATTTTAACAAATGTACTCCATTCTGCTGTTCGGCACTGAGTCAACACACCAGCTATGAGGAAAAAGCAGTGCTCAGGTTAGACATCCACATAAATCACTGCAGCTCTGATACTCTGCCAGCTTATAAATATTAGGGGTTTGACATCAGTTTACATCAGCAGAGTAACTTGCTTAATTCTGTTTCTGTAGGATTATGCAGGCTGCTGTTGATTAGCATTCACCTACCTGATCTCCAGGATGAGAGATCAGTCAGCACCCTCGATGTCCCAAGGTGTTGCTGGGTGCTGTGCACAAGGTCCACAGAACCTGCACAGCCCATGCTCCAGCTGGTCCCCGTGTTGGCTCTGTGTGTGTGTCAGGGCCACTAATTACTGCTAATTTCATTAAGTTGGTGTATGCCTCTTGCATGCATTATAAAGTCTGTCTGAGTGGAGGTGATTAATAAGGTTGGATGTTTTTAGTGGCTATTTGTATTGCTGTAGCAGCTGGAAAGTGTCATGCACTGAGAGCCTTGGGTGTTGCATATGAGCAAGGTGAGAGATCCAGCTTGGGGGGTGACTCATCTTGGAGAGGAATTTAGGAGCCAGGATGCTAAATTAACTATAGGATTGCAAAATAGGTCTAAAGTAAATCCACAAACTTTGTGCTTGTAGGTTGGGATGTTTTATGCATCACACACAGTGCTTCACACAATACAGTTCTGTCTGGGCAAATACAGAGCTTTATGTGTCCCTTACATACAAAAGGTGAATGAGGAAATCATCCCAGCTCTGTTCCTGCTAAGTGTGCAAGGGACCTCTTTTTGAGCTCATCACATTATCTCCTCTTGGGTGACTGAGTTTGAATCCAGACATTTGTCCTAGTCCTGCTTCTGTTGATCTTCTCTCATACCAGCACAACCATGGTCCATGTCCCCACAGGGATCCATCAGAGGAATCCTCAAAAGTAACCCACAGAAAAGAGAGACCCACCACAGCTTCATTAGTTGCTCCATTGTCTCACCCAGGCTGGATCATCAGTTCCTCTGCTAACTGGAAGCAACTCTCTCCATACAGCACCATGAATAGCCAAATCTATTACTAGAGCTACTGGGACTTAAGTGGTGCAAGTATAGACCTTCATTTTTAGCCTTTGAACAGGCTGAATTAAAAAAACAAAACAAAAACCACCCCCCCCTAAAAAAATAACCCCAATAAAGCAACCTACCTCCCCAAAATACCCACCCCCCAAAAAAAACCCAAAACAAGGGGGGAGTTGAAGTGGGGGGTAAGAGAGAAATTAATAAAGCTGCAAGTAAATTGGCAGTCTTAAAAGGGGGTTGTCAAGCTCAAAATTCAATTTTCTGTTTGGGAGGAGGGCTTTGACAGCACCCTGTTTTTATCCCCAGGGAAATTTTAAAGTATTACTCAGTTCTAGACCAGCCACAAGCTCAATATACAAAGCTGGATTTCACCTGGCCCCAGAGGTCTGGCAACACTTGTCTGCAGAGTCTGGATGCACCTCTGTGCACAGCACCACTGAGGGAAGGTGGCAAAGCTTACCCCAGCCATTTATACCACTGGCTCAGGTTTGCTGTCCTGTGGCTTGGCCCCTGAACAGTCAATTCCAGGTTGTCCCTGCAGAGACACAACTTTGAGAGAGATGAGCAGGAGAAAATGGGGTCTCTGAGCCACTGGGAGAGCAGCCAGAAGTGGGGAAAACACCTTATGGTCATTAGCAGACTCTGGCCCCTGGGCTGTGATGAGACTTGCTGGATTAGTGTCTGGTTGTCCACAATTCCTGCCTGGAAAGGTTCTGCCCTATAGTGGTTGAAAGGAACACTGAAAGGAACAGGAAAAGGCTGAAGCAAAGGGTGTGCAAACTGCATGCTCCGGGCTGCCTGCATGTTCATGACTCCTTCCTTTTCCTCTCCCGCCTGCAGTCCCTTCTAACTGGTGTGTGCTGCGGAAGGCTTTGAAGGAAAGATGGTCCTGCAGTATTTACAGCCAACACTACACCTCCAAGCAAGGCCCAGTGCTCAAAGGGCCCCAGCAGAAGGCAGGAAGACTGGGGAACCCTACTGCCACAGAGGCTCTTGGCTGCAGGCAGGCAGCTTCCCCATCCAAGCAGGACACAAAAATCCTGCTGTTCTACTTGCACACCACCAGCAAAGAGGTACAACCACCCATCAACAGCAGCCAGATGAACCAGCCAGCCCTGTGCAGCACATAAGCCAAGAACCACCTGGGAAAAGTTGTATTTAAAATGAAATTCTTTAATAGTTTGTACTATAAAGACACAAATTAGTGCTTGACTGCAGCATGAATAACAAATGAAACATATTAAATATTTCAAAGCTACTGTGCTTTGGAAAACAAGATATGCTGATACATATAAGCCTAATGTTAGTTACCAGCTGGTTTGGTAGGAAGAGTCAGTTTCGTGTACCAAAACTGTCAATAAGCATTTATCAATGTGGCTGTGGTCAACAAGTCAACTGTACTCATCTGTCACAGTGTTGTTATCTATTTGCAACAATGTACTGAATTTCAGGAAGAGAAACCCACATGTTAGAACTCGTAGTGTCAATGTTAGGAAGCTTGGTCATATAATGAACAGATTTCATGTCCACTCTAGGCGGCGAGATAGTGTTTGATCAGACTGTAACATCATCTGTACATTAAGCTGAGATCAATAACCAACATGAAACAGTCACCATCGATTTGGAAACTCAACAGAAAATAATTTCTGTTCAGTCTAAGGAGTAACTACTGCTTATGCTGCTTGAAACCATCTCTTCCAAAATCCAGGGTGCAATAGTATGCACAAAGTTCTTCCACAGCTTTAATGCAGAAAACATTTTGGCACATAACTTGCTATGAGCCATTTTATTCAGCACTGTTTTTGGAGAAACACACACACATATATATATATATTCCAGAGCTTTGGGGACAGAAGGAGGAATTTAAGATTGTGCTTATAGCTATTCCTGTGGACAAATAAGCAAAAGACCCTTTATCTTTACATTTTAAAAAATCTTAACAATCTGCTCTTAAACATCAGGCAGATTCAATTTGTGTGCTATATGTGCAAAAAAAAAAAATTGCAGGCACTGGTTTAGGGTTTCACATGAACTCTGAACTTGGTTCTTCTTAAATCTACAATTACATACTTAGTCAAACCTAAACAATTTCAGCAAGTAAAATGGGGGAGTTCTGCAGTAAAGTAAGAGGTTCAGGCATCAAAGCTGCCTCTCAAATTGTACATATGAATCCCCCCTGTCCCCAGCCCTGTCAGAGTGTCTGGCTGGGAGCTCCAACAAGGAGGCTCCACATAAAGTGCCTGCTTCACTGCTGTGCCCTCACACTGCCTGTCACTGAACTACACACTCCAAAAAAAATGCCTCCTGTACAGGTAAAATCCCTCACCCAGCTTTCAAAGCCTGGAAAGATGCAACAGCATCAGGAAGGTGGGGAGTCAGGCTCACCTGAGGCAGACATGTATTGGATAACCGGAAAGCCACTAAAAGTAGTACTGCGATTCCTGCAGGAGGAGATTTTTAAACAAAAATTGACCCTCACCTACCAAAGACTTTGTCTTACAAACCTCAGAAGAAAACACAGACCCAGCTCTCAGAAAAGTCTTGTAACAACAAGATCAGGCACTTGGCAGCTGTAGACAGTTGTGCGTGAGAAACTGAACAAAGAAACCCAATTTTAATAGTTACACAGAACATTCTCTGTCTTTAGGTTACAGAATCTCAAACAAAGCTGGCAGAGGACATTCCAGACAGGACAGGAATGCATTCATTCATGTACAAAATAATCTGTGTCATGTTCCAACCTCATAAAACAGCGCCTAAGTCATCTACAATGAACTGAACGTAACAGAAACTACATCACTTCTGTGGTGAAGAGAGCAGAGTCAACAGGGAAAGTTAAATGCATAAATAGCAAAACATTCAAGTATCTAAAGTGCAGATACCAGGAGGGTGGCTGACGTAGTACTATGGGATTCTGTGCTTAATCTTTTGTTATTCTCTTTTCATGTAAGATTTCTTAATCTCCTTCTGGCTTTGCTCTGGTCATGTGTAATAAAGACTCCATCATTTATCCCTCTTCATGATAAAGTCTCACAGTCAAACAGCATTTGGCAGTTAAAACCTCCCACTCCCTACTTATAAAGTGCAGATGGAGTTTAAAGTAAACTGAAAGTTTTACCTGAATATGTTAATCTAGATGGTGGGGCACACATTTCCCCAAAATGGATGTGTGTTCCTGAATTCTGATGTCTACTAAAGAAAACAGCAGTGCTGCTCTGTTACAGCTCCTCTGACTGGGCAGTGCTCTACTGAATTGTTTTACCACCTGCTATTAAAATGTGTAATAAATCCACAGAGAGAAACAGGTTTTAAAAAATGGTATTACTGAAATTCTTGAATGCAGATTACACAAGGTGATAGTGACCGCAGGAAACACTGGTGGTATTGGGAGGATTTTCTGTTGCTGAGATTCATGTGGAAGTGTTTCCTGAAAAAGACATTCAGCTGCTTGAAACAAGATTTAAGAGCAAATCCACGATGGCTAAAAGAATCAACTGCACTTCAAACCATACAATTCAGCTTTACCCAAGCAAGACAGCACAGCACAGGATTAAAAGATAATTAAAACTAATTATAGAGCAATATTTTCCAGTATATCCCTCCCAAAAGATTTTGCTACACCTGTCTGAAGTCCTCCTACTCAAACCTCTCTCTAAAGCAGCCAGACTTACACAAAGATTAGCAGCAAACTGAGCACAAGCTGTTAGTGACAGACACCAAACAAGTGAGGATGTTTGCAGGGAATGAACAGAATCAATACAACACTGTTGCCACTCCCAGAGGCTGCATGGTCTAAGTCAGGATGCTCTGATGTGCACACATTCAGATGCAAATGTAATTAAGGGCACAGGTATGGTGCAACACATGACAGAGGTAGACCTGCAAGTGGTAACACTGCATATTCCAACTCTGACTAGGGGTTAGTTTTTAAACACTCACGGACAGCACATCAGCTCTGTGCCAACAGAAAAACCATTATGATGAAGTCTGGAGATGACTAATACTGCTAGCCAACAATACTGCCTTAGAAACATGGATGAGATTCCTCCTCACATCTTCAGTTCGGGAGAATGCACGTCGTGAACAGTATCTAAAAAATCTAAATTCCCAGAATACACAACGGGTTTGATCTGTACTATGAGAGTAATTTTGAAGTTTTTCTTCTTATTTCCAAGAAAGAATTTTTAAGCTCGTGGATTGTAGAGCTTCTTGCTGTTCATCTGTGTCAAATTTTTGGCCATATGGTGGCAGATTTCCTGGTTCCTCAGAGATGTTAAGGGATAGAAGAGTTCATTGCTATCAAGTCTGTCCAACACATCATGTCGAATTCATATCAAATGATACCTGCTACTTCCATAATTCTCCTTAAAGCAGCTGCTGTCTGAATCCTACTCAAATAATAAGATCACATGACTTGCTAAGATGTAGTGCAAGAAAAGTTTGGGATATACTGCTCTAGGGTCTCTAGAAAAAAAAAATCAACATTGTCATACAAGCGATATAAATAAAAATCAACTATCAGACATTTAACAAATTACAGGAGTAAGAATGTACATCCTTCCAGGCACTAGAAAAGGCAGTCTGAATTTCAGTGACACGCAGTTAAAACTGGCTTGTCATTTTCAATATCACTCACAAGATCAGTAAGGCAGTCAAACCAAAGCACCCGTGATTTTAGATTATTTATCCTAAGAAGGACACACAGGTAAATTACATTCTTCAGGGTCTAATATAACCTGTTGAAAGAAAGGCTGCTGGCAGAATGGTAGAGGTGTGCATGTTTTTGGTCATTTGGAATGTAGGAAGAAGCCAATTTGCGTATTTTTTTTAAAGAAAAAAACATCAATGACAATACGTGAATGAAAAACCAACAGCAGTATAAAATTAAAATATGAGCTTTTCCAATTTTTCTTTTAAATCCTGACAATTCAACAAGATTTTAAACTCTCCCATCACAGACTTCCTAGCCGCAAATGTGCAGAAGAATCAACAAATTTCTTTAAAATATACCAATGTAGAGATGCCTGATCAATAAGAAAGTGGCTTTTCCAGACACTCTGGTTCTTGCAATTACTAAAATAAACAGAGCCACCAGATCCTTCAATAACAAAACTAAGGCCACTAAAATAAGGGGTTTTTAAATTTCCATAAAAATAACGTCATACTGAGCAGATGTCACAAGTGACTATTGACATGTCTTGCTGTTACACTGCTTCTCTTACAAGACTCCTTCCCTTACTTATGAACACAAGTAAACATACTAAATAAGAAAATGGGATACAGTGTGCAGAAAAATGCTTGAGAAAGCCTGAAGGTGAACAGGCAGGCACTTATTTTCAAGCTACATTTTTGAAACAGTTCTCAAATCTCTTTACAAAAAATATGCCGTCTGGATAATTAAAGACAGCTGATCCATAAGAGCTGTTTCCTACCTCTGTGCTAGTTCTGCTAACTTCTTTCAGTCCGAAGAGCACTCAAGTTTCCCAACATAGGTACTGACCTTGTCTATGGAACTGGAGCCTACTGATACCAAAGCTGTTCTAAAGTTACCCTTCAGGTGTCTTTATAGGGGTGTATGGGTTGAAATGCACTGCTATCAGCTTGTGCTTAAACCTCACTGAACTCACTCAAGGTTAAGCATCTTTTTCTAGTGCAGTTTGGGGTTATTTCATCTCAAGGGTCTAGGGTCATCACATAACAGAAGCCACATTTTTATCTGAAGGTTCACATCAGTAGGAGAGTTACTGATGGATGTCAAAGATGCAGAGAAACTGCAAACATTAAAGGGAGGAGACCATTTTAGCCAGCACTGATTGTTCAATAGTCAGGACTCTGAGACCTGGGAGACAGCTTTACAGCTACATGACCATGCTTTGCTGCTGTGAGCATGCTGTAAATCAATACAGATTGGGATTTTGGATCAGTGTGAGCATTTCCCTTCTTTCTTCATAGCAAGAAGGAGAAATCCCTCAGAGCGTCGAAAGCAGAAAAATATTGCATAGAATGACAGCAAGTAGGCACAGAGAGAAACTCTGTTAGTTGCCCCAAAATCAAGAGCATCAAAACTACAGCCTTCACATGAGGTATATTTTGAAAAACTGTTAGTTTAACATTTTCTTTACACATTTACTTATTAACTTTCATCAGCTGGGTAGATAAAAATTGCAGAAAACAGTGTTTGTCTCCCCCACTAATCCCCTAAGTCTCATTTTAAAAGGTGGTCAGCTTTCTCACAGACTAAGCCACGTGATGGAGTAAAAGCAAACACTCCCACTTGTATTTGGGGATATCCTCAACCTCAGTCTTGTTCTTTATTCCTCCTTTGAAGTTTCTCAATAAGAAGATGCTTCTGAAAGTTAGACAAATATTTAAGACTTGTAAAATAATAGAAAGATTAATTTAAAGCTGAACCAGAGCACATCTAAGGTGTTTGCCAATCTGTAGTATGAATGGGAAATGGGATGTTAAAGCAAGGGATAGAAAAGGAATGTATGTAAATAACAATTACAAAAAAAAAAAAGTGTGTTTCTTATGTTTCTACAGTCACTCTACAGTTTTGTGATGAATCACTGGTCAAACAAATTAGGAATTGAGTTCCCAGACACAAACAGGAACACCTATAAGGCATCACCTTTTCAGTGTCTTCTGCTGGTCACACTTTGGAACATCCTCCATGGTGAACCTCTCAGTTGGACTAAAGAGAAAATGGAAGCTTGGTACAAAATGAACTAAATGGCACAGGTATCCCAACCATTTTGCTTAAAATATAAATTGCAAAGGAGGCTGTGGAGAAGCAAGGTAGAATAAAGGCCTAAATCAACTGTTACATACTTCAATAATTGTATAAAAGTGCAAGGTTAAAGTAGTTTGGGTTAAGCATTCAGTTCACTATAGGCCACACAAATACTTAGCTTGGCCATCAATGGCCTGGTTTTGTCATTCAGTTACTAATATTAGTTTAGACCACAGAAAGAACAAAAAACTGAATGAAAAAACATAAGCAATCCACTTCAAAATTGGTTAGTCTTCTGTGACCAGCACGAAATATTACCTCAATATCATCAGCTATACAATATATACATAAAACCCTTGTGTCCTAATCTTTGTTTTAACAACTTAGAATAAAGCTTCACTAAGTGCTATTTCCCTAGTGTGCCAGCTCTTCGCTCTGTTCTGGCCGACTGGCCTCGTAGCACAGAGAAGTCCTTTAATAGCAATGATACTTGGATTGATCCATAATTTTGACACTTCAGCCAGAGTAACTGTTGAAATGCTTTATTCAGCTAGGCCAGGTGATCATGTGCAGCTGCCCAGGGCACAGTCAAAGCTTCTTGGGTGGCTCCACAAACAGAACAGGCCATATTCCAAAAACAAACTGTGAAAAGAAAAGTAGGAATAGGGGAAAGGTTCCTTGGAATATTATGTGTCTTGGAACAGCAACCAAACACTATTAAACATAATCTAATGATAGGGTGGCTTTAAAGTGAAAGCAAATAAATTCAGACTGGCTATTAAGAAGAAATTCTTTTGTTTGAGGGTGGTAAAGCACTGGCACAGGTTGCCCAGAGAAGCTGTGGATGTTCCACCCTTGGAAATGCTCAAAGCCAGGCTGGAGTAGCCTGGGGGATCTGAGTAACCTGGTCTAGTGGAAGGTGCCCCTTCCCATGGCAGGGGGGCCAAAACTAGATAATCACTAAGGTTCTTTCCAACCCAAAGCATTCTGTGATTCTACAAAAATTTCAACTGCATTTCTTGGGATGTAAGCAGAAGTCAAAGACAGTACTCTAACAGGCACAATTATTGAGCCTCACCAAAAGTTCAAATCACAAGATATCCAAATGTACATTAATAAAAGACAAAATACTGCTTGCTTACCTTCACCTTTGGCCTGTGTTTCAGGAAAAGTGTCCTTGTATATAAACTGAGGAGAAGGAAAAAAGCATGCTTAAAATTTCAAGTATAAAACAGCATATAAAATAACAATGTCCTGATCCTAGTTTTATTTTCCAGCTAGAAAAGAATTGTGCCTGTGTTTGCAGAGCTACCCATTCTGCCTTTATTTAGTCAACACAGGAGATGTTAACTTCCAGTAAATCCCCCTACAGCAGACTAATCAGCAAAATAACTTACCCTACTACTTATGTGATGAGAAAGAAAAAAAAAAAACTAACAGGGTCTGGAGCCTGTCATTTTAGAAGGATGAAATTAAATCAGTGTACCACAAAATACAGCAGATGTTCAAGAGGGGGAAAAGTAACACACCTTGATTCTATATTTTATTTCTGTTCTTAGACACTTTCTCCTCTCAGTAGATCTTTTCCTATGAATGACCTCACATTTTTTTAAGTGGTAATGCCACTTTGTGGCATGTTGGAAAAACCTTGCCTATGCTCGATTCCTGCAAGGAATTTTCTTTAAAGTATTACCTCAAGCTCTTTAGGGCAGCAGACAACCTGTAAACCAATTTGGAGCAACTGTTTTCCATATACCTTGACATATTTAACAATGTATGTATATTTATATATATTTATATATATTTACATATGTGTAGGGAAATAAATATGTTTGCATATATATACACATAAATGTAACTATAAGCTACCAGATCATCTAATAGAAAAGTACTATTTTCTTGCATTTTCCTTTTATTAGGTATTTTAACATCTGACAAAAAAGGTAAATACCATGTTAGATGTAGAAAAATTGATATGTAATCAAGTTTTCTTGACTACAGAGGATGTATATGTAAAACACACATTCTCTTTGTTATGGATTAAGTGGTAAAATATTATTTCATTAGATGACGAACAAACAGCAGAAATTCTTCACATATTTCAGCTTACATTCTATTCTTGCTCCTAGTTCCACTAGAGGGTGGTACAGAGCAAAAATGAGACAAAAATCTGCTGGCTCCAGACTTGCTAACGTACATTCTTGTTTAAGTCTCTTTAATACCCTGTCCTTTTGGGAACAGCTCCACTACAACCACTTCAGCCATCACCCTTCTGCACTACAGCAGGATACCTGCTGGTTTTCAGGAGCAACAGCACCTGTCAAAAGATTCGTTAATCTCCTAAATTTAAACATGTTTAAATACTTCAGGATTGCTGCTCAAGAACAGACAGGTATTAATGGCTTACATTCTGAAATTAATATACTGTCAAATAGTTTTGGTTTAACTGCCACAGGGTTCCCATTTTGGAATTAAATTTTCTTGAAGACCCATGACTATTTAAAGATAAGTGATTGCATTTTGAAGAATATAAATTAGTATTAGAGGGTTTTTAAATCAGTTGCAAAGAGGAAAGAAAACCTCACATCAGTTTCATAAGTAATTTTCCTGCTCTTTTGGATGGTACAACATTCTGAAGTATGTATGAACCTGAGAATACTCATAAGATGTGAACATCCAGTTTTAGAAAACACGTCCTACCTCAGCAGGATATGAAGGTAAGAACCAAGCCCTGTGAGAATATGCCACCATGCATGAAACTGTGTCACAGCTCCCACCACAGGAGGCATCTTCTCTCGTAATGCTCTGAAAGAAAGAAATACCATGCAATGGAATATTTTTTCCCAGCTAAGCAATCTCAAATAGCAATGTTGGATTGTCAGATCACACATTATTGTTTCCATATCTCAGACATAATGCTTGACAGGTGAGGCTTCATGGAGTCAGGCTTTCAGCAGGTGAGGAGCAGCAGTTATACTTCACACTGCCAGTACAGAGCAGTACAGATATTGGCAAATTGACTTTCTTATACATTTATAGAAAACAGACATTTCATCATCATATATGATGAGTGATCAATTACTTCTGGACACAAATTTCAGGGAATATACTTATGGCATCCCACAGTCCCAAGTAAATTTGACCATTCCCCTCCCCAAAACCCTGTGAACTACTTTCCATAGGATAAAATTCTGAGTTTAAGATCCAAGAGAGGAAATGAGATTCATCAGACATCATCACTTTAAATCTAGCAATCATACCACCTATTCTGCAGGTCCATGGAAGCTCAACTTGCCTTTCTGTTGGACTCTAAAACAGGCACAAAATGGGTGTTTAGTGAGGAAGCAATTAAAGTAGAGGGTCTGAAAAACTCCACCAATATGCTTAGTATTTTGTAGTTATGGGATGTGAGCAACGTGGGAAGGGGCTAAGGGATGGGGATAAAGAAATAAAGAGAAGGAACTACATTGCTCTTATTTCTCCTGCTCACTAGGCTTCTGCAGATAATGCCTAATTTGGTTGATGGTGGAGGAAATATTTGCATCTGCTGGTCTTTTATTTTCACTTTAATTTCACTTGTCGAAACAAAAAACGGAAAACAACAATTGTATGTGTTAAGGAAAAAAATCTGCAGCTCCTGGAGTAAGTCCTTACCGCTCGATATTATGGTGCTTGGTCCAAAGCTGCTCATTCAAAAATATTAGCACAGAGCTTCAACTGAGTCAGCCCAGCAATGACACTGGAATACACAGACAGTCAGCCCGGCACAACCTCTGAGCCTTTGGTTGGCAGGAAATTTCAAAGCTCAAATTCAAAAGTGTGTGGTTCCAACCAGAGAAACTGAGTACTACAGATTTTTTGTTAAGAATATTTTTAAAAAACAAGGTGCAGATTTAATGAAATACAAAACAACAAAACCCTGAATCAAAACTCAGGTTTGAACTTTAAAACCAAACAGAGCAGGTAGGTGGATGATTCACAAGTTAGACCTTCAGAAAAGAAAGCATTTAAGGGAACTGAAATGCATTTTCTCCAAAGGTTCAAATTATAATACCTCCCAGAGAAATCCAAGGCTCTGCAGATGTCTGATTAAAGCTAGTAAACAAGCATATTTTTTCCAGTACCATAACCAAACAAGTATTACAGGAAAGACACTAACATTTTTTCCCCTTATGAAATGAGGATGGAAAAAAGTGCCTCAACAGCTGCTGTGATTTTTGGACCTAGATACCAGTTCAAAAGCCCCATGGACCCACAGCAGCTCAGCAGGTTTGTTGAATTGGGGGTTAGGATCTCACCAGTGATGTGAGGCAGCTGCAAAAATCAACCCTGATGCAAAGCAACTGTAAACCCAGCCACTTGTGCTGCCAAATAACTACTCTATCTCATCTGTATCAAATGCTCCTAGGGAGGAGGATCAAGTATTATATTAATTTTAAAAAAGTTTCAAGAATACTTTTTTGGAATTAACTTTCAGTAGGCTTAACCTAGCACAGGGATTGCAGACCCAGAAGGGATGGAAAACTTTAGACTTCTTTACAGCACACTGGCTCTGACAAGTTAACCTACTAGGACAATTCTGTACAACAAAGACCCTGTGGCATAACAGTGTTTCAAATTGTCAAAAATGTATTTTCTGGATGCTGGGATTAACCTTTCCATGCTGCAATTAACCTTTCCATCTCCTCCAGCTTGCTGAGCAACACATGGATTGCAACTAAGTGTTGTTTATTGGTAATATGGATATTGTTATAGGTATTTCTTGAACAGTAAAGTAGAACTACTGGTTTTGATATTTTCCTGGGAAATGGCAAGAGCAGAAACTGAAAAAAACCCAATCAAGCAGGATAAAAACACATTCAGATGAAATCAAGTGTGAATAACAGGCTTTAGTCAGCCACAGATCCTCAAAATTACTTCAGTGACATTTTTTCTCTCAATTCAATTTGAAGTTAGAGAGAAAAAAACAAAAAATAAATCTAGAAATGGTTAAAAAAGTTTAAAAAAACCCATGTTGAGTGCTGAATCTAGTCATGAGCAATCTGTATAAAATATCATGGCTGTTTTGTAGGCAGCATACGATACGTATAACGAGATTGACTTGAATATGCATCTCAGAAATAATCCAATCTTTATACATTAAGGCTAATAGAGCTATCCAGACTAGTGAAAAAAACCTCACCTCAATTTATCACAGAAAATGTTGTCCACATTCCAGAGAAAAAATCCCATTAAAAATACAGTTAAGGACGTATAGCCTAGACCTCTAAGCCATGGGTATACCCTAAAGAGAGAAAAAATGCAGTTTATTTCAGAATGCTTTAAGATACAAATATATACTAACACATACTACACTGAATATATGTAACATACAGAAATGCTGTTATATGTAAATAAAAATCTTTATCAATTTGCTTTTTTCCCCAAAAAGAAAAATATACCAACTTCAAATTTTGTCTGTTTAAATATTGTATTTTACTTCTCCCCTATCCTGATCTTATATTCTCTGAGACTGTTCTTTTACTTCTATAATACTGATTGTTTCTCTAAATACTGCACTCTCCAAGCAAAACCAGAAAGTGGGAAAACCAAAGTTGGCTAAAACATACTAATTCTTCAGTTCCATGTATAATCTTTCATTAAAAAAAAAAAAAAAAGGAAAGAAAGAAAAAAGGCCCTGTTGCAAACGAGGACTCTCTTTCCCAAAAGAAGAGGGTCTTTGCAAAGAAATGATACCTCTATACTAGGGAATTTTTATAAATATGGTCTTTCAAAATTACTCTTCTGTGAACGTAGACTACCAGGACCAACAGCTAACCAAATGAAAGGTATTAAACCCCAGTACTTTTGTGTTCATCTTTGAGTTGAATGCTAGTGGGAATAGAAAAAAAATTAATTTTGGCAGAAAAAAATATTCTTTAAGATATGAAAAACACACTGAAGAATCAGATACAGGAAAGTGCATCATTAAGGAATATACTTCCCCCACATTCAGGTTGGATCATGAAATTGTAAACTTCCTAGATGGAAGGCTCCTTTCCCACTAGTAAGACAAGTCCAAAAGCAAACCCAAATCCAGCCTTGAAAGGCTGCCAAGAAATACTGTTCAAGTTATTTTTAAGCATTATGAATGTTCAGTTTTGATTCTGGGTTAAAACACATTCCTGAGCTGCCTGTTCCTCCACTGTGTGTCTTACAGCGCATTTCAGAGCTACGAGCACTGGGAACCAAAATGTGCAAAACACAACAGGCAGCTTGCCCTGTGCAGGAAGCTCTAACCAGATACAAGCTGTACATATTCACAAATTGACTGCCAGCATAAACTAGCAAAATTATTATTTGTTTAGTCTAATAAATGTGTGGAGCACCATGCAGTACATGGCAAAGACTACACTGTAATATTCCCCTCCCCCCCCCCCCCAGTGCTCCAGAGACATAAGTGAGACCATGACATGACAGAGCACTAAATGGTATATTAAACATGCTGGTAATTAGATAATTATAGCTGGAATTGTTGAGGAATAAACAGTGGTGTTTTGTGAAGGAATAAATTGGCATCACTTATTAATAGGGAACATGCTTTGAACAGAGAATAACATTCACCCAGTTGTAATCTTGGGAAGGGAGCAGACCCAACAAGGAGATGAAAAGTGTGGGGAGAACAGGCAGGAAGAGGAACAACTGGTGAGCATGGGATGAGGTAGTAGCCTGGAAGGAATAGCATGCTGTTCTTTGGGATTTTCACTCCAATCTCAGCATGGGCCTTGAAGTCACTCTAAGAAATATGAGTGATAGGAAGTGAAGTAAGACAAAACAAGCAGAAATCGGGGCCAGTATGTGAGCTGGAAGAGGCTTGGCCAAGTGCTAGCACTACTGATGGAAACACAGGAATATGTTCTAGCAGTGCAGAGAAAGTAAACCAAAAAGTGTGCTTGGGGATGAATTTTAGAGAAAAGAAAGGGTACCTTCAGGTTGGCAGAGCTTCTCTAGCAGAACTAATTTAAAATCAGTAGTAGTTTAGTTAACGCTTAGATGTAGTTTAAACCTACTTCTCTTCCCATTGCAACTTTCTACCCAGTTTGCATAATAACACCAATGGGGGAAATAAGTCTTTGTAGGGCCCTGTTGCAATGGAGTGATCAAATTAATTAAGAATACACACTCCAAGCTCCTAAAACTGAAGCAAAAAGTAGGTGGAACTTCAGAGACAGACTTTGCTGGAGCAAAACAACAAATGATACTTTTGGAGGGAAGGCACTGATGTTACTGATAAAGACAGAAGACTATTAAATGCTTCAGAAATAATGAGAATGCACAGCTGTGGAATTTGCAGAAGTAGAAAAATAGCAGGCCCAAGAGTTTGTCTACACAGACAAAAAATTTCATCTGTGAGACTAGAACTGTGCTAAATCCTTGAATAAGAACAAAATTAAAATGACTTTAATTTGATTCAATTTAGTTCCCCTTGGAGGTGAATTAACGTAGTATCACTTAAGATCTCTAGGAGAGGATTAAAATTTCCGGTCCATAGGTTTGAAAAGTGCCTCTAGATTGATCATTGTTTCTAAAGCTGCAACACACTATCATTTTTAAGCTCTTGCTTAATAAAAATTTCTGTGAACATTTGCACTTGGTCTATGGGAATTTCTTGGGGATTGCCAAACCACCTGAACTGAAATAGCAATTGGAAGGTGATTCAATGAATGTACGTGATCCTTGTGGGTGTCTTCCACCTCAGGATATTTGAGGATTCTGTAATACTTAAAATTCACATTTTGTTAAATTCTTCCTTGTGTTCCTGAACAGACACATGTGGAACTTGAAACAAAATTTAACAAAAAGCACATTTAAAACGATGACAGAAGAAAGAAATAAGTAATTTTCAGAAGCAATCCCCAAATTGAGAACATCATGAAGAGAACATCAAATATTCACAGGGGATAGACAGAAATGGACAATCAATTGTCCAATTGAGCCTCTGAGAGCTAAAGGTATGTGTTTACTCCAATACTGACTAAATTCCATTTTCTTCCCTTTTACCTATCAAGTCTTTACTCAGGTTATTCTAATGCTTCTCAATGTCTCCTAGCGCTTTTAATACCTTTTGTTTGTTACAGTTTTAATTTCAATTTCCATAACATTATGCCTAACTTTATCCAATCAAAACTGTAAGAAAAACTATCACGCGTCATTTTTTTTAAAATACTTGAGGAGGGAAGAGGAAAGGAAATTACTAATTGATGGTTCCACTCTGCAGTCTGACCACTCTCCCAGTATTATCATTAGAGTTTGGACACTAGCAACACATTTCACACTACCCAGCAATATGAAGACAAACTCCATTTCTGTTTAAATCTCAGGCTAACAGCTGAAGCCACCAGCAGAACACTGACAGTATACACTGATCCTAAGTGTAGAAATCTCAGTTTAGTTTAATGTTATCTCAGTGGCTTAAAAAAAGTGTAAGGTGATGAGCCATTCTCTTTCAGCCCAGGGGAGCCTAGGAACTAACATTATGTACCTAGTTACAGAAATTCTCCCATTGACAATTTCTCATGTTAAGCTGACCAAAAAAAAAAAAAAAAGCTGCAAATGCTATGCTGGTAACTTACAATGCTGAATTAAATGGTTACTTACCATAATACTATATAAACAGATCTTAGAACTATGATGGAAACTAGTGTTCCATACATGATCTGAAAATAAAAAAAAAAAAAAAAGAGATAAAATTCAGCAGTTGGGTTCAAGAGACCTTATAAAATACTACAGGAGTAAAAATTTTTTGAAGCCTCTGTTTTTTTTATTTTTAAGTCTTATGAAAATAGCATTCCTCCTAACTTCATGTCCAGAAAGCTTTCTGTTCAAGTTCCAAATAAAAGTATGATTATAAAGCAGGTACTTTATACACTTACAGAAAACGTCCTTTGTGTGAAACCAATGTTCCACTGTTCTGAATCAGAAAGCAAACACTAGATGGCACTCAGAAAGCATCGTGAAATAAAAAACAGTAACTAACCTCTATTATCTCTCCTCTCTCTGTGCATTTTAGCCCAGGATTGTACAAGCATCAGCCTAAAACTGTTTTTTAAAGCTGTACTTCTTTCATTGATACCCGATTAGTATGTTTCCTGAAAGCAAACACCTGAATAGACTATGCATTATTCCCACACTGAGCAAGGGGAAGAACTTTCCAGGAAGCATTTCTAACAACTATTACAGATTGTTTGGATTCAATCTAATTATGTAGTGGGAAGGCTGCACACTCTGAAAAGATCCATGAGCAAAATCTGACTCACTGTAGGCTTGATGAATTTGAATGCTATCACCTGACTTATAAAAAGTCAAAGTAATCATTTATGTTTTGCCTTGTGATCTTTAAATCACTCTCTTCTTTTTTATTCACTAGCTTAAAATCCATGTTACACCACCTCTAAGATGCACAGATTAAAGAAGAGAAAAAATGTGGCCAGTCATGCCTGAGAGTGATGCAGAAGTCACTGCAGCAGGGAGGATTTTTAGACAATGATGACATTCAATTACTTTCTATAGTTTTTATTCTGAACACTGGTTTCCTCCTGCCAAATGGCAGCTTGTTCCAAGCAGCTGTGCCTTGCTCTTTTTGCCTCTTTCCAGTGGCCCACAGGCCTGCCAGTATATTTTTCTTCCTTGTTCACTGACTTAAATTTCTCATCTTGCTTCTACTTAGTTTCTATCTAATTCTGCCTTTGTTTTACATGAAACAGAAAAATTATAAAGCTTTGCTGTCTATTTTTAAAAGGCACTAAGCAGAAAGAAGCGTGCTTACAGACCGGTGTCCTTGCCATGTTCTATTGACCTCCTCACACCCTCCTTCTTTTCAACTGTCTTTGAGACAGGGACTGCCTCTCTCTCTGCTCTAACTGGGGCGTTCAGATCCTACTATCCTGCAAGCATGTCTAGTCATCCCACATAAAACAGGTTACTGTAATAACATAAAGTGAAACCTGCCTTCCAAAAGTTCATAAAGGCATATTTGCAAACTCCTTTCATCTTTAAGATGAGGTTAGTAGCACATGCTGTATTATCAGTGCACGTATACAGAACAAGACAGACAACAGAGCCCTTATGTTTGACAACAGGTAAAAGTAAGCTCCAATACTGTATTCAAAGTCAGTCAGCACAGCAGCTCTTCATTTGCATTCAGAACAAGATTAAAGAACTTCAGTAAATAAACTACTACTACTGTTCTGCTGTGCGTTCTGCTCTGTAGAGCTTAACAAAGCAAAACTATTTGAAAGGCTAATTGGTTCTGGCTTGTAATTTATACAAAGCTGTTAGTTAATTCCAGTCCCCCTTGTTGGGGTACAGAATATAAACCAGGAAAAAAAAGAAAACGGACAAAACCTTGTAGACACAGCCTGAGTATCAAGTGCTTATCAGTCCCAAGCTAAGGGTAGGAAGGGGAGTGCTCAGGTGTGCTAGGTGCTGTCTGCTGGTACAATTCTTCACTGTTGACATTTTGCCTAAAAAGATCCCACCACAGAAATACATTATCAGCCTCATTTAAAACAGCCCTTTTCATTTTTTCTAATTAAATCCAGCAATTTATTCTAAGAGAGGGATGGTACAGAGGAAGATACTCCTAGAAAGGTTACTCCAGAATCCAAATTACAGTTTGATTTGCTGATCTTCTCCTCCTTAAAACTTCCACCGCTAAAATACTCCTTTGCAGTAGAGATATGGGAAAAACCTATCCATTAAGGGCAATTTCTGTCATACACCTTAGGGGTTGTGACCACCCTTATGCTTGTATCTAAATTGCATTTGGATTCTTTGTAGAGGGACTTCAATAGTGTCAGAGTATGCCCAGAGAAACCGGTCTTAAAGGCAGCCCAAAGCCTAAGTAAAATGCTACCTTTTTCAGCAGCTGCTAAAAGCAGGAAAGAACAAAAGCTAAGAAAAGGTTTCCTTGCAGAGTTTCCGGCTTGGTATTTCCTAGTGATTTAATGGCTTGCAGAAGAGGACAGTATTAATGGATGGAGGAAATTAAAAAAAAAAAACAAACAAACAAAAAAAAAAAAAAAAACAAACAAAAAAAACCAACCAAACAAACAAAAAAAACCCCAACCCTTGCAGTGACTGAAGAAAAATAAGAAGAATATGTCCATAGTTGACACTTCAATTTCTTGCCTTTTCCGCTTCCCTACCCAAACAGGTTGTTAGCAGTAAAACACACTTGTGTTTAAAAGCCTGTTAAAGACTGGAACAACAAGCTGTTCTGCTCTGCATGCTCCAATCCTCCTCGCTGGAGGTGAGCACCCAGGAGGTGCTGCTGTGATATACAGAGATTGTAGCTGCATGCCTCTCTCAGCTGTTTCTTACTAGACAGCTACACACCAAGCTGCACAGCTTAGTTCAGATACCAGGCAGCAGTGCTTACTTTATTTCCTTTACCATCCATGGCTTTACTATTTTTATCTTGGTAAAACTTTGTTAGATCTTACCCATCCACCCAAAGAAGGACAAAGTATAATATTATATAAAAAAAGAAAAATCTGCCTTATTCAAGTTAAATTTTTCCATTCCTTTAGCTTCCTTTATCCTTCTTTCCTTTAACTAACACATCATTTAAGTGGCAGATGACAACCCAAGCAAGTTTCTGCTATTTTGTCTCACATTGCCATTAAATTGTAAGCCAAAGTACATCTTTGTACTGCAGTTGAAACGAAAAGAAAGATCAGAATCTCAATCTTCTGTTACCACTAGACAGTTCTCTCTTTGCTGTTTCAGATGCAAATAAAGCTGTGCATATTTCAGCTTTGAAGGCATCTTTGCAATTGAGGGAAATTGAGGGAAAAGTCTGAAGTCTGATGAATACACAGTGGATTGCCTCTTAAGAAGGCCAAATATGAAAAATTTCCTAATTCACAAATGGGAAGCAAGCACTTCAGGGTTTAATGTCTGGCAGGAATTATGGAGGCAATTAAAAAATGTGGAGGCAATTAAACAAATCATACATAAATTCACTAATGTAAGTCAGAAGCAAGGCTGGTACTCCACACTGAGAAGGGGGCATACACAACAGGTTCTTCATCTACCCTTCTAGCACAGAAAGAAGCTGTTGCCTGCTATTTCCCCTTCTCTGTTTCCTCTGCTCCTGGCCTTCTACCCATGCCTGGTTAATAAAATCAATTTATCAGCCTCAAATATTAGTATACATGTTGGGCACTGCACTGAGAGATATCAGGTTCTTGGCAACCAGCTTATCTAATAACCCAACCAGCTATCAAAAGATATTTACTTAAGTATTTGGATGTGGAAACTGTATTTGCAATTTTCAACAAACAAAACTGAGTTCTACATGGATTTGGATTTCTGAGAAGAAATTTGAGCTGAGAAAAAAAGGAAGGACAACCCCAAGAAGACAATGAAGCATCAAGTAACTCAACACAGTTACATCTGTGTAGTACCACAGGCTGTCTTGACAGCTCCCAAATGAACAAAATCAGATTCACTGGGTTTGGTCCTGTTTAGATGCATGTATGTGATGGCAAAATGACACACAAGTCACTGCTGCTGTAGAGCTTCTGGGATACTGCCTGCCATGGAAAGTCAAGCTTCCCCTCCAGTGACTTGTAGAGCTGAACTTTTGGAGAGTCGGAATATCCTTCCTCATTCCCTAAGCTTCTGTGCAGGTAGAAGCAGCAGCCAGAATGAAAGCTGGACTCGCTTGGGAAGACATCCCCAAATGAGCTGTGTAAGAGTGAAATGTCACTCAAGTTAGTTTTATACGTGCTCATCAGCAGGACAATGACAGAACAGGAAAGGCTCTGTGGTGAAGACATGCCTGAAAAGGTCATTCTGAAGAGAACACAGGGGAACCTGAATGTAGAGAAAGTAAGAACACATTCCACTAAAAGGCACAATATATTAGCCACGAGCCTACAACCAACTACTGCCTTAGCAGCAGGAGGGATGCTGGAGAGCTGTAAGACTTCCAGTGGGTCCACACAGATTCCCCAAGATGGTGAATCCTGCAAGTCTGAACTGGTTGTGCCCAGATATAACATATTCTTCATGCAGTTTCAGGCTCCCTTATGTACTTCTATATATACATTGATCTTGATTTCACTTCCTTCTTTGCACTTGTATATTTAAAACACCCCTAGAGAAAAAAATCTATTAATTTTTGTATTGGGGCAAATTAAATACCTTTTCCTGCCATGCTTACTTTCTCCTCTTACTCAAAGTCATCTGGAGACGTAAATCAAATACTTGTATTTTACGTCTATCAAAAGTAAAAATAAAAATCCCTGGTCATGTTGTTATGCTGTAAACAGAGAACACATCCACTCCCTCTCCTGCTCTGGTGATCTGCGAACAGTTTAGAACAAGAATAGTTTGTATTTGTCCATCAGTGCACCACCTCTTCCATTTTCAATCAGTCCTCATCCTCAGGGCCTCTCAGTTATCTCTTCATTTCCTCCAGTGATAACTCAGTGATAACTCTGAACTTTGTATCATCACAAATACCAGCAGTACACTCTTCTTTTTCCTGCTACAGGTTGTCAAAAAGGAAACCAACCAAACAAAAACAATCCCACTACTCATTCCAAGAAAATTCAGGCTTTTTCATAATCTCCTTTAGTCATTTTTCACTAGTCACTACCTTAACCCTATTTGCAACTCTTCTGCTGATCTGCTTCTCCAATTGGCTTGGTTTCTCATGGGGCACCCCAAGAACATGTTAGAATGCCTGTTTTTTACATCACATTTCACAATGTAGAAGAAACAGATATTTAAATAGCTGTTTAAAGAAACAAATATTTAATCTATTTTTCCATTAACCTTTTAATTATGTTTGCTAAAATTTACCTCAAATCATCACAGCAGATGACTACACAAATAAAACAGGTTTTTAGAACTATTTCACTATTCACATAACTCGGCCCACTAGCTGAATGAGGGTTTTTTGGTCACTACAAGTGATCAGATATGGTATGCAGCAAGCAGACAAATCAGGATGGAACACATTGCTTTTTTTGTGACAACTTCCTAAGCTTCATCTTATTAGAAAGAAGGCTACTTGTAAGACTTGAATTGAAAGTTTAGCTTCCAGAGTAACTATTTCCACTTCCAGGGCTGTCTCTATGTCTGTAGATCACTTCACACTAGCAGCCATTCTTCCCCTGCCCCTTTCCTTGTATACATGTGGTAAACACGGATGAACAACTAATCTGATTTAAAATTAATTCAGAGGAGAATTAAAACCAGAGTTTCCCAATCACATTCACATCAGAAAATAAATTCGTGTGCCTGATGGAACAGAGGGGAGAGGCACAGCTGTTTTCAGTGACAATGATGCTGGCTTAAAATCAACCAGGCAACTGGGGTGTAGGGTTGTTTAGCACCGTGAAAATTAAGACTAATAGTGCTTTAGCCTGAGAGATTTGAACATAAACAAGACAATATATGCCTGTAAAGCCCATTAATATATTTCATTTAATTGATGAGGGGGCAAAAAATAGACCAGTTGTCAGTCAGGAATTGTTTCTTTCCTTCTCATGATGTGCTGCCTCCAACAGCCCCAAACATGCATCTCATCCCTCCTACAACTGAAACACTAAAACCCTTGAAGACCCCTTAATACCTGGGTGCAGAAAAAGAAGTTGGTCTCTGTTACCACTGTGCCATGGATAACAAACTGAAATCACCTTTATGCCGCTCTGGCAGCTGGCAATTTATGAGCCTAAATTGGGAAGGCAAGTAGAAAGTAATTTGGGGGAAAATGAGGCTTGGATCCTGCTTGCTAAATATAATAGGATCCTTTTTTCCATTCTTTCTGGCCTCCTTCCAGAGGGAAAAAAACCCACAATCCATACTGAAACAACAAACAATAAAAAGCTATCCTTGTAGTTCTTCCTCTTTTTGCAAAGCTGACAACTTAAAATGATCACAAACACCTAGAGGAACCAAATGCTATTTTATCCTCTGATGCTGCTTTTTAACCCAGTCAGAAAGACTGTGATTTAAACTATGACTGCATAAGCATATTTAATTTTACTTCAAGTCTAAATGACCCATTCACTTTGAAAATGCTTCCAGAAATTATTTAACTTTTTTTTAATGCACTCTGAAATAATGTACAAGTATTAAGAAAATAACCTTGCTCAGCTGTGCAATCAGGGAAATATTTCCTCAGGATTAACAACATATTTGGCAAAGATTGTGAAAAAAATGAGTACAGTACTTGAACATTTGGAATTCTGCCGTAACTGTATGTTCTCCATAAAAATCAATTTGTAAAGAATTGTTGTAAAAAGTCCAACACTTTTATGGGATCTAAATATTTTCTACATTGGTTCCTCATGTATAAATTATAACAGAGAATTCATATTCTGAACCTAAGAGAAACCAGATGCAGAATATTAAAGGTCTGGGACAACACTTTAAAGTTTCCCTAGTTCCCTCTTTCCCAAAAAGTAAATGATACCTATTGTTTTAGTTTTTATGACATGGGCCAATACCTATGCCAACACATCAAACTGGACTATAGTAAAGCTGAGATGGATTTATTCCAATTAATCAATTATTTGCCCAAGTTGATTTAAGAGATAAAAGCTCATTCTAAATAGTAAATTTTACCACTGTTGTTAACAAAAATACTCTAAGTCACTTCAAAACCAGTTATGATCAGCTCAGTAAAAGCACCATTGTCACTTTCATCCCAGCCAGTATCTATCTGCTGGAAATGTAAGTAAGGAAAAAAAAAAAAAAAAAGATTTAATTAATATCACCAAAAAAACCCCACACTGCAATTTTCTCTTTTATCTACAGGTAGGGTAACAATTCACATTTCTAGGGGAGATTATTTAGAGCAGCTGAAAATTTATTCTCTTGATCAGCACTTCACTAATCCACCAACAAGAGCCATGAATCATTTTTACAACTGCTGATGCAGCAGGCACATTTTGACAAGTAGTGGCACTACCAATTTCAAAAATTAAGGCTTTAAAGCTCTGTCCTGCAAAGAGCTCAGTGCCTTTTTCTTGGCAATTTTTCAGCTGTTATACCTAATCAAAAATCATAAATGAAGGAAAACTACCCATGGCACACAGAAACAAGCATTATTTCTAACCTCCTGTGAAGAGGTAAGCCATGCAAATCCTATCCCCACAGGCAGGGGATGCATATTAATACTCTTGGGCTGCTACTCACCTTGAATTTCCACAAAGTAAGATTGAGTAGTTAAAAAACCCAATAAACTAATGTGTTGAAGCAGGGAAAACAATGTGGTGCCAAGTCAATCAAGCCATCTTATGATACAAGGTCATAGTTTCAAAGCAGCTGCTAATGGAAAGCAGCAGAAAAAGACTCATTTAGCTGTTCCTCTCTCACACACCTTAGGGTCACCTCATTACAATTGCCACTGATGAAAATCACAGGAAATATTAGGTCAAAAGCTAAAACACAACACACACTGAAGCATTCTAGTTTTTCAGGTCACTAAATAAGAGGATGGTGACATGACAGGCAGCAATAAAGCTTAAAGAAAAAGCAAATGACAAATTGCACTTCCATCTTTCTTCTAGTAGAATACTGTAACACAGTCCACTAAAACAGCATAGTTAAAAACCAAACTAAAAATTAGCTCTTCCAACAGAGCAACATTTACCTGATGGAATACAGGCTCTTTCAAATCTAGGTAAACCTGAAAAGATTAAAAAAGAGAAACAATGTGCAACAGAACCATCATAATATTATTCAACTAAATACTGCCAAGGGTTCTCCTGTTAGAATCAAGCCATGAGTGCCTATTCATTCACCATTAAAGCTGGTCAAACATTTGAAGTTTCCTCTGACAGAACCTGAGGTTTTAACCGTGGAATTATTTTAAACTAAGAAGCACAAATAGAAACATTAACATCTAACATAAGGCTTTTCATTTAGCAGAGTTGAACACACACAAAAACAATAAAGATGCTGAAGTTACCAGATGTTCTTGATATGCATTGCAAGAAGAAAGCATACTCAACTTTGATTTGCTATTATTGTTTTTGACAATAATTTAACATTTCAATTCATTTTACAAAAAGCTAGTAGTTCTTCCTATTCATAATACAGTTAATTTAATTTATGTTTTTGAAGAAGGCACTAGACCTCAGGCAAAATGTACCACAAGTGTAAAAAATTTTAGGAGAAACAGAAGAGGCGAATATTTTGGTAACTGAAGATGACTTTATTATAATATACTTTAATTTTTAAAGAAATGGTTCTCAATAAAAATTACATAGGAAATTCCATCTGTGGTTGGCAGCCAGCATATGAAGCTGAATTTATTCATAAAGGAAGAACACTCCACTGACAAAGGGAGTCAAGGTAGCCATGTGTTAAAAAGTTAGAAGCCTTTTAACTAACAGCTAAGTTATTCTCTTATTCTGCCCATCTTAAAACACCAGTCTGCATCCTGGACTGGGTATCACAGTTCACTTTTTTGCAGTCAAACAGAATGATTCTTATTTCTATAGATGAATTAAAATGAGAGAAGGTGAGGAACACAGCTTATCCAAGGTTTCATATCAAGTTCATGGCAACTGTTTTTTTCTAGCAACTGGATTATTGCTTTTCTTCCTTATTTATTCTATACAGTGGTTTAGATAGAAAGGTTTCAGGTTCCTCTGGCCAGCAACATAATTTCCCCAACAAAAGAATAATTTGTCTTTCTTGACTGGAAGCGAAAGAGATTTAGTATTGCTCTATAACATTTCTCCACTGTCAGAAAAACTGCCAACCTAAGGGTGAAAATACTGTATTAGAAAAAGTTACTTACTATGCTGACTACGACGCTGTATGTTATTAACAAGAAAAGCAGTGCATAATTGACTGTATTCTTGTACTTGAAACATTCATACCTGGAAGAGAGGATAAAGGAGAGAGATAACATTTATCACTTACCATATAATGGATGCAATTTCCAATGTATAATACTAAAAAAAATTGTGAGAAAATTGATCCAAATTGGTCTTCGACACTTCAAGAAACTCCAACTCCTTCAATAAAGATACATTATTGTAAAAAATATCATATTCTTACAAATAAATGCTTTAAAAAAAAAAAACTAAAGCAAAATAAACCTAACATCAATAAGCTCAAGCATATGCCAAAAAGTGATCCAATCTTAGAAAAGTTTGGGAAGCAGAAGTGTTTTTAAAAGGTGCTAACAGGGTGATAATGGATGGCAAATTAGAAATTAGCTTAAAATGCAACAGAGCTGTCAAAAACATTACTGAGCAAACAGCAGTGTAGGAAAAGGACTGCCTTGCAAAACAGTGAACTGAGATCTGTTAAAATGTAGATTGTTTATGGCTTCACTACAGTTGCAGTGCAGTAAATTTGCTGGATTGGGTACTGGTAGAAGTGGAAAGTAAAACCACCTGACTGCACCCAGTATGTAAAACAACCAATTAAAATTACCTTCACAATCTCTACACTTCACCTCAGTCTGAATTGTGATGGAAATACACACACATCCCAGACTGTATCTCCATCAGAAAAAAGGTCCAAAAATCCCAACAAAAATGAATTTCGAGAAGCGCATTATCATCAGGGCTGGAGGAAGCTGTCTGTATAATTCCAGGTTACACCTGTCTAGTTTCTTTGTTTATAAACTTGGAGAAATAAACACCATCATAAACTAATAACAGGAAATAAAATAAAAACACATCTGGGAAACAAAGAGTCTAAAGGCAGCACAATGTGCAACATTCAAAATGGTTTGCTGAAGTAATTACACAGCTTGAGAATCAGCAGGACTGAATGATGGGTAAGAGAATGTCCTGTGCACAACCACCTGCAACTTACCTTCAAGCAAACTAAAACAATTATTAAAGGCCTCCTAAACTACACATTAGCTCATTTTTTGGAGCATTTTAACTGCTACCAGACATATATACACAGAATCTTATTGGAGCTATAAATGCAGTAACAGACTTCAGTGCTTTTGAAGATAATAAAGTAACCACTGCACTAAAAAAGAAATTCAGATACATTTTTGTAGCTACTTCTCATCCTTTTTTCCAATCATATTCAAATCTGATAAATGCAAAGGCAATTTCAAGGCAATAGGGAGCTACAATGGATATACTTCCACTAAAAGAGGCATTATGATTCTTGTCCTGAGTTTGAACAAATCACACTAATGTATGAATCACAGACTGAGGGCAGTTTCCATAGATAGGGGTTTAGTCCTAAAGCATCCATAGCAAGCAACCAGTAATCTTCACCAAGACATCAAAATTTTCAACAGCTGAATATTTGATATGTTCAAAAGCAAAAAGACCTTTTTTACCTCTTTTTGTCTGCAACAATCTATCATTTGGATTTGCCAAGTGACAGAACAAATCATACTAAATCCAGATCTTGCAGCAACAGGCAAGAAAAAGCCAACTTTGGGTGTCTTTACAGTTGTCAAATATTACATTTCTCCCAAAATTAAATGAGAGAACTCATCCTGCCATTGCATTAAGCTGTCTTGCATGTTCCAAGACATTCTCCCAAAATATACATTCAACTCCTCATAAAATATCGTCCCTTTAATTTTCCAGATGAGTGAAAAGCAGGTTTAGCCAGAAAACTGAAATTTGCATTTTGAGCCAGACTACATCATAGAAATCCAGCTCCAATAAATTATAATGTTGCTAATTTTGTAGGCATTACTAAAGTTGATTTTATTATGTCAGCTGTTTTTATACAAGTAGCACTGAGCTCTGATTGTATACTACACTAAGTCTTTAATGAGTGGGGTTTTTTTCCCTACTAAAAGAAAAACTGGTAAAATCTATCTAAATTAGCAAAAACTAGGACTAAAGCTGGCACTCTAATATCATAATGCTACACAAAATCAGATCTCACTGAAAGCAGTGGAAGCCTTCTCTCTATATATGCTAAATTTGGCTTCAGAGAGTCTGCATTTCAAAAGTGAACATTTCATAAATATTCAAGGAAAAAGATTAACAAATACTTACAGGCAGTAGACAAACACACAACAACTGTATATCATTGGCAGTTCATCCAACAGCTATAAAAAGCAAAGACATCAAAACATGAAAGCCACTTTTAACTCACAAGCTTGTCTAAGTTAACTAAGGAGAGGTAAGTCTTAAGTAAACAGGACTTTTTAAGTTATTTGGATAACCATCTTCTTGACTGTACTCTAACACGTAGCACTGTCAAACCCTGCTCAGCTACCAAAGCTGCTGCATTAAAAAGCTTATTACTCTGAATCTTTTGAATATTATGCTTCATAAATACCCACGCCTTCAAAGAACCTTGACATTTTTGCTGCTCATGACTCTTAAAATATTTGTATGAATTAGTTCTGTAAAGCCAGCCTGCAGAAGACCATCCCATCTATGACCTTACAGTCAGTAGCATATTCTTTCTTTACAGAGAAATTGAAACACAATTTTTCCATAGCACAAAATAAAATTTTAGCCTATTAGGATGGGCAATATGCTTGCATATTTACTTCCTAATTTTAGAAATTTCTTATGTTGTTTTAATTCAGAGACACTTTGTTTGTTTGTTTGATGTGGGGTTCTTGTGGGCTGTTTTGTTGGGGTTTACCCCCAGAAATTATGGAGACATATAATGTTTTATTGTCTTAAATAATTTTTATACTTGGGGAGAAGACAGGTGTATTACAGCTAAAAAAGTTATTTCTTCAGGAACTTGCCACCTTAATAGAATGGAATTAAAATTGCAATCACAAGAGAGTTGATTTCTCAACAGCAGGTACACTCAAAATTGCCATTCATCATTAGAAGGAAAAAGAATCATAGCATAATTTTCTTGCAAAACTTATCATCAAAGAACTTTCATTAATTTCTGCTTATGAATATACAGTTAAACTTACCTCCTCTTAAGAAGGACTGAAAATCATGGAAAAGAACAAGGATACAAATGGATCAATGAAGATCCACAGCCTCTGATTTCTAATATGTTAAGCAAACATTAATAGTTAGGACTTCCAGAGCTTGACTTTTAAGAAAAACAAGAACTGGATGCAAAAAAGATTTTGACCTTTTTCCATCATCACTCAAAGTTCTTGGTGGCTGTGCCTGTAAAGAAATTGCTTTCCCACTACTGCTACAGGGTACTTAACAAGTTCATAACTACGTTATTCTGAACAATGAGACTTGTTAAGAGCAGTAAGTAGCTTACTCAAACACTTTTATAAAGCCAGCCTAATTCTGCTCATTTTGGGATAATTCTCTAACTGCACAGTTAAAAACTTCACTTTAGCTTTGAAATTTCCTATTGCAAAGGAAAAAAAAGTGGATCTAATTCTTTATGGAAGGAGAGAGATGTATTAGCTTGTTGTGATTTTGGTCACATAAAGTTCTAGAACTGTTTCACAAGAGTTCTAAACAGCTCTGCTGCCCAGCTGCCACTGATAAGGCTGATGTTGCTTTCCCCCCCACACTGCCACTGCTTCTTTCCAGTGAGGAGATCAGACTGGTCTGACTTCATGGAGAGCCAGATGCTGAGCCAGCACACAGCCAACCTTGCAGAGCAAGGTTTAAATCCCAGCACCTGTGCATTGCAGGGTCATGGACCACAACAGGCAGCACAAAGACAGCATCAGGAACATTGGCAGCAGCTGAAGCTAACAGGCATGTTCAGTGGCACCTTACCTTCACAGTAGGTTATCTTTGCTGACATGCCTTAGAGGGGACAAAATAGAAGCAATAGCTGAATTCAGCTTTATAGTAATAGTGTTTTACAAATTCAGAGATCTGCTCTTCCAAGTCTGATAGGAATTAGCTACAGGATTAATTCACGTGCCTGTTAAAGAGTATGAGTCATTTAATACCTCATAAAAGAAGAAAGCTGGGGAAGAACAAGAAATACAATACAGGAAAATTTTTCAAATTTGGCAGATGATTACACTTTTAAGTTCATATGCTGGCAGCATCTCAGGGACATTACAGTAGCAACAAAGAGCCTCTCAAAAGATCTTAACTAGAATTTGCAGGTAGAAGACAATGAGGTTGGTATGCAAAAGAATTAATGTTTCTGGGAGTACTGTCAAAGGCATGCCAAGACAATGAAGAACCGTGGAAAGAAGGGAACTCACAGAGCTGATTTCACTGGCTAAATAAATATTTTGTGCATTCCTCAAGAATCCAATCAAGCAGATTCCCATAAAAATAACAGAAAAAGGGGTGATTTCCTCACAATTATTTAAAAAACTGCTTTCAAGAACAGAAACTTTCCTGTTTTTCTTAATTAAGCAAATTAAATTAATAATTTACAGTATTAAGACTGCAAAACAAAGGTAAAAAAGTCTCCTTGAACAGCTGTGCTGATTTTTAACCATAACAAGAGATAAAGTGAATGAGAAAAGTTTATTTACTGGTTGAAGTGCTTTCTCCATGGTGATCAGTAAGCAAACAATTGGAATAATTATGGACCACTTGTGGATTTCACTTGGCTGCCAAAATAAATGTACTTTCTCCACCTCACAGGAAGCCTTTTACATCAGTTGACAAAATGATGCAAGACGTTCCTGCTTCCCTCTCATCTGCTTCTGCCCCACTTTATTTACTACAGTTCACATGCCCCTCAGTTGTTCTGATGCAATACCTGAACTATTGGGCAAGTATCAGCAAACCGACTTGGATTAAAATAAAGCCTCTACACACACACACACACACACAGACAAAACCTCCAACAACAACTGAAAAATAACCCCAACCAAGACCAAAAAACACCCCAAAAACCCCTCACCTGAAAAAAAGCAAACAAAAACCCACAATCTCCCCCCCCCCCCCCCCCTTCATAAAAGGTTTCAAGTCTGGATAATCTTAATGATTGTGATTTCAGGGGGCCCTTGCTCACTTCTGCATCAGTGTGAGAAAGAGGATTTGAAATACTGGCCATGATAGGAACAAGTAGATGAGGGAAATAATATGAAAAAGGTGGAAATTCAAGGCAGTTTCACCACCAAATATGGAAAAATGGCACGCTAATTTGGGAGGGAGTGGTGAAACTTTTTTTATGCCAAGAAAAGCACCAAATATTCTTGTATGCTCTGTGGAAACTGACAATCTCCATCACATGCCAGAGATACAAACCAAAGCATCGTGGAGGCAAACATCAAATAATCAGCAATATGTAGGTCCCACTGTGATCAGCAGAAATGCAGGACTCTATTCAGCTGCCACAGCATAGTTGCCTAATGCCACCCAAGATGCTCTGTCACCTCCAATACACCCGTCCAAGACTGGAAGATATGATGGAAGTCTAAGAAAGCTGCACTTCTGTGGGATGGAAGCTGGAGGCTTGACAGGACACTCACAGGGTCTAAAATAACACTAAACATCTCTGTTTAGACAAATGAATCTCTTTTGAGCAAAGATTGCCAGTGGAGTCTGTAGAATGATTCAGCCCAGCCAACTGCCTCTCTCCACTCCACTGATTTCACTGTATTTCCATTGACTGTGGTGGGAACACAGACTTCCAGCAGACTTTTAAATGTAGGCTTCTTAATTTTGAACAAAATCCCACTTCACCGTGACTTGTATTCAAAGATGCATTTCCTTAATCTTTGCAGGCCTAAAACAGGAGAATAGGACAAGACTTCCTGTGTCCCTTTAGAAAACAGGAAATACCAGGAAAATCCCTATGTCCTGTGACTTGTTACAGAATGTTGTCTACTCGAAAATAAGAGAAAAGATGACTCAATTACTGCTACACAGGAGATACTGATTTCAGTATTAATGCTACAGGTACATCTAGATAAATAGAAACATAAAGATGAGACAAGTTACAATAAATAGCAGTAACTATAGTTTATACTGCTTGCTATTATGCCAAAGCTGCAGGAATTTTAAAGTAACATCTTGTGTAAAAACATAACATGATTTCCCAAAGGATCAGCTATCCTCTACCAACGTAAGCAATTTATGATAGCTCTTATTTTAGATGCAAGTATATATTTCTGTATATAATCAGTGGAAAATATCTATTGAAACAAGATCTGCATTACTGCTTCGTTGAGAGCAGGAGCCATGTACAATGATACTTAAGTCAGATTAACTCATTTTATACAAGTTTCATCTAGCCAAGAAATGGCAAAATGACTGTACACTGAGATACACAGAGAAAATTATTCACAGCTACTTATCAGTACTCACCTGCATTTCATACTTCAGGGTCATGTGGAAGCACCAAGATCCCAATCCCACAGCTGAAACCAAATCAAAACTATCATCAGCATAATGGTAGACATGTAAAATTTTCAGGTACATTAACTTAAATGCATGAAATGCATGTTTAACAGTGAAAAAGAAATTAGAATATCAGCATTCCACTGCAGGGGCAAGCCCCAAATTTTCCACAGCCTTCTACTTTATATATTAATCACCAATGAAATCCCTGAATTTAGGGGCTTTGGGTGTCAGTGCCCTCTTTACCTCCCCTCAATACTGTGTCCTATGAGCTGGGTGTAATCTCAAAGAGGAGAGGAGCAGAGGGAACCCAAACTGAATTAAATACTATACATCAGCTTACCCTTTTCCTTTTATTTTTTTAAATCTTAAGTAAATTAAGATTTCTCTTTTCCAACCCTTCTACAAGGGAAAGCATCATTCAATAACTAGTACTCCTGGAAGCCTCTCAATACTTCTGCTTACTGTCCAGTTTTAAAACATGCACTTCACTGAAAGCATTTTGTTGTCTCCACATAACATGGTGCCAATAACATCAAAGTCTCAGGTTTGATCCCTACAGAAGCTGTTCATTCAAGAGCTAGACTCGATGATTTTTTGTGACTCCCTTCCAAAGCAGACTATTCTGTGATTCAAAAGCAGAAGTGAATTGCTACTAGAACTCAGAACTAGAATTTTGAGGCAAACAAACCAACCCCACAGAGGATGGATTCATTTTGTGAAATGAGATCATCATTTCCAGGCCTTCTCTATAGAAAGATAAGCTTCTAAGAAATTATTTCTATTTATTTGAAATACTTTCTTTACACATTTTGAATTTACTTCTCAAATTACTTTATGAGACATGCTTTGCCTATACAGTTTCTTTCAGTCAGGCATGAATAATGCTTCTTGAATTTCTCTGTTTAGAGCAAAGCTGGTACAGTCTTTAATGCATCATTTGTTACTTGGAAATACTATCAGTAAAACACTCTCATTAAGCACCACCTCAGTTTTATTGTGCAAGAACAAGTACAGTAATGCGATGTCTTGTCTTCCTTAAAGAAATTATGTTTTACCTCAGACTGTAGTTTCAGAGGAAGCCAAGTGATTTGCACTCAAGCCTTGATCACTGAGTAATGCTGCCATATTTTGTGGCTAGAGTATCACATTGCCTACCCACCAGTCAAGTTGCACTGATGGATAAACAAGAATTCTGTCTCTCTGCACTCTGTAAAGAATTGCCAGGACAGTCAAGAGACATGTCTGGAGATGCTTCCTTAGATGTTATTAACTAGAACTATGATTGTTACACCTGATCAATGAAATTAAATACCTAAGCATGTAGCTTTATTGAAATGCAAAACTGTAATATAGCAACATTTCACAGTGTATCACCAAACACTTCATTGTCATTATTTCTCTGGGAAAATTAAGCACAGCTCCTACCAGAAAATAAACAACCACATGCACTACTGTAAACTGTGATTATGTTGGTTTGCTTCCGAAAAATCTTTCCAAACAATAAGCAACAACTGCTTTCACCTTCATTGAGATTCTAATGAGAAATTCTCATAGCCATTTTTTTATGTATACAGAATATATGATGACAATTGTTCATTCTGGAGAAAAAAAACCCCATTAAGATCATCACTAAAACAGTGCCATCCATTATCCTGGCTGTCAAAGAATACAAGCTCTTACAATTTGTAACAAATGTCATTTGCAAGTATGGGCAAAATTATTGCATAAGAAATTTCAGCAGATTTTAAGTTAACAAAATATGTTGTTGGGGTTTCCTTGTTTTTTTTTTTAATGTTATTTGGGTTAATAAATCTCAACAATCAGCAACTGAACTCCTTCCCTTCCTCCTATACGATCAGAAGCAATTATTTCTAGATTATTTTTTACTCTTCAGTCTTTGAAAAAATCAAGAATGTTGCAGATATTAGTGTCACAACAGTTAATTTAGTGACTACAGTTAATTTCTAAAGGTCAAATGAATAGAACCCATCTTGCTTCTGTGTAATAATCACATCTGGAGTTTCTCTGATTATGAAATTTTACTATGCACTGTAGAACAGTGTTTTATCTATAGTATCTATCCATATAAAATGGATATCTGGAAGAAGAAAAGCTTACAGGGACAGATCTTAGGGTTCCAGACTTGAGACATTTCTAAGAAACATTCACTTCACAAAAACCATCTGCAATGAGAGATTCTGCCAGCTTTGTACTTTTCAAAATACGAGTGATCACTGTTATTGCAATGACACGTTTCCAAGAGGAGCAACTCTCCCGTATTGCCACTGACACACCGAACCTTGTAAGCAGGGGTTTCAGTTTTCATATTTTAGGTGTTGCCTTTGCAAAGGAGCTTAACCCACTGAAAGCTGCATATTGGTTGGGAAGTGCTAACTCCATCCGAAGCAGTAAGTATCATTTCCTCTCTAACTACTGTAACTCACTTTTCATAAATACTATAAGTCACTTGGCATTTTTACATCAATGAACCAGTTACAGGATCCCAAGTTACAGGGGATATATACAAATTATGTACTAAGCACAGAATATACATTAAGTCACAATATTATGAAATCAAAATGGCACTTCAGAAGACTAGAAATTAAAGTCATGGTTGCTGCTCTCTATGTAGACTAACAGGGTCTTTTTCTGTCCTGCAGCAAACACCCTGTGTAGTTACTGCCAGCTGATAAAAGGGTGGTGTTACCATGATGTAAAAACAATGTATCTACAAACTTTACTTCATACACATACTGTCAAAAAATTTAAGGGCAATACCTATGGCTAGAAATAAGCTAATATTATACAAAAGACTCAGCTCTACATATGCACCCTATAAATCATCAGGATTTGAATTCTAGAGGGATTCTTTTCAATAGTTTTAGGAAGCATCAGAAGCATCACATAATCAGTGATAATTCAGTTTGATGTAACTACCCATCAGCACTCAAAATTCTCATTATGAGCCTAAATAATTTCCAGAAAAAGCTGTTTATTATGATTTCACAGATGAAAACACTTTTATTTAGGTATCTACACATGAACTAGGCATCAAAGCTTCCACTTAGAGAATGTCATTAAGAGTAATGCAGGTAACCAAACAGGTATTTTAGAACAAGTCAAATAATTATTTGGGCTTTTGTGACTGCAGCGGCAGACAGAACCCTCTGCACAGGTAGACACATACATTTAGGTGCTTAAATTTGGAGCTGAATTTCCTTTTATTTTTTTTACAATGCTAGAACTTAATTGAACATTAACGACATCACACTGCATCATTAAAAGTTAAAGAATGAAACAAGATGAAAAAAAATTAAATGAACCATTTTTAATGGATTATTGTGTGTTATAATAGTTTCCCTCCCCCACATAAGAGACAGGAGAGACACTGGTTACTCCAGAGGTACAGCTCTACAATTAACTCCAGCTTGGCTGGTACTATTCCCAGACATTGCAGCACAAGTATCTGCACTAGTGAATTGTTGGAACAGTCTGTGGTATGAATCTGGCCTGCTCCAACAAGCACTCTCCCCAAGCAGCTTCCAGGCACAGCCCAGCAGTCGGCAGCATCCGGGGCCTGCACTCAGCAGGGAATCTCTGTGTGGTCACCTTGTTTTGGAGGCTAAAATGAACAGACATGGGTTGTTCCACCTGCTTGGCTTCAGCACTCAGGAATGTTCCCAACCACAGCTGGTTTACCAACACTGACACAGCCCTGGGAGCTTCTCTACAGGTGTTAGGTAAGAGGAAGGGAATTAACTCTGACTGAAGAGGTTTTAACAACTGCTTTCACAAGAGTTTTCAAAAGTTTCACTGGAAATTAAATTTAGTAAGTTGCTTAAGAGTTCCTATGGCTATGCTTAACACAGAAAAATTTTTGCACCTTTTTTCTTTCCTCCACTTTGGCACTACTTGAATGACTGAGCCCTATTAAACAGGCCAAAGAAATACAAATCAGAACAATCCTTCCAAATTTCAAGTGAAGTATCTAATAAATATTACTTCAATGAGTGCTTTCTTGTTTCCATAGGTCCAGAAGTTACACTTATATATTAACACACACAAAATTTTTTAAAAGTCAAGACCCTTCTAGAGTAGGAAGCATTTCAGAATCACAGTTCCCCAGGATGCATGAGAAACTGGCATGTGTAGAACCTGATACAATACCACAAAATCATAAGGAACTACTCAAAGCCAACCACTTATTCTTTAAGGTAGTAATGGTCAGATGATTTGTTCCACCTACTTCACATACTGAAATAATGGCTTAAGATTATTCTTCATAATTTATATATTGATTAAATAGTTCTCTACAGCTTAAAAATCATATTCAGTTCCTACTGAGACGATTGAGAACATGCACTTTATGCTGAAAGGCAGCAGAAAAAAGGGCTGAGAACAGTGTGCTGTATCTCAAAGGCCTTGCTGAAAAGTACAACTCAGTCTTGGCACCAGTATGAACAAAAAATTTATTTAAACAAGTATTTAGAAATACCCCTTGTTGTCATGCCAAGATTTTAACAGGTGTATGTGAAACATACACCATGTGTATTTGAAAAAAACAGCACTTTCATAATTCAAAATGTATTTACTTTGAAAAGGAAATGAATGTCAACCAAAGAAATTGTGGATATAAAAGTCAAGCACTGAACATGGCGCGGTAAAACACGAAGGAAGTGACAATCAGCTAAATGTCTGGAAGCATGCAAAAGAAACAGCTGATGTGGATCAAAATTAATTACTAGAAACAACATCTCTTAGGTTCTCAAATGCTAACAGATTTAATTTTACTGTTGGCTTTGACAGCTGTCTTTTAGTGTCTTGTAAAATCTCAGTAACTATTCAAAATTGTTAAAACCTAAAGTGCCCTCCCTTCCACCCCCATCTTCACAGCAGATTTGTTAAAAGGATTTCTACTTTGACAAAACAACTCTCAGCTAGAAGCTCTGCTGCATGGTTTTTAATGAAGCATGCTGCCTCAAGTGAAATCACAAGTTTGTGTTAAATTCCCTACCTTTTCACAGATGAAGTCTACATTTATTTGTTACAAATTAAATAAATAGAGTGAAACCTATTAATAAATAAAATTCATATGATGGAAAGAATTCTGTTTGGTACTTTCTTACAGAAAGAATATTCTGTACACTTACTCTATCTCCATTTCAGTATGCTTCTTGTTCAGTTACATGCATAGAGAGAATGCCAATATTCCTGACACATTCCAACCATATTTAATTTTTTTATGTTATCATTCACTGCTTTTATTCTGTAGTAGAGGAAATGTTAAGTGGTTTGTGATTCAAAATCATCTTGCTCCTGTTTTCATGAGAAACTATAAAGTCTTCTACATTTCTTTACATCTTACAACTGCTGTAAAATAGGGTTACAAATACTGAAGCAGACACAAAGCAGAAGGGAAATGCTTTTGGAGAGACCTTTAATGTTAGCTTCCAACATTATGAGATAAAAATCAAGCCATTTATCACTTCAGACAGGAATCAAAGCCAACTCAGTCACAAATGAGCAGGGTCTAGATGGAACTCAGGACTGCCTTCCATCACCGCTGTCTAAATGCAGGCTCAGCTCCCCTTCAGCAACACCAGAGAGAAGAGAAACTGAAGTCCACGGTATTTAGTGTGACCAAAGAGGGGTTTTTTTTTGTTTGTTTTAGTTTTCTAAAAAATATTTTAAACAGTAAATGGGATATGAGAAATGCCCATCTAGTGTGAGAGCCTGACATTCTGGTCAGATAGTGGCACACTCTGTCCATCATAAACTGCCACTGACAAAGGTAGGTACAAATCACAGTGAAGTCAGTTTCAAACTGACTTTTAATTTAAGGGGTTCCTTTTCACAGTTTAAAAAGAATGGCAATATGGACACTGTGATTCAAGAACACCCAAAGTCATCTTCAGCAAACATTTACACACCATTTCCTACCATGTCTTTTTAAAGTAAACCCTGACCTTTAAGAATTCTCTCTGTTTCATACTGAGAGAAAAATTAGTAATTACTTGAAACCATAGAAAGCCTACAAATGGCTAATTAGAAAGTGCTCAGACAATATGCAAAGCAGTGCATTGTGGCTGCCTATATTTCATGTAGCTCAGCAAAGCTGATTTAACTGAAAACTTGTAAATTTGCACCTTGTATATGTTACAGTTTAACTGGTATCAAGGATACATTTAGCATATGGATATGTGTTTTCCAACAACATCGCCTAAATACACAACATGCCAATATTAAAAGTGACATTTATCAATCCCTTACCACTCCAAAGACTGGGAAAATCTCCATAAAGACAGGAGCTATAGCAAACACAGAAATCCTGTGAAACACAGAAATTCCATGAAATTTAGTTTTGAGCTCCAACTGTCAAATCTGAACCATCTTCACCCATCTTTTCTCATAAGGCACAAGACTTCTAGTCACACAACATTTAAAAGGAAGTTGGTTCTTCTCTGAATTTTGTTATTTTAGAATGGACAGACTTCCCTTGAGTTGATCTGAACATGAATATCATGCTGTTCTTCCATTCTTGCAAAACTTCCCAGACATGATGGCTGAGTGATACATGTCAAAGAGGAACTGGAAACAAATCCAAAGTCATGAAAGAATGCCTTTCCAGTTCCCTCTACATCTTGGTCACTTCCTCTATTACTCTCCCATAAAAATGTCACAAAAATATTAAAACAGTGTGAAACTTTTTAAGTAGAATACACAAGACACCTTCTGTAAATCAAGAGAAAAGTACAGAGCAAGCCAAGATGCACTAAGCATCACCCAAAGCCAGAAAAGGGCCACTTTAAAATCTGATCAAATTATTTAGTGTATTCTAATTTCATGTCCCTCCAACAGATATAAATTTTCTGTAAACATTAACAAGTGCAGCAAACTGAGGTCTACTTTTCACACATAATATTTGTATATAACTGCAGGTTTATTAATATCTAGATATATTTTCCATTGCCTGAGCCCTCTTTATAATGAAACAGCAAATTAAATTCTACACATACCTGTAAGACACAAATATGCAGCTAAATACCGTTTTTCAAGGCCATCTTTATAGGTCTGAATCGCACCATAGATTGGAGGTAGAATGAAAATCAGGTTACTCACTGTGTTCCCTGTAGGACAGAAACATAAAGCAGAGATTTAGAATTGGGTACAACGCACTTTAACTAAATCTAACAAAATTACATTCACTCATTAGAGACAGGTTCAACAGTTTTCATCCAGAAAGTGGCTCAGCAAGACACCACTGCTCTCCATCCCTCATCTAGTGAAAGGTGTCCCTGCCCCCAGCAAGGAACTAGATGGTCTTGAAGGTCCCTTCCAAACCCAAACCCTTCCAGGACTCTAGCCTACATTCTACCCAATGCAAAGAAAAGACGTGTTGCAGAGACCAGAGAAAGCAATAAAAGCCAAGAGCTCAGCTCTTATACACTGATTTAGATTTGGTTTGTTTTTCTTTTCCAAACTGTGCTGACCTAAGACAAAGTGCAATGAAATCCTGCAAAGTTTAAGTGAAACAAAAGGAAATGGTACATCTCTCAACAGAAGGGATGCAGATTCAGCTTTTTAGCTTAACCACAAATCATAATTTAGAAAATAGAGGTTATGTTATGGGAATTAAATGCCATACAATTTGAGAAAATGAGCAAATCTGTTAAAAAAGGCTTATATAAAATAATCTGCACATTTTCACATACCATCAGTTAAATATATATAAAACTGAAATCTAATTTGCAACTACCCCAATGGAATATCCAATTTATGAGGCTATGAAGATACCAAACTCCCTATTTCTGCATTTTTTATTCAGCAGAAAATCCCAGAAGCTTTTCCCATTCTAGAACAAAGAACAAGAGTGAGCAGGTCCTTTCTGAATCACACCCCTAATTCAAGCAGCTATTTTTCAGGAATCCTACTTGCCAAAATCCATCCAAAAGAAAAGCAAAACATACCAAACTGTGTTCATATAACCTTAAGGTATTGCAGCACCTCTAAAAACAAAAATCCATACTTCACAGTTGTAAAGAAAATTCATGCTCAAATGGAAAAAAGGTTATTTAAGAACACATGTAGCAGAAGTGTACCTAGTTCCCTTGAGCAAGGTAGCTTTTCTGTATTCTCACAAAGTACATACAAATCTCACTTTGAGACAGTCTTCTCAACCAGTTAAAAATCTCATCTGATTTTTATCATAACTCCTTTAAATCATTTCCTTACTGATTTTACATCACATCCTGCCCAATCATGAATTTCACCAAGATGTAACAGTCAAATTACATGTGCCAGAGATCTCACTCTTGTAGTCAGCTCCGAAGTAAGTTCCTCTATGTAAAAAGAAGCCCAGCTGAAAACAAAAAAAAACCTTCTGCAAGGATATACAAGTTTATACCAATATAAAAGGCCTTTTTCATGTTCAAATTCTTGGTGGTATCATCAGCCTTTTACCACATTCCCACAGAGTTGCAATGGGTAGTGATTCACTTTCAACTGAGACCACGTTTGGAAGAAATTCACTCAAATGCTGTTGTGTGACACATTGACCATTGCCACGATCTCCTGTAAGTCATGCAAACATGTCATTGAGCCTTGAAAAGTAGAATAAAGGTTACATAGCCTGGATAGCAGAATTTCTGCTTTCTATAGCAGTGCTCAGATATGCCCATTTTCAATAGAAGTCAGTAGACATTATATAAATGTCACTGCTCAAGGTCACTTAGTTATGAAACTGTCAAAAGTCTGGCAAAAATTCAAATGTGAAAATGCCAAACAAAAGAAATACCATGATGTTTATCCACAATTGGGAAGGCACATGACTGTGGAAGAGAGTTGCATAGGATAACAAACTTAGATGGGTGTAAGAATGCAGAAAACAGATTCTTCTGTAGGAAAGGGAAGGGAAGGTTTTAACACTTCCTGTAAAGCTATAATTACATTAAATTATTGAAAATGTACGAGCATTTAATCTGGGACCATCTTGCTGAGAGAGGAAATACCATAGACCTAATCTAGCTGTACATTCCTGCCACTCCTTCTCTGCACTTTTTGGCCTGAATTATTCAGAACATTTGCAGCATGGATTAGGCAAGCCTATCTGCAAACATACTTAATGAAAGTTGTGTACATTTTGTTAAAAGGGGAAATGGGGGCAGGGGAACAATAAAGTTCTCTGGCATGCTGCTAGCAAAATTCCTTTTTTCAGCAACAAAAACTCCAAGGCCTCTTGCAAACCCAAGGTGCCCAGGAATGCGTATTTCATAAAAGTCTTGCTAGTCTTTACAGGATTATCCTCACACAGAATATCTTATAAATTCATTAAAAAGGATTTTTACTAATTCCATCCGAAAATGGCAGTGGGATATGCACAGAGATTAGCAAAGAATATAAAGAAAGAAGAAAAAAGTGATACAATGCAGACCCATAACTCTAAAGTTATTTCGCAAACAAGGAAGTGAAACAAGCCTTGAAGGAAATAAATAGGGAGTTGAAAATGAGAAAGCAGTTCAAACTGTCAAAAAAAAAAATCACCTTTTTCCACTAAATTTCCTTTTTTTAAAATGGAGGGAACATAATGCAGCAGAACTCCATGGGAAAACCAGATGACAGAGAAATTGCAACTACAGCACAAGGCAGAAGATACATAAAACAACCAAAGAAGAAATTATTGGCTATGCCTATAAGAAATAGGGTATGTCAGAAATTTGATGAATGCACATGGATAGACCTGGGATTAACTCTGTACAGCATTCTTATATTTCACTACTGGATTCCATGAATACTGGTCCAGGGAGTGACCTAATTTTTCTTTAGCGACAAAAGACTGCTTCTCAACATTTTATCTTCAACATGTCCATCAACAGAAAGGCAAACCACATTATCTGAGGGAGAAATGAATGAACTTGCAGACTGAAATGACAAGAACAGGATTAAATATGATGGCCATGAACACACCTTTCAATATGAATATGAATCCTTATTCCATATGTAGAATAAATCTAATTGAAAAGGCAGAAAACTGAATTTGGACTGTCTTGTAACTGACCACAAACCATCACTGTACACACCAAACCCCTTAAATTTATTTCCAATAGAAGCAGTGAAAATAGTTATGTCTTTATGCAAGTCAACAGTAGAATACACTGTTCTCTAGTTATTGATAAAAGAAAAGAGAAAGCTCATCAGGTGCAGAGAAGCTCTGCTCAGATGGGAGTGATGAATGAGAGCTTACAATTTCAGAAGGGACAAAAATTGCTCAGCTCACTGAACAAAACAATGGCTGGATGGAACAAAACTGTGCTCTATAAAGACATCGTGGGTCAATGCCAAAGACAAAAGGGAGCTGTTTGAACTGAAGGATAATAGTGACAATGACTAAATAGATATAAACTATGATATAAATGCAGGCTAGATATAAATGCAGGCTAGAATAAAGAGGAAAGCTTCCCACTAAAGAGAAAATATTTACAACTGCTTCCCAAAAGAAACGAGCAGCATGATGAACCTGCTTTCAGGGTGGAGCTCAGGAAGCTCCACAATCAGATTACATGATGCAGTAGCCTACCAGAGTACTAAACCAGAGCATGTCCACAAAGACTGAACATGGTACTAAGTACAGGGCTAAATTAATGCCTAATTGTGATAATGTGACTGACCGCACAAATTTCCAAAGGAGTCTCTCAAGACTCTTTTAATGTAAACCATTGCTTCAAAGAAATGTTTTTTTTTTATTGAGACAATACCATAAGGTACCAGAACAAAATCAAATTTATGCAAAACATCTTTTCAACAAGCTTCTGTCTGTAGGAAGAAGAACAGTATGAGTGTTAAAACACATCTGCTTCCCATTCTACAAATACAGCAGCAAAACCTGACAAGTATTTTTCTAATGCATGTACATTCACAGTCATCTTCAGGCCCTAAAAAATATGTGTACTAGCATTAACACAAACATCTGTAGAAAGACTGACCACAAATACAAAAAAAAATAACTTAAAAGGAGGGAAAGTTTCTACAGGTAAACACAGGTACAATATAGAGCTTACTGTTGCACAGACATAGTACACACAGTTGGGAAGGACACAAATTTGAAGTACCTTTCATAAAATTTCCATTTTTCCAAATATGTAGTTAATTCCACAATAGAAAGTAATTGCTACAATAAATTTGGATGAAGTGTCAAAAGAGGGAAAAAAAAGTAAAGTTGGGAATAAGTTGTAAAAGAACATGGTCAAAAACGAATAATAAACATGATGCAAAAAAGATAAGGAAAAATGCTGGGAGTTAAAGATGCTATTTTCAGTGAGGGAGGAAAAGTGCTATCATAAAAGAGAAGCAAAAATTATCATGTTCAAGTTTTGACAAGCTTATCAGTGTGATTTATCCTGTGTTAAGAGATGCTTTCTCGTATGTCTGTACACAGAATGACAGCATGGTTAACCAAGCACAAAAATCTTTTCAAGTTTTAAACTGTTCTTGCTCTCTGTGTCAAACAAATGAAGACTTTTTACTCTTATGGTTTCTACAAGACTCAAAATCAAGATAAATAAATGTTACCCTCAGAGAGGAAAGAAGAAAACACTTGCTGCTTAAAAAGTTGACTATACATAAAGAGCTCATTTAATATTAGTACTAACAAACACAACATTCACCACAGTAAGATTTTTCAGCAGTAAGGTTTTTCATATTAAGATTTTTGCAACCCACTGCGAAACAGGAGAAAGGTACATATTTTAGAAAATAGCAGCCACTTTCCTAAGTTGTAATAGAGTCAAAGTAGCCCTTTAAGTAAAACATACAAGCAAACAAACAAGGTTTTGAGGCTGAAAACATCCATTTCATTGTCTGGATATCATAGTGCTCTGCACAGTCAATTCCTGGATCATGTAGCTTTATCTTTTTCCATAACTGCAGGAAGAAATTAAAAATAATTATAAAAAAGAAAGCCTGCCAGATGGCATCATGAAAAACTTGATTCATCCTTCTATCTGCTTTCAGATATAAAGAATTCTATTTCATGGTTTTGTTTCTGGAATCATCACACACAGTTCTGGTCCAAACTACAGCTCATTATTAGGGAGTTTACCAAGTTCCAAGAAATTGCAAAGCAATGCAATTCAGGCACATGTGAGAGCATAACCATCTACCATTAGGTATGCTCTCTTGTTCAGAAGAGCCAGCTATGCAGAATCACTTGGTTTGGCCACTAACTTCAACCTCACAATGTTTTTGCTTATGGCTTATCACCAGAAGGGCAGAGCAGCAATTAGATTTTCACTTCCACCGGCCAGTTTTAATATATTCCACTTCAAAGTCCACAATAACTGCACTTCAGAGTGTCAGGAAATGAAAACTTCTGTTTCCATTTGATATTTCAGAAGGACCTCAAGGGGAGAAAACCAAGTCATCCCTAGAGGAATCTTGCCAATATGTAATTACTGGGCTCCCTACTTGCTAATGTGCATGAAGGATCAATACAAACTTCCCGTGAATCAGTGAAATACAACACAGTGTTACTGCAGGCTGGAACACAGCACCAATGCTGACTTAAAAAATAAAAATATTAAATAACAATTAAAAAATGGGATTATGGGGTGTTTGTTGTTAAGTTACAAGATCAATTTCTTACACTGTATAATTCTCCTTTCTGAATACTAAGCTGACCTTGATTTTGTTTACTGAGACATTAATTGAGGTTACAGCTTCCAACAATTCAACTGCAACTTGTAATGGCCAACACATTTCTAATAACAAAATAGGAAAAATACTGAAGGACACAAATACTGAAGGAACTACTGAACTGTATAAGCTGTGTATGAAAGCTTCCTGAGGAGCTATAAAAATGAGTACACATAAATAAATCAATGGATCTTTACTGAGACTATAGATTTCTAATTTTAAATACCTAGGAAGATCTAGTAGAGCAAGTTCACATAGATCATAGGCATCTAGAATTAAAAGACAGATAAAACGGCACAGAAAAATGTAAAGAAGTACATTACAAAGGAAAGACGTCTTAATCTAGCTCTGTATAGATGTTGTCATACCATTATGAGAAAAACTGTAAGGCACAAAGGAGAGGGAGGGAGTATATATAACAACTAGGAGTACTACACAGGAAAACAAAGATCTGAATAGAGAAAGAACAGCTGCCTAAATCTCATCCAGGCAGAAGCTACATGAAAGCAACATGGAATCCAAAGGATTCTCATGGGGGAAGGATTGAAAAGAAATATTACTTGCATCACTAAAGAAAGCATTCTGATGAGCACTAACAGGCTGAACCAAGGAAAAAGGAAGTTTCAGTAGGACATCTAGAAATCCAGCATTTGGCAGCAGCATCTCCCAAAAGAACCCATGAATCCTGCAAGAGTTTCAAACAGAATGGACAATACACTGCAAGATACGTGAAGAAAACAATGCACGGTGGGTGAAGAAAGGTGACAAACCAGGCAGGAACACAGATGCCTTTCCATGGCCAGCACCAACTCAGACGCATTCCACTGCTGTGAGCACACTGAGCTCCTGTCACACATGTCCCAGCCCCAGCAGCAGCAGAGCTGCTTCCAGCAAGTCCAAGTGCTGGGACAAGGCCAAATAAACTGAAGGCAACATTGCTGCTGCAGAGCTGGTGGCCAGCTGGAAGGCGTAAGTGTTTAAAGTCAGCATGCAGAGCAGTGCTTCTAGACCTTCTAGGCTGCTTCTCCCTTGCTGGGCCTCCATTTCTCCAGGATATGTAAGTTGATATCCTTCTGAAGAGGCAAACCATTTCAGGGATATATTGCATTGGGAAGGGGTAAAGAGGCAATTTTAGGAAAAAATATTAATTATTAACAACACAATTTGATTTTATTTCCCAGCCACATTTATAAGTGGTTCCAACATGCTGTGTCAAGTGATACATTCTCATTTATGATTTTACATAGTTTATACTCCAGCTGCAGAATTCATTCCCTTGGCTTTCATCATACTAGTCCAGCTAATATTTTTAGATGGCTTTAGTCTGATTACACTATTTCATGTTACTTGTGTTCCTCAAAACAATCAAAAGGTATTTAGAAGAGAAAGCACTGGACACTGCTGACTAACAGAACACACACAAGTAGGCTCAGTTCAAACCTGCAAAGTGTGGGTGTATTTTCTTATGCACAAGCCTCTTTGGTATGCACACCCTACAAAAGCCCTTATTATAAACTGCTTCTGAATTGCCCTAGGTTACAATTAAGCTATCCTTTTCCTTACCCTCATCTTTGCAAATTGCTATGCTACAGTATAGCAAAGGCATTCAGAAAAACTACAACCTAACAGAAGACTATACTGACACTGACCTTGCTTCTTATGCAAATTATACTAAAAATAAATGAAAGATAATACTTAACAAGTTCACATTTTAAAGCTCCACTTGTTTCTTTGTAAGAAACCAGTACACTTGAAGATACCCTTGCAATCCCAGAAATACATTTGTGCTTACAGAACAAATTTAAATTTAGACAGTGAAATATTTATTGTGGGGCCAAAGAGATTTTTGCTCTTTCCCCTCAAATCTAAAACACGTTGGCCACCTATTTAGTCTCTGTTACTGCAGGGTCTAAGCAACCCCAGTCTTCTGTCTCCATATCCCTGCAAGACAGGCTGGGTAAAGCTGCCTGAGTCACAAAGAAACCTGCATTAAACTGAAGTCAGGACTTTCAAACACTGGTGTGTTCCTCTAGCCACTTGACCATCCTTAGCTGTCACAATGAAAACGAATGAGTTCACCACACCACTTCTCATAAGTAAAGCTTCAAAGTAAACAGTACAGTCACAGTAATAGCTAGGTACTTTCCAGAAACAGTCTTTTTGTTACCAATTCTCATGTTTAGCATAATGAACTTCTTCTCCTGGAATTCTTAAAGGCTATCACAAAAGAAAAAGTGTCTAAAGCCCCAGAACTTGCATTGATTTATTTTTTCCAGGAAGGGTGACTGCTAATTTTTTCAGAGGTATCTATCTCAAAACATTTCATGAGTGAAGTCTGAGATCAGGATGAACTGCTCTTCCCCAGAAGAGCATTAAAACAGCAGATTAAAGATGTGGAGGACCAGCTGTGAAGTTTAACAGGTAATTATGAAAGCAATTGCAATGAAAATATTCTGAGGTGATAGGCCAGAATAAGGATAGCCATAACACCTAAATTAAAAGCCAAGTACTATCTCTCTTCTGAAGCCTATTATCTTACTGTAGTTACACGTTTATCACACCAATGCCTGTCACGAGTGCAGGGCATCATGGAACATTAATAAATGTCTTTTGCATTTTGAATGTACTGTTACATGAAAAATAACAATATTTAGAAATGTAACAATAAAAATGCTAGAATCTATTCATGGCCTTTTTTTGAGACAGCAGGAAGAGCTTGGACAAATATGATAGCATAATACACACCTTCTTTACAGGACATTTTATTCTCAATCCAAGAAATTCACAATTAACCAGACTGCAAGGAATAAACTTGCAATACAGCCAGTTTCTATGCCATCCTGTCATGCTTTAATATTGCTTTCCTAGGGTATGGGAAACCACATGGAAAGAAAGCACAATTTCCCTAATAAACATTAATCTAAGATGATAGCAAGCACACAAATTACTTTGAAGTACACCTGGAAGGATTTTGAAAGCAAATTTAAAGTAAAAACAGTTGACATAGGCAGATCATTTAAAATACCAATCTAGAAAGCCCACTAAAAGCAAGTGCTTACATCTGGAAAATGCAATCAAAGTCTAAAGAGATTAGGCTGAGATGATGTAAAGTTGCAATATTACATGCAATAAGATTGTTGCTGAAGGGCAGATTTGCTTCCTTTATATCCTTTACTGGAAAACAAAATAAAATGTATTTTAAATGTTATTTTAAGGCAGGTTGATGATGTCAGACTGGAAGGAAATAACAGACATGGAGATTAGTGTTCAGCCTCTGCTAAAACTAAGCAGCAACCAACATATTACAATGATCATCCATTTAATTTTCATCATTCTTAACTCCTTCCAGCCATTCTTCTCTACACTGGTGTCAGCATCCCAGCTTCCTGTTCTATGTCTGCACCAACTCCTCTAAGGGTCTATCCAGAGCAGAAAGCACTGGATCAAAGCTGACAGCTTTGACCAACAAAGTACATCCAACACAGCATTTGTCAGTCCTCCCTACAATGGAAAAAAACAACTTGAGGCACAGAAGCTGTGAGTATCAGCCCAGAGGCTCTGGTAGGACTGTCCCAGGCACTATGCAGTAACAGAGGAGAGCTGAGCCTTAGGAGAGCCCAACATGCTCACTGGACAGTGAGCAGCAGAGAATAATGTGTGCCAGTGCTCCTATCTTCAAAACACAAATCCTCTCACTTTTTTCCCTTTCTTAATGTCAATACGGATTTCCCCTGGGCGTCCAGAATAATTAAAGCCTCTCCTACTAATGACTCATACCATTCTTTTGCCCTACTTGGATGGTAGGAAATTAAAGGTGTGATACTATGTGACAGCTCTAGCAGAACACACCAGGATGATGAAACTGGTCAGCAACCACAGCCTGATTCAGACACACAACAGCCACTCAAATACTGGTTGGTGACATTCACCCTTTTATCATCGGTATTATTTAAAAATTCCTTCTGTAAATAACTCTATTTTATTTATTTATTCATTTTTTTCAGGGCTGCCTTAAATGAAAAACCCTAAGGCTACCTCGAATATGTGATGACAGGCAACTGAACTGATCACAGAAATGACCTGGAGTCATCACCTTCACTCCTAAATATCTAATTTTATCTCTTTTACATAAGTACTTAATTTCTCCAAAGTCTTCATAATCTTTTCCAGTTAATACAACAACCTCCAGCAAGAACTTTTGACAGTACCCAATTAATTCAATAATGCAAGACTCAAAGGTTGTCACTCCTAGTCTACAACTAACTCCACCTGTATTATTTAGTCACTGTCCAAATGTCATTTCAAGACAACCCTCTTGCTCATGCCTGAAAAATGAGAAGAAAAAGACTGACAATCATTTATCATCCACAAACCTTGGCAAAAGCTATTTATCTGGAGGGAAAAGGAAGCTTCTCCCCAGAGAAAGTAAGATCGAAGTCCATACCTTATATCACAGTCTAAACTAAATAAAGGAAGATATACTAAATACATTGAAGGTTCAAGCTTTAAACACTATACTTTTGTTATCAACTAATACAGTACCTACACAATAATAGTTCATAAGTTGGCTGGCAGGAATTTGGGCACAAATCTGTTTTACTGAGTAAGATACAAAATAGTTGGAGACCATATAAAAATTAACCATGTCCCCAACACAAATGGTAGCCCAAAGGCTGACAGATAAAATCTTTCAGAGGAAACACTTGAGAAAATTAAAAAAAAAAAAGTAATGCAAAAGTCAAGTGGAAATCAGCATGGAAAAGCTTGGAAGGGTATGCATTTAAGAAACAGAAATTGCTTTACAATACTTCTCTGCAGCCCAGATTGGGGGGAAGGGTGGGGGGAGGACATGAAAAATTAAACTGGAATAGACCCAAGAATTTCAGCATTTCAGCACTACACTGATGTTATGCATTGTGCAGAAGAATGTATTCTGAAGCGCCTTGGAGGATTATAAAACTTGGGCCTTGAAAGATTTAACAGCCACCAAAACTCCGAGTGAAAAGCAACTGTGGTATCACAGATCACAAAGGCATAGCAGTTTGTTTAAGTGAATGAAAACAACATCTGCTGTATGATTTCATATACCACAGTGCATTTCTCTGCTGCTTTCCAAGGCACTGACACAATTCAATTGAACTGATTCTTAGAGAGACAGTATACTCACCAGTAGTACAAACCAGCAGTGGTCCTCTGGTTTTTGCTCTGCTACCTCTAAAGAAAGCCCTGAACTTCCACTCTGCTGCTGCTAGCAGCAGCTTATGGAGATGGAATTAAACTGGTACAAACAGAAGTGTATTGCCAACCTTTTCTCTACATTTTTGTGACTAAATTGAAAAAAATAAAAAGTTTAATTTCTCTGATTTTCCAGGCTGTTTACTCACATACTGGGGTCAGCACATTGTGTATAGCTTATTCTTTCTGCTTAAACAGCTCATTTTCACAACTGTGAAAAAGACTTGGAAAAAAGAAAAAAAAAAAGACAAAGACATCAGTTGTCATTCATGAACAAAATATTACCTGAAGCAACTCTGCACTTATACAGCTGTGGGTTTTTTTCTGAAGTCTATAAGGTTAAACACCTAAAATAAATAAATAACGTCTGCACCCTGTGGAAGGAATGCAGGAATATCAGTAGAAATACACTTCGCAGCTGTATGCAATAACTCCCAGAGCAGCATGGATGCTGCAATCTGGGGGTCAGCACCAGACCTGGAAGTATCTGGTAGGAAAGCAGCACTACAAACTCCCTCCAAGACCAATTAAATCTGTAATGAGACTTACACAAACATGAAAAGGCTTGCTGTGCAAGAAAGCATAAGTACTTGTAGAAGAAAAGTACACTCATTTTACCTAGAAGGAATGTAAACTCCTCTCTGTGACAACAAAATCAGTTCATCAGTTCTGTTGGTCACTTTAGCTTCCTCTTGAAGATGACCCATTTGATTTCAAAGCAAGCCAGAACTGCAGACCCTCTTTCTCAAAGACAAACAAGCAAATTTTCAGTTATCCCTGGGTTTCCTCAATGAAGCTTAAAATACCCATCTGAAGGGATCACAGTAGCATGCTTTCCAGTCAGGAAGCAGGTCTTTGCCTGAACAAACAAATGGTATTGACCAGGAAAGATGAAGAAAGAGATGTCATTTGTTCATCACGTTAACACAGACATATCTCTGTCCCAAGACTCAAAGTGTCCGGACTAATTTTAATGCTCAGTGCTCTAAAGGAACTTCTTTGGGCTAATATTGTATCTGTTTTCCAGATGCTTATTCTTGTTCAAATGAAAATCCTTATCCAACTGGAATTAGTAACTACTAGAAATCCAGCCTACAGAGCAGTGGCAACATGAGCTTACTGCAAATAATGACCTCATTTAAGCACTGTATAAATCCAGAGCTTCTAGGATCATGTCTTATGGCCATTGATACCTTGAAATCCTACTAGATGGAATACATATAAAATTCATACAAAACATACAGATGTTCAGCTCACTCCTAACACCACATCAAGAATTTTCTTGATTCTGATTGTCTGCTTTCCTGCCTGAAGAAGTCTAATCTTGCCTTCTCAAACACATAAGTCAAATCTCAACTAACATCCTGAACCGTGCCTAGCTTAATCAGGCCACACTCTTGTCCCCTTCTCCAGTTCCTCTGGTTAGAGAGGAGAACCATATTATAACCTCAGCTTGACTAAGGGAAAGTACCTTCCCGTTCACAAAGCCAGACAGAGATCCTTCAAGAGACACACACTCTGCACATACCATTTCAGGGTCACTCCAAGGACACTGCATTCAGAAAACCTGTCCAAAGGAACCAAGGAACAATGTAAAACCAAACATAAGAAACTAAAGCCCCAGGACACAGCTGGGAAATAGACACGCCGCTGGACACTAATCTCAAATTTGAAATAAAGTTTGGAATTTCCTTCAGGAAAGTGCTACAATGTGCAGGGCAGGTTTGAGTCACCAGTTGGTGGAGAGGCAATGAACTGAAGAGGAATCTCGTAAGGCTGAGGAAAAGGCACAAACGGTGCAATCTCTCCACTGAGACTGACAAAGAGAACAACTTCTGCCTCCCAAACTCCAGACACATTGAAGTATGTACTCTGCCAGAGGATGATGGACCTGGCTGTAAAGGAGATCATGATCCTGGAGATGATGGCTGCAATGATCACTTAGAAATATTGTTTTTTCAGTCACTGGCCACAGTACACATGCAGCATATTTCTTCAAGGAAATTAATTCTTAGAAGCAGAAAAAAATATCATGGTTAGACACTCCATTTTTTTTGAGCTAGCACAAAATCTCTGAAAATTTATAATTGCATTTTCAAGTACAAAGAAGGACCTGCGCCTGAAATTTTAAATCTAAACGGTACCCAGCAAAATCACTGAGCCTCTACCCTGAGCTTGCCTATATGGGCATATTCAGATCAATTAATGGTAAATGATTGACACTAAAGCTGTGTTGTAGAATTTCTCTCTTCCTGACACATTCTTTTGCTCTTTGTAATACTTCCACAAAGACAGAATAACCAAGCACCTTTAATTCATGCAGCAGCTCAGCTTCTCTGCTAATGGACGGAAGAATAAGTGCAATTAATGAGGCAGGTGCAAAGAGCCCCCCAGCTAGAAGGCAATCTAAGGGAGGTAGCTTTGCCCTGGCAGCCACTTGCAAGTGGGTTCTCTTCTAACATTAGAACATCATGTTTTGATACACATTTTGAATTAAAAGAACTCGTTGCATTTTGTTAACCTTTCACAAGCCACAAACCTTTCCATGATCCTCCTGAGGTAGTCAGAGAAACAGCCAAGTGTGTGAGCACTCGCACGTGTGGCAAGATAAATCAACCATACACTGCTGAGCTGTTGGGACTGGAGACAATTACCAGGCTTCCTTTGAACATGTTTGCATCGATAATTAAATCTTTCTTATTAAAAAAAAAAAAAAATCTTTCCCACTTATCTGTGAAATTCACCAGCAAATATAGAAAATGCATTACATTAATAGCAGTTTCACAGACACAAGACAGAGCAAACACTACTGAAGACTTTTTCTTTCAGTTATGACAAAAGTTCTTAATCTGCAACTAAAGCCTCATTAAAATTAATTTAAAAGTCCACAGTGTTCCTTTACAATCATTCATTTTAAATTAATCTTCCTATTTCTAGCTACAAATATGTATTTTGCGAATTCATATAATGCAGTTCATAAACCTGTCTGCCTCAGTTTGCACATAAGCAAAGTTAAATTGTACAAATGTCACTGCCCTGTTACCATTTGGAGTGGCAGATGTCCAACTGCCAGCTATACAAGTACTGAGTATGAAGCACTAATTACAGAGTAATCAAATGCTTTGTTAAACCATATTTTAAAATTCTATTGTCGCTTAATAACGACACACATATTAGTAGATAAGCATACATGTGGTCTATTAGCACAGCATCTACTAGGTTTTAAGCACATCCATAACACGATGGATAAGTAAGAAGTGATGATTGGAAAAATCAACTTTCCGAAAGCCTTCAACCCCATGTTTCAATGAAGGCTGGTGGAAAAACTGAAAATTAAACTGTCATGAGATAAAAGGTAGAGTTGCATCATGGATGAGAGATAAAAAAGCAAGGAAGAATTAAAAATAATATATAAATCATTAGTGGTGGCAAAATGCATCAAAACAGTGTGACAAGACTGTTTTTAGGCTTAAGCCAAGAATGTACTTTTACAGCCTAGGAAAGGAAATAAATTAATGCAACAGTATTTGCTGCTGATTCAAAATCAAATAGAAAGACATAAAAAAACCCCATGACAACAGAGACCATCTGGCTTATCATTTTGCTTCTGTTCTATTATTCTTTGGAGAAAGGAACCCCTCTTTCAACTCGTATTTGTCCACAGCACAAAAGGCAAGCTAGAAGTGTTCATCCTAAAATGCACTGCACAGCTGAGCACTGTTCTGCACACTCCATTTGACTTTACACTCACCATCAATTAGTTTAATGCTTCCTTAACCTTTTTGCTTGCAGTGTCCCCTCAGTTGAGGGAGCTCCCTCAAGAATCCAGATAAATTTCCAGAGGAAGGTTGTGATGTGGTTTCCTCCAATGCAGTCATTAAATTTACACACTCAAATCCCTTTCAGTCTTAAAGTCTACAGGCCTGTGACATTGTTTTCAGTTGAATCACTGTTCAGAACTCATCTGTGTCATGTCATCTTTAAATCGCTCCATCTCAGCCAGGCAGTTGGGCTGATCACACCCAATTAAACTTGATGATGTTTCCTTCATCTACCACTTCACTAAAAGAACAGACAGGGTTCTTGAAGGCAGGTTTGTTTTAGTTTTCTTACACTCACATAGAGAGTACCTAGCCCAACAGTCTCTGGCTGCTTTCCAAAGCCTCTGGCAAAAAAGGCAAAATGCAACAGGACACCCACAAGGAACAAGTGACAATCCATATGTGGTAGTACAAATTCAACATTAATGACGTTATTCTAAATTAAGAGAAGTAAATTAAGTAAATTTTGCAAGCTTTTATGTTTTAAAGTAATGAACCCCATGGAAAATAGAGATCTGTGCATCTTTGGCAGCTGTCTTCTCTGAGCAATGCCTAAAAAGAAACAACAGTGTTTTTGTGTCAATGTTCACAATGTAGAGAATGCTTGGACGGCACCCTGTGCCCTCCAAGATGTGAGATAACCAGACATCTCAAACTGAACAACACAAGTAACAATAATTTTATCTCAATCTCTTGTCTGAGGCAAAAATCAGAAGGCTTTAAGGAAGCGGAACAAAAACAGACAGAAACATGGGCAGATTCTCATGACATGGGTAGTTTTTTTCCTAAATAAAAGTCCCATAAGGAAATCCCAGTTACAAGAAGTTGCTTACCAGATCTCTAATGAAAACAAAAGTTAATGGATTTAACTCTGGTAATAATAATAATAATAATAATAATAATAATAATAATAATAATAATAATAGTAAATATTGTTCTTATACAAATATATCAGGACATGCTGAGATAAGACCAGAAGCCAAGAAACAAACAATTTCACCGATTGCTTGAGAAGCCTGAAGCAATGTTCTAGGTGCTTGCTGCTGTAAATGCCAGCATAAGGATATACTATCTCTAAACCAGTCATATTGTAGATGATACATATTACTCATGGACAATGATAGCTCAAAGCAACATAACTGGAAACATGACTCAAGTTTGATCCAAAACTGAAACACAGCATTCTGTTGATAACAACAAATTCACCCCCATAATTCTCCTGACTGAGAATTATAAGCCCCCCATGTACCACACAGGGCTCCTTTGAACCTAAAATATTTGTTTGAATTGCTACTACTCTACATGCTTTCAGTAAAGGGAATATGTGAAGATTACTTATATTCACTCATTATATTCTACAGGAAAAGCTCTTACAGGGATGACTGAATGCAAGAAGGGTAAGGCTCCTGTTATAGATATTCACATCAAAACAGACCCCCAAAACTCAATGCTACGTGGGCTAAACTGGCCTGAAACATCAACCCTGCTAAGATAAGCTGTAACATTTGAGTGATAAGTGCTAAAAACCAGAACCTATATTTGCCCTTTTTCTATTTGCTTATGTGGGAGGATGGTGGGTTTATCCTTTACTATTTTTCTTAAGCAAGTGTACAAAAGTTTGGATAATTCAGCTTTCAAGCACTGGGACCTGAAAAGGTTTAGTTTTAACGAATGAATAAAAGCCAAACTACACGCCCTCCAGCACACAGGAGTCAATCAATGAGAAACCCTGAAAAAGGAATTACTGCACCATACAATAGGTTTGATCAGTGGGGGACATAAGACTCATTTTAAGGCTAAACAGAGTTAAGCTTGCAAAACAATTATTTTCTACTGGTTTTCCATGTCAAATGGTTTAATATTCTACAGACGGATGTAGAGCAGTTAGTCATCCACCTCCACAGGGGAGAAAAACTCACTAGGTGCAGACTCAGAAAGGCAAGAATAAACATTTTTCATTATTAAAAAAAACAACAGCACAACAACTTTTGAATACATGTCATTGTGTTTGAGATACATCAAGGAAATGTAAGTATGAAGTGCTACACCACCACCTTACCTCACTTCCACATCACTCACTACATACAATTGATAAGCTGCCATCATTTACACTAGTTCTTTAAGGAGTGAATGGCAAGGAATTGCATGTGGGTTTTTGGAACACAATGTAGCAATTTTGTACTAAAAGTAGTGTGCTAAATCCAAATTGCTAAATGGCACAAAACTGTAATTTTCACAACAAGCTTTCTGTTTGGTTCTTCAGCCTCCTCCTCCAAACCTATTTGGTTTGGACCTGCCAGTATTCCTCAATCTTTGGGCCTCCAAAGTTTCTTATAAATTATTAATAAAAAACATTCAATGCAAAAAATTTTTACATACCATCATCTTTGCCTGAGTGGTACCAAGTCAGAAACTGATTTTCACTCTTCTGTAAGGTAAAACTTCGAAAACTATCTCCACAACACTTATTGCCTCAGACCCTGAAAGCACTATTACAGAACCACTGCTAAAGAAAATCTAACCCATCTTGGCATCTGGACTGAAATTAGCTGTTGTTAAGATAACCCTACACCACAGCAGGCTTACTTACTCTTTTGCATTTTTAACTTAGACCATTTAAATGCTTTATCTTACAGCACAGCCCTTATACACAGTTGTTGTTTTTTTTTTCCAGTGCAACTTGACAGACCAACAAACCACAGTCCCAAATACCAAAACGGGACCAGACCTTGTATAGCTACTCCCTTTTTCTTCAGAACGCAAGTCTTTCTGCCTGCCATTACTTTCATCCTCATCTCCCTTCTCCTGAATAATCCAAAAGTAGACAAAAAGTATCAGTTAACAAGGCCAACAGTGCAGGGTTTATTAAAAAAATTTACATGCTAGTCAAATTTATTTTTACATTAGTGAAGAAACAGAACTTCCTCTTCCCTATGAGAATTATCTCACAAATTATGCTTGACAACAAGGAAAACACAAAAAATACACACTCTGCAAATGTGTCATTCAATTTAAACTTCCAGGTTTGTCCCTTTTTAAGAGTATTTAATTTTGTTTCCTTTTCAGCCAGCCTGGCTCCTCTCAGCCATAAATCTACACGCCAATTTCCTTTTTCCTCTGAGCTTCTAAGCTGCTTATGCTGCTGCTGTTCATTTCAGATCCTGTTCTCCTTGCTATTCCTACACGCCGAAGCCTCTTTCACAATTATTCATTTTGGATCCTCACCCATGTCACTGTTTGCAACCAGGAGTCACAGCTTGGCATGTATACCAAGAACCCTCCATCTTCTGTATGCCAAGCTCTTCCAAACCGCTGCTGAAGTATTCCAGCTATGTGAATGGCCTCTGCAGATTGCCCACTTCAAGCACTTCAGGGCAGGTGAGCCTGGTCACTTTAGCACCCAGGGCCCTAACACTTCAAAGGCAGCCACCTACCTTAAACGTGTGAAAGTTTTTTGTAGTACAGGGCGTCTGCCAGGCAGCAGCACATAATTATAACTACTACACCCTTTAAAGTCGCTACCCAGGATTCAAAAATATTTAGTTTTTCAACAAAATCTCAGTAACATAGGGCTTGCTCTTTTATCACCTGCAAGGCACTCCTTTCTCAAGCACCTGATGGATGACCCTGTAGTTGAAACCCCTTCTTTCTTTCTTTCCCTAAAACAAGATAAATCCTGACTGTTCCTGCATATCAGAGTTTCCAGGTCAAACCAATGGCCTGCTCTCTTGCCAGTGCTCTGAGCTATCCTAAATGACTACCACACGAAACCGAGCGACCCTTGAAGCCTCATTTAACTCCCACCACCTGCAGCAGAGCCACCCGATTGATGACGGCCACCACAAGGCACCAAACACCAGCTGGGGGAAGGTGTCTCCCCTGGATGAAGACACATCTTGCATAGGAAGACACCTTTTCTCTCCCCGAGCAGCTTCACCTGGTTTGACCGTGCAGGCTGGGCAGACGGTTCCACCTCAAGGGGAGCAGAGCAGCAGCTCCGTTTCACGCGGTTTCACGGCATGGCACCCCAAGCACGACTCCAGCGAGAAGCCCTGTCCTCGCCCATGCTTGTGGTGCCACACAACCAGCCCAGCTCCCGTGGCAGCCCCCAGGACCCACCTGACGGGCCACCCCATCCCGGCCACCCCCGCAGGCCCCCGGCACCCCCGCTCCAGCCCCGCCATCCCTATGGACACAGTCCGAAGGGACATGCTTGGGATGGGGGCCCAAACAACACCCTAGGGAGAGAGGGGCTACACCACCCCGTGCTTCCGACACGGATTTGTGGGGGAAGGTGGTGGAAAACACCCATTTCCACCCGCCAGGGTTGGCTGAGGGGCAGCGGCGCCGTCACCCCGCAGGAGAGAGGGGACAAGGAGAAGGAGGCATTCCCCCGCCGCGGGGAGAGAGCACCAAGGGCTGCGGACAGGGAGAAGGAGGGGGCGGTGGGACGCGGCCCCGGGGCCAGGGCAGGAACCGGGGCCGGAGCGGCCACTCACAGAACTCGGCGATGTAGTAGGAGACGGCGTAGTTCTCCTCGCACCACTCCAGGGTGGAGGTCGGCGGCCCCCAGTAACCCTCCCGTTCGGCGGCCGGGGCCATCGCGGCGCCCGCTCCAGGCTAGAGCGGAGCCAGGGCACGGGAGAAGCGGAGGGAGAAGGGCGCCGGGCCCGGAGCACAGCGGCGAGAGAGAGCGGGCGGGGCCGGCGCTGAGCCCGCCCGGCGGGGCGGAGCCGCGGTCGCCATGGGGATGGACTGCGGCCTGCCGGACGGACAGAGCGAGCGAGCGGGCGGGCTTGGGGGAGCGTGTTGTGGTGAAAAACGTGGATGTGGGGAAAGTCTGTGGGGAAACACGGGCGTGGGGCATGCTTGGCTCTCAGGGAAGCCGCGCGACGCCTCTGTGAGGATGAGGCGGGACGTGAAACAGCATCACGGCGCTCTCCTCGCCCGCCTTTCAAGCTGGTCCGAGAGCAGTGAGGAGTTTTCTTCCCTCAGCTTTCCTCCGATTTTCCTTAAACATTTCATGGAGAATTTGTAAGGCGAGCGAGGCAGGGTGCTGCCTTCATGTTGTTGAAACGCAGCTTCACAGCATCCCAGAACGATTTGTGTTGAAAGGGACCTCAAGGACCATCCAGTTCCAGACCCCTGCCATAGGCAGGAACACCTTCCACTATCCCAGGTTGCTCAAAGCCCCATCCAACCTGGCCTTGAACACTGTCCCATCCCCGGGGATGGGACATCCACGACTTCTCTGGGCAGCCTGTGCCAGTGCCTCACCACCCTCGCACTGTAGAATTTCTTCCTGAAGGCAATGAAGAGGCAAGTGTTCCTCGTAGTTGGGCTGGAAGAAGGAAGAATGTTTTTTTATAGCACTGCCTACTAAAGGGGGGGTTTTCCTCTCCTCTGATGCCTTATTTAGTCTCCTCAGCGCTTACTATGTGTACTATACTTACACCCATAATATGCAAAGTGCTTCTCAAGCAGAGTTGGTATCCAGAGGCAAGTACAGTCTAAAAATGGAAAGACTTGAGACACAAGCGAAAAGAATAAAGTGTACCAGTAAAGGCCTGATAATACTGTGTGTGTTTTGTGTTTCAGAAGGCAATCCAAAGCCTTGAGAGGCTTTGGGCAGACCTTGTGGGCTGTACACAGTGCTTACACCCTGCCAGCCAGCAGAATTTATTATACCTGCCTATAAATGCACAGACTTCTTTTTCCACATCTTATTTCTTCTCACCTTTCCTTCTGTAAGCTAAGAAATGCCAATCTAAACACAGACCTTTCATACTGTAAATACTGCTGTTTCACAATGTGTACATCTATCTTGAAGACTATCATGCCTTCTGGAGTTCAGTTTGTATATAATTGCTTCCAGCATCAGATAGAACTGTATTTAGCACATATCACTACCTCTCATCGTGCTATAAAGCACTAAAATAAAATTCATTTTAGTGGTGGCAATGACAATATACTTAAATTGTCAAAACATCATCAAAGTACCTGTGGATTTTTATATGCAGATTTGTCTTCCTATGTTTTTCAGACTGAGATTACTTCCACAGATTTAGATTTTCAAGATTGGGGTCTGGAAGAGTACCAGACTGACCAAGATACATAAAACTAGCTGTAAACAATGAGGAAGATTCTGGCCTGCTTGATGCACTTTAGCTTTTCAGACTTTTGAAGGTTCAGTTTTTATAATAAGGAAGTTTGTAGGACTCCAATTTTTGTTCTCATGATAAACCATCTTAAGGTTAGAAGTTCTTGACAGAAAAATAATTTAAAATTTGAAATTGCAGTTGTTCAGAAACTAAGGAGAGAACTATGAAATATTTTAGGTATTAACTGATAGCTAAATATTAAATAATAAATATTTACTTACCAGAAGCAAAAATGGCAAAAGCATGGAAAAATGTAGGCAATTTTTACAATAGTGTATTACAGTTGGCTTTAAATAAATAATTAAAAATGCTGGTGCTTGTTTCTTTTCCCATCACGTGCATGCTGTCCACAAGAAGATTTGCCACGACACTAGAAAAAGAAGTCAGACATGAAACTAGCTTTAAAACTGGGCAAGATAAATTAATGAAGCATTTTATGTGGTAGATACCAAGAATGTAGGTTATCATCCATTCTGATTTCCGTAGAAATACAAGAAAAATTTATAGCTAGGCCTTAATTTCAGTCACTAGGGAATTTTTATTTATTTGGCATGTTTCTGGAGTATTCTCCATCATGATATGCATTTATTTCTGACTTGTTCTGTGGCTTGATTCTTTGCATTTGAATTCTGACAAACCTTTCAGTCACTGCACTCAAAGGATGATATTGAAGAAGCAGCCCCAAACTATTACAGTAGTTCCCTTTCTTATTCCCCTGAAAGTGTTTTGTAGAGGTAAACTTGACTTCCACAAACCCAACTTTGACTGCTTCAGCTGTTACAAGAACACATATTAAAATCAGTACTTTTCCTCTGTAACCTTGAGCTGTGCCTTGTTCTCTCCATTACTGCACTGGATATAATGTGACAGCCTGAAGTTCTTTGCATCTAAATGTGGTCTATCTGATTAAAGAATCAAACCTACCTCTGTCCAGGCATTGGGTTTTCTTTGTCTGATCTGTACAATCTATGGAGGGAATGTCTTGTTTCTGAAATAGCAAAACCCAAACAGAGCTACTGAAATGCTTATTTTCACTATTACTAAAAATGTGCTTGTCATGCCGATGGAGTAGTTTCCTATGGCCTCAGATTGCCTGTGGCACAGGATCCACTTTCCATATAGTTTAATGTTGCTCTGAAACCTTGTGGCTTAACTGATCAGTGGGTAATTGAATCATGTCAGTTTACACCACTAGAGGGATATGTCCTGTCACTTTAGTGTGTGGATCCAGTAGTATTTTGCTTGTCAATGGGAAACGACTGCTGTTCAAGAATGTCACATGTTCAGCTCCTTGTGATCAGGTAAATCCAGGGAACGACACCTTAGGAACACTTTTATCTCTCTCTGCCTTATGCAAACAATATATCGTGGTTTGTACTGCTGGTTGTTTTATTTCTATGTGAAATGAGACCTAATAAGCAGATTGTTTAAAACTTGTTATGGAGACATATGTTGGGGAAGATTGTACTTATTCCCTCTCATCAGTTTATGTGTGCAAAGGGAAAGATAAAATTGATATAAAATCTTTAAAATGTTTTCACTGCTTGGTTCTCCTCATGTTAGGATATCAGTCACAAAAATAAAACTGAATTTTGTCCTACATATTGCCTGTTCAAATTCTACAGATGATTACCCCCGAATGGTTTGGGTTGGAAGAGATCTTGAGGATCTTCTAGTTACAACCCTCCACCCCCGCTGTAGGCAGGGACACCTTCTAAATGACAAAGTTGCTCAAAGCCTCAAACAATTCCAGGGATGGACATCCACAGTTTAACTGGACAACCTGTTCCTGTGCTTCACCACTCTCACATAAAAGAATTTTTTCTAGTATCTAATCTGAGTCTGCCTTCTGCCAGTCCAAAATCATTTCACCTTGTCCTAAGACTCCATACCCTTGTCAAAAGTCCCTCTCTAGCTCTCTTGGAGCCCCTTTAGGTACTGGAAGGAGCAGTAAAGTCTCCCTGGAGCCTTTTCCAGGCTGAACAATCCAAACTCTCTCATCCTGTGTCCACAGAAGTGGTGCTCTAGCCCTCTAAGCATCTTATGAACTTGTCCGTCTTCTAAGGCCTTTTTTATTGGGTTGTAGCATTTACACCATCTTAGGTGTGGAATCCTGGGTCATGACTCTCAGCTCTAAAGTCCTACTTTCCATCATAAGGATGGTTCCTAAACAGTGCAGCTGCAAATGCCATTATTGGCAGCTTTCTGAATTGCCAAGTCTATACCGGTTACAGGAAAAGGCATCAACACCTCTAGGTTCTGCAAGCCCAATCCTGTGGAACATGTAATTTATCCCATTGATTTATATGCAAATTGCATGAGCAAGATGCTAAAAGTAGGATTATAAGAGATTGAATCAGAGTCTTTGTAATGTGCCCTGAAGTTTGAGGGCTCTTTATGAGCACTGGTGCCGAGATGATGATAATTATGCCTGGAGTAGTATCATGGTAAGTTATTGGCATCTGAATGAGTGAAAAAGAAAAGATCTTTCCTGACATGAAGAAGGATCTGATCCAAGAAACTTTAATGGACTTTAACAGATCTGATTGCCTGCTCATTGCTAGGTAAAGCAGAAATGCCTGTGCTGGAGTCATGCATTTGTAAATTATCATCAATGGGACTCACGTCCTAGAGCGATATAAATATTCATAATTTCCCCAGTGTAATATGGCTGTTCTTAGTCATATTCTCAAGGCTATTGTTGCATTTTGGCAACTGATTGCTGTGGTGAATGACAGCATCACAGATTGCAGCTCTGTGGATGCTGTGAACACCCAGCACTGATGGGCTCAGATATGAATACAACCACCTGAATAGTGTTATAAAGGATTTTTATAACACCTTTAGTGTTATAAAGGACTGGGGTGGAAACAGGGGCTCCTGAGTGCAGATGTTTAGGGAAGGAAGTGTGACTTGACAGAGACAGAAGGTTTCCTCATGCAGAGAGTGGTTCAGTTGTAAAACTGATCCTCAAAGCAGATTTTAGGGAGGTATTTTCTTCTCTCTACCCTTTTTCAGCAAAAGCCTGTCTGCCCAGGTCTATCAAGATGTATCCCAAATGCTTTAAAATCAAAATCTGAGGCTGGTCCACAGAAGGCCCTGTTTTACCAAAATGAGGATATTTGCTTTCTTGTAGCAGTGAATTAAGCTGAAGCTTTTCTGAACCTGGTGGTTACTGCTCTGCAAGCACACAGCCTGTGTAGGTGTCTCCAAGCACCTGCAGCTTTCAACCCATTGTACTAGTATAAAATAAAATTCATGTCACTTTGCACTAATTTGCAGGGTTGAAAATGGTAAGGGAGCAGATAAACCTGCTGTTCATCCATTCCCAAGGGAGAAGCAGTTGACACAGGGATAATTGTGCAAAGAGAGCTCTTCTTCACTTATCAGAGCTTAATTCACCCTTATATGTGAATCAGAGTGCTTACCAGCTGCAAAACATCTGTGGTAAATGTACACTTTAAGCTGAAACATCAGATGAAAACCTATCAAGGAGAAGAGACTTTTCAAAAGCAAAAATGGCATGTTCCTCAATCTCATTGACTCTCAAAGGAGTCTGAGAATTGGTTTGCCTTTGTGCTTTGGAATTCTAGTGCTTTAAAATAGCAAAAACAAATGCCATAACAGTTCATTGTTTACACTTGTAAACAGCTTTCTCTTTAGGAAAAAGCATAGCAAACTGTGTTTTTCTGCCTACTAATTTACATACACAGATCTCAAAATGAAGAGACTCACATAAAGTTTGTAACAATATTTAAGTGTGTTCATTTCAGTTTGAATCCTGCTTTACAGGCTCAGCTGACTTTCTTAAATGCAGGCGTCTTGTGTTGCTGGAGATTCTTTCAGAGCAACAGCTGAAGGCCAGGCAGGATGCCCATGAATCATTGGAACTTCTCTACATCCAGTGTTGTATCCCATATAACGCTCAGATGCTTTGTCTCCAAGACCACTTAATGTCTATGATTTCATCAACTGAATTAAGCTTAGATGTCTGACTTTTTTGGCTGGATGAGGTTAGGTAAGGTCATGAATCCCAGGTCCTTACTCTCTTCTGAAAAAGAACTCTGCTTTGATTTGAGGTCAATGAAGCTCCTGTTAGGTTTTCTGTACTCATAGCATCCGTGGAAGGTGCTTATCTAATTGGCTCTTGGACTTGCTTTGACCTCAGCTGGCTGGAATTCAGGCATTTAAGGAAAGCAGTCTCACATATTCATAGAATCATGGAATCATTAAGGTTGGGAAAAACCTCTAAGATCGCTGAGTCCAGCTGTTAATCTACCACCACCATGCTCACCATTAAACCATGTCCCCCAGTGCCACATCCACAGAGATTGTGGATTCCAGAGATGGTGATTCGACCACTTCCCTGGGCATCCTGTTGCTTCTGTATATTATACCATTCATTGCAGTCACCTGTCCTTCGGACAAATTATGAATTTCCTATTTGAAATCTGGGAGGGATATATCCTGGAGGACAAGAGCCATGACACATGGGCTGTCTATAGTGCTTGAACAGGCAGCACTAAGTCCATTTGGGACACAAAATGACAATAGCACTTTTTAGATGGTGAGAACAGGAGCATCACTCATCTCTTTTTGTTTCTATCCAAGCTCCCTTCCTGTGAATGGAGACAAGAAGGAGTGTGGAGGAGAACACATCACTAGTTCTCTCTTGCACTCAGCTCCTTTTGGGGAAGAGAAGGGAAGGTGCTGGCAGCTTGCAGTTAAAGTGAGAATCTATACATAATATTATGATATTGCTGTGGCACAGAGGTAAGAGTGTTGTTTTCCAAAAAACATATTTTCAATCCTGCAGGAAATATTTTGGAATATTCATGATTTATGTGACTTGACAGTGTTCAAAGCCATTGGATGGATTAGGCAGGAATTTCCTGGTGATTACAGCTACCTTGTGCAGGCAGGCGGCCATCAGTGGCAAGCTTTGGGGTGTAAACATCAGTTTGCTAACCTGTTCTGCCAAGGCTCTTCAAGCTGAGGCATTCTCCCATCTACATTCATACTGCTAAAATTCTGGGTGTCACTGATTTCAAGTGTGAACTCCTGGTGTGTATCTGTCCTCCCCAGTCATACCAATTTGAGTGCATGATCACAGACTCATAGAATGATAGAATGGTTACAACTGGAAGGACTTAAAATCATCTTGTTCCAACACCCCTGCCATGGGACACAGGGACAGCTTGCACTAGACCAGGTTTCTCAAAGCCCCCATCCATACTGGCCCTGAACACTTCCAGGGATGGGGCATCCACAGCTTCTCTGGGCAACTTGTGACAGTGCCTCACAACCCTCACATTAAAAATGTCTTCTTACTATCCATTTAAGCCTATGCTCTTCCAGTTTAAAACCATCTCCCCTTGTCCTATCACTGCATGCCCCTGTAAAACATCCCTGTCCAGCTCTCGTGATCAATTGGACTGTCAAGGACAGCTCAGTGACCACCTAATACAGGAATGGAAGTCCCAATGACATAAGAATTACTTAAGGCAAATTTTGAAGGAAAAAATATTGTCAAGAAGCAAGAAACTGGCTGGAAGACAGGCTGATCTGGTCTGTGAGGGAGAAGGGCTGAAATTTTTTTAATCCTAAAAGAGCAGTAAGAATGGATTTGGAATAATTAGCTGTTGCCAATGTTTCCCCTTCTCTTATAACTTTCAGTTTAAGGAAGAAAGCATGCACAAACTATTCATCACCTGTATTTTGTGTCATGAATCAGTTAGTGTCTGAACATGAAAGATGATTTATCATACTCTATAAACCCTGTCCATCCAATTGTGCACTGCTTGTCATTTGGTCTCATGGACAGCAAAAGCAATTTCTCTCAAAAAAATCTCTGGAACAAAAGGAGAAAACCACTAGGAACAAGTCTCAGTGGTAAGCAGATGCACATATATTAAAATGTCAAACATCTAAAAAAAATTAAAATTTTGAAATATCTTCAGTTGTACTGCACCAACAGTGGGGAAGGCAGCAGTTATTCTTTTCCTTGATCTCTAGGAAAATGGCATGTTTACCCCAAGCATATGCAAATTTTTCTATTTAGCCTGGAAATGAAGAACATTCTGCTCATGTAATGTTATATTTCTTTCATTTGCTGCAGGAAGGAGGAGGAAAGGAAAGATCAAGTCATTATTTACCTGACAAAATCCTTTGTTACTTTTCTTGTTATCAGTTAATTACCAGTGAGCTAATCAACTTACACCTCAGCCAAACTCTTTTCTTTAACAAGTCATTAATAGGAGAGGCTGCTCAGACAATTCAAATTTACTTTATTAGCATAGCCTGGATGTTTCAGGCCTATGAACTAAAGAGGGATAAAAGGAAACACAAAGAAATACAATAGTATGTTTCCACTTCCCACTTTCTTCTGGGGTGACTTGTGTCCCTTCATTTCCACAGTAAATTGCTGATGAGCTGCCTCAGTAGCACAGCTCATTAATAGACAGGGAAAGAAAGACATTTTATGCAGCTTTTCTACCAATGACCCTACTTTATTGTGGTATCAGCTATGAAGAAGTGGAGCTGATGTCACAGAAGTGACTTACTGAATCACAGAATGATTTAGGAAGGAAAAGACCTGTTAAGATCGCCAAGCTCAACCACTAACAGTACTGCCAAGCCATAAACCATGTCCCTAAGTGCCACACTTATATATCTTTTAAATCCTTCCAGGGATGGTGATGGAATAACGTATCCTGTTCCAAAGCTTGACAATAATTACGGTGAAGAAATTTTTCCTGATATCCAATCTAAACTGGGGAAGAAGACCAGCCTGACTGAACAGGAAGCTTTCACTAGAACTCTAGGAAAAAAAAAAGTCTGTTTATGACCTTTGAAAGAAGGGACAGGCTACTCGGGAAGAGTACAAGAGTGGCATTAGGTTATGTAGAAAGAAAATTAGAAAAGCAAAAGCTCAGTTAGAATTCAATCTGGCCACTGCTGTGAAAGGCAATAAAAAGTGTTTTTATAAACATACTGACAACAAAAGGAGGGCCAAGGAAAATGTCCATTCTTTATTGAATGCAGGGAGCGACATTGTCACCAAGAATGAGGATAAGGCTGAGTTACCTAATGCTTTCTTCACCTTAATCTTTAACAGTAAGGCAAATTATCTTTAGGACAACTTTCCCCCTGACCTGGTAGATAGGGATGGGGAGCAGAAGAGACCCCCCAGTAACACAGGAGAAAGGGTTGGGGAGAATCCTGTTTAATACCCTTATTGATCTTCTGGGTAAGGGGAGCAAGGACATCCTCATTAAGTTCACAGATGACACCAAGTTGGGTGGGAGTGTGGACCTGCTGGATGGCAGGAGAACTCTTCAGAGGGATCTGGACAGGCTGGATCCATGGGTCCAGGCCAAGTGCTGGGTCCTGCCCTTGGATCACAACTCCCAGCAGCGCTACAGGATGGGGACAGAGTAGCTGAAAAACTGCCCAGTAAAAAAGGACTTGGAGGTGATATTTGACAACCAGCTGGCCAAACATGAGCCAACATGTGCCCAGATGGCCAAGAAGACCAATGGCATCTTGGACTGTATCAGAAATGGTGTGGCCAGCAGGACCAGGGCAGTGACTGTCCTCATGAGCTTGGGCACATCTCAGATTCTGTGTTCAGACCCGAACCCCTCAGGACAAGACATTGAGATGCTGGAATATGTCCAGAGAAGGGTAATGAACCTTTGGTCTAGAGAGTGAGTCATGTGAGGAGTGGCTGAGAGAGCTGTGAGTGTCCACTCTGGAGTAAAGGAGGTTCAGGGAAGACCTTATGCTTTCTATAACTTTCTGAAAGAGGCTGTAGCCAGATGGGAGTCAGCCTCTTTATCCAGGCAACTAGTGACAGGACAAGAGGGCATAGCCATAAGATGTGCTAGGGAAGGTTCATTTTGGATATCAGGAAGAATTTCTTCACTGAAAGGGTTGTCAAGCATTGGAATAGGCTGCCCAAGGTGTATGGTTGTGTTACCATCCCTGGAAGTATTAAAAAAAACCACAGGAGGTTGCACATAGTGCTGTGGTTTAGTGGATATGGTAATGTTTGGTTAAAGGTTGGACTCAATGGCCTTGGAGGTTTTTTCCAACCTAAATGATTTTTTTATTCTATGACACACCGAAATTCATAGGTGTGTCACATCAAAACTTCAGGTGAGAGTGCATCCATCATGATACACTTTTCTGAAAATTTCATCCAGAAGTGTGATTATTTAATTGCAATGTTAATAACTTTATTATAACATATGAAGTTACATCATGGGCACGAATCATGCACTGAATTCTGCCTGTGTTAAAGCATTATATCCACAATGGTAAGTTGATATGATATGATATGATATGATATGATATGATATGATATGATATGATATATGATACTGAATTCCTTATAATATAACACTGAATTCCTGTCTCAGGCAATTTCTCCTTGCAGTGACTGCTGAACGTGGCAGCTGTGGACAGTCTGAATCACTCAGTGGTTGAATTCAAATGCCACAGTAGGTGTAACCTAAAAGTTAGGCAGTGCTTATGTACGGTTTAAACTTGACCCAGTATGCTTAACACAGACTGTAGAACACCCTCCATGAACAACACTACGTGATTTCTGTGATCTGTATTAACATAGCTTTGTAGCTTTCGGGTAGAACCTTGAGTGTAACTGTCTTAGGGGGATGGATACAGTGACTTCTTTGCAGTCTAGACTTCAAAAGCCAAATCTAGGCTCGTCACCTGTAAAATAAGTAAAGCGCACATAGAATAAGCCCTGGTGGTTCTAGGACTGGCTTTTTTCTGTGCCTGTTGCTGAACAAGGGTGGGTATTGAATTGTCTGCATCAGTTTTGCTGCCCAAACCAGGTGCCCTGTTCACAAAGAGGTGCAGTTCTCATAGGTTAGAGTAGTGCTGATGCTTGAATGAAAGAGGAATAAAATTCAATGAGACTCCAGCACAGATTTGCTGGTCTCTCATGCCAGTCTTCCCAAAGAAAGCTGCAGTACATTCAGAGGTCACTGTCGTGCATCAGCCCATTTGGTCAAAGGCTAAGCAGTGCTTCTGGATTAATTAAACTGTTTTTTGCAATGCTGTCAAATCAAAGATGCTCTCTACTACCCAGAGCTCCTTATGTACCAGAGCCAACCAGAAAGAGCTGAACACCTTCTTCCTTGTACTCCTTACTTCTGTACTTAAAAGGAGCATTTCTACCCACTGCTTCCATTGTCAGGGACTGCGCTATTCACATGACCATCTCCAGTTCTGAAGCCAATGCTCTCTGAAGGCTTTGGAGGCCAGACTGCTAATCCCTTTACAAGCAAGTGTATTTCTTGACAGTGTGATTGGTATTGGCCCGTGGCCCTTAATGGCTTGGCCCTCTGACAGCTGGCAGTGATTTTCTGATGGCTGGAGCCCCATCACTTGCCCCCTGACAGCAGCAGAATAATATTCTCATGCCTGCCATAATGGCAAATGTATTTGGAAAGCTCGTGAATAAAATTCCCTTCTCTGTCTCTTTTTATAACCCTGATGTGCTTTTCTCTTGCCCAGTTTCTCCTTGTATTTTTTTTAACACTCACTCCACACTTATTTCTCCCACTCTATTATTATTCCTCATCTAATTGGAGTGGCCAGGACAGACACTTCTAATTTCTTCTCTTCCCAAGACTCAATGTTCATTCTTTTGGTCCTTGAGCAATATTACCCAGATATTGTTGGCAGGAGGCAGATTCCTGTGTGAAACTGCCATGCAGAGCCCCCCCTTCCTTTACTCCTACCAGCTTCTAACAGTGCGGGTTCCATCTTCCATCACCCTTGCTTGCCAGCTTTGCTATTTATTTTCAAAACATGCCTTTGACTCTGTGTGTTTTCTCAGGAAAGTTTGGGCTTGATTCCACAAGCCTGACATACCTCCTGATTTGAAAGTGCAGAGAAGAACCTTGGGTACAGGGAGGCAGGGAAAAAGAGAGGGAGGGAGAAAGGAGATTGCTGCCAGCAGGCAGGAAACCTCCTGTTTCAGCAATCTAGGATGCAAGATTTATTCTCTAGGGGTTCTGAGAAGATAAGAAAATAGATTATCTTGCAGTTTGCAATGACCCCTTCAAAAAGATAATGTGCTCCTAAATCATAGAATGGCAGAATGGTTTGAGTAGGAATTGACCTTAAAGATCATCTTATTCCAGCCCCTCAGCCATGAACAGGAACACCTTCCATTAGACCAGGCTGCTCATACGAACAGACCTACTTCTTTTTCAAAGGTGAGACAGCACTGCACAAACCAAAGAGGTACCATTGTGCATCACTCCCCAAGCTAGCCCCCCTCTCTTTAATACCTGTCTTATTATTTCATTCCTTTTAGTGGGTCTGGCTCCAAGGCTGAAGCAGTTTCTAAGCTGTGACTGCTATCCAAAAAAAGGACTCAAATCATAGAATCATAGAAACATTTAGGTTGTGAAAGACCTTTAAGGTCATCAGTTCCAACTGCTAATCCAGCACTGCCAATTCCATCTGCTCACCTGTGTCTTTGTGTTTCTTTGTAGGGGCACTACTTCCTACATAAAGTTCTTGAAAATGTAGTTAGGACAAGCTTCTGTTCTGTGCCGCGTGCGTGTCCAAAATTAAGAACAATGCCCTGCAATTTCCTCCTTTTGCTGCACATGTTGTTGCTAACAAGGAGCTGCCACAGGGGATCTTTATTTCCATAGAATAATTAAGGTTGGAAAATACCTCTAAGATGACCAAGTCCAACTGTCAACCCAGCACTAAACAATGTGTCTAAGTACCACATCACACAAATTTTAAATCCCTCCAGGGATGCTATCTCCACCACATCCCAGGGCAGCCTGTTCTAATGCTTGACTACCCTTACACTGAAGAGATTGTTCCTGATATCAAATCTAAATGTCTCCTAGCACAACTTGAGACCATTTACTCATGTCCTATTGCTTGGTGTCTGGGAAAATAGATTCCTATTGTATGGGGATTTTGTTTCAATGTCGGAACTCCAAGTGTTTTATCTATATTGCAGGAGGATCCTGCTACATGCATACGTTAGAGTAGGGTTGTTCATCTCAGACATCAGGTTTTGAATCCTGGCATCTTCTGCATCTCAGGGCATCTTCCACATCCTGAGATGTCTTTTGCATCTCTAGAGCTTTCTTTTCTTGGGTGCTTCAGCAGCAAGGTTGGGCTCCAAACATCACTTCTAACCCCAGCTGTTTTTTGTGATTTTGTGATTCTCTGGTGAGGCTGTGGTTCCCACCCCACATTCCTCCTGTAGTTCATTATCCCTTTCTGGTTTAGGGCCAATAAACTATTTGGGAATTTTCTTCCTTTCTATTTTCCCTGAAAGAGATAGATTCTTGAATTTCTTTATTTATTTTCCAAGCTGCGACAGTTAGAAATGTGCTTAAAACTTCAGACTAAGAATCCCCTGTACTGAGCAATCCCAAGAGCTGGGACTCACCCCACTTCCAGCACTGCTTTCTCACCTTCCCACAGCATTAGATTCGTGGTAGACAGGGATAACTGAAAACTGGAAGGCTCAATAGAGGATGATTTGGTGACTCATGTTTGATGAATGCCTCACAGCCAACTTTCCATGGGACTGCAGACATTTAACTCCTTCAGATTGCTTTGTGTCTGAGTCCAAGAGACTATGGTCCCATCTTCTGCTTTGTGGCAGCAGCACTTACAGTGCCAAATGCTGCACTTTGTTAATCCAAGCATACCAATGACAACTGCCTTTTGCTATTTGCAGCATGTAAAAATCAATATGCTACTTACATATCTCTGACTGTCATCTCAGTCACTTCTGCTCTGCTATTATATGCTGATAGTTTACCTCCTTCCAGCAAAACACTATTTTCTGCATGAATATAAGAAATGCTCCAACATTGTGTCCCCATCTAAATTATAGGTGCAAGGAAAGGATTTATGAAAGAAAAGATACTATTGGTCCCCAGGGACAAAAATATCCTTTCTAGTTCCGCTGACCTCTTCTCTCTGATGTCCAGTGATGGGACCAGAGGGAATGGCATCAAGCTGTGTCAGGGGAAGTTTAGGTTGGATATTAGGAAAAGTTTCTTCATCCAGAGGGTGGTTGGGCACTGGAACAGCTCCCCAGGAAAGTGGTCATGGCACCAAGCCTGACAGAGTTCAAGAAGTGCTTGGTTAATGCTCTCAGGCACATGCTGTGATCTTGGGGTTGTCCTGTATAGGGCCAAGAGTCAGATTTTATGATCCTTGTGATTTCCTTTCAACTCAGGTTATTCCATGATTCTATGATTCTATGGCTTTACAGAGAACCAATTTTTGACCATACAGCTCTGCTGTAAGATGTTGCTGGACCTCTCTTTTGGAGGGACTGTGGAACAGGTGAGATCCACAACTGGGGACAAGATGAGATCCAGCAGTCAAGAATCCCCTATACAGATCTCTCCTATCTGATGTGCCCCAAAGGAGACTATTTCAGGACTCAAGAGCCAAGCTGCTGTTCAAGGCCACTATGGCCTGTGGGGTTGTGATTTTTAAAATAGGATACAGGTGAAAGATGCATAGAAAGGAAACAAAGGAGCAAAAAGGAGATAATGACTGAGAATGCCCTATGGAGAATGAGCTGCTGTGAAGCACCTAAAGGCCAGCACAGCACATGTAGCCATCCAGTTTAGATATCTAAATCCTGGAATTCCTTGTTCCATTCTTACATGGAAGCTCAAAGGAGACCTTGGGGCTCCTACAGAAGCCTTTTTCTGCTCCCAGACCTGGCCATGGTGAAATCTCTGATCCTGCCTCAGCTCCTTCTTGGGGAATGTGCCAGCAGATGGTGCTCAAAGACCCCAAATTTAGCTTTTCTGCCCTATATCCCTGGACAGGGGCACCTTGGTGCAAGCAACTAGTTAATCAGAGCTTTCTCACTCTAGGCACTACACCTTGAATCTTCTGTTGAGCCAAATGTGCAAGAGAAAGTTTCAAAGTTAGATGTTCACTTTGACATCTTTCAGCTCCATCCATCCATCCATCCATCCATCCATCCATCCATCCATCCATCCATCCATCCATCCATCCCTCCACCCTCCAGGGCCTTTTTTATCAGCAGAATTTTTCCTTAGCAGAGGGAATGTCCAAACTAAGACAACCATAGTAACTTCTTTCATCAGACCTGATCTGTTCTGGAGATCAACTAGTTCTTTCTTCTTACTTGCTCATAAAAAAATGTGGCTCACACCATATTGGAATAAAATTTCTTGTACTGCCTTGACCTGGACACAGTGCTTTGATAAGACTCTGTTCCAGCTCAGAGATGTACCAGCAATCCTCAGGATGGGCAAAGCAGCTTTCTTTTACTTAAAAAGGCAAATTTCTAGGCAAAAAAAAAAACATTTCACGGATTACCCTGGACTCAGGCAAAAACCAGCAGTGCTGGGGAGAGTGAGTTATAGCTGTGCTCTGTAGTTTATGTGAGAAGGAAGGTCTGTGTTTACAATGCAAGGAAAAGAGTGTAAGATGGTGCTTTTAAGCTGTCAGCTATTTATGTCCCTTGCTTGTTTAATTATGGACTGAATATAAAGGTGGTAGAAACCAGAGCATGCAAGTACTTGATGACTTGGCACAAAAGCAGTGTAGAACCTTTAAATATGTGCTGCACTATTTGCTTCGTGGTGAGGGTTTGTGGGGAAGGGACAGCAAGAGGTGAAGGTTTGCCTGTAGTGCTGGGGCATGGTTGCCTGGGTCAGACAGTAAACATTGTGACTTGGAATCTGAGAATCATAGATGCATAGAGTGGTTAGGTCTGGAAGGGACCTTAAATATCATTTAGTTTCAACCCCTCTGCCATCAGCAGGGACACCATCCTGACAACTAGATCTCAGAGTCCCATCCAACCTGACCTTGAACACGCTCAGGTGTGGAGCATCCACAAACTTCTCTGGACAACCTGTACCAGTGCCTCACCACCCTCACAGTAAAGAATTTGTTCCTAATATCCAATCCAAATCTACCCGCTTTCAGCTTCTGAGTTCTCTTTGCTGGTTACTATGAAAACTTGAATTTTTTGTTGCTTCAAGCTCCCATTTCATTAACAACTCTTCCTTGCTGGAAACCAGGCTGTTGAGGCTCACCTGAGGAAGACAGACATTGTGGTGTTTGCTCCAAAACTCCCAACTGGTTTTGATGGCCAGATCTACAGAAATCACCTTCTCCACCAAAATGCATCTGTCTCTGAGATAAACCACAGCAGAATATTAGCAAGGATGTCTTGCTGAAACTGTAAGAGGGGCTTTGGGTTAGCAGGATATAATTACCCAAGCTGGAGTTTGGCTTTGTGACTAGACCTAGACCTGACATCCTTTCATTCCAGAAAATTGCTGTGAAAGATTTCTGGTTAATAGGAGTCTCATTGCTGAGTCCCATCCTGGAGATGACAGCTCCCATGACAGCTGTGATATCCATTGTGGGAGGAAGAAGACACTGAAAATGGTGTTTAGGACGCCTTGCAATCCTGTACGTTTGGTTTTTGGGAAGAAGCTGGGGGAAGAAACACACAATTTGATTGAAAAGGGAGAAGTACGCTAGTAATGAGATAGTTGTCAACACTCCCTGTGGCTAAGCTCACGGCAGCAGAATTATTTATAGACAGAAGTGTCTGAGAACTTATTTTCTCTGACACTGTGGCCATGGCAGAGAATTATAGCTCTACAGGGTGGGTTTTCAAAACCACTCAATTAGGAGCAATGAGGTGCAAAATTACATGTGCAAAGAGATGGAAACATAGATGTTTGAGATGAATAGGACCTTGCTGGCCTGCCAGCACCATGTGGCTCCCCACAGGTCAGAAAAAAGGTCTTTTCTAAGATTGAAAATTGTTCTTTTTTATGGATATCTTTGAACACATGACTGTGATATGTGGAGCTTGAAAACTAGAGATGCTTGGGTTATTATTTGCTGCTTGGGATGTCTCTGTGTATATAAATCACTGCCTACACAAAAAATTTGGTTTCCTTCTCTCCAGAGGAAGGACGTTAGAAAGAACTTGATTTAAAGTGGAGTTTCTCTTCTGGTTCATTCATTGGAGTAAGTGAAAAGTAGCTTTTTCTAAAAGGACATATCCATCTGAAGAGGTCATCAGACAGCTGATCAGAAACCTCTCACTGTAAGTGCAGCCACCAAGCTCTCCCTATTTTTATTCTTCTTTGCCATTACATATAACAAAAGAAAACAAAATAAAAAAATAAGGTACCACTAGAGTGGAAATGAGTAGTTCTCTCCTTGGATAGGGAACGTTTTGCTCAGGGGAGATTTTATTTTAGTACTAAAGATTTCTTTGTCAGAATTGCCTGGCATTTACTCATCCTTGGGTTCGTGAAGGATCCAGTCTTTCAGATCACATTCAGTCCCTGGGAATAAATGGCCCTCCAGTTTTGCTTTTTCTGAGTATGATGAACTTTGGTACTGAGAGTACAGTTCACGGCTTATTTCAGTTGTCCTCAAGGCTTGTGCAGGTCTTTATTTGGCATGTCTCTTGCTGAATTAAATTCAGGAGAAAGAAGGGAGGAAAACTGGTACCCAGTAAACCAGTTTGCAATAGAGATGTTTTCTTTTGTGCTGCAGCAGAAGGTGACACTGTTTCATAGATTAAAGGAGCAACCACCGATTAAGGGCCATAAAGATGCCCTGGTTGTTATTAAGACAGAATTTCAGATGCAATTATTTAAATGGCAAAGAGCTTAAAAAATGATCTGTTGCCTCACTGGGTCACCTCGATCATGGGCTTTGCTCCTTTCTTCTTTCCTGCTTCTTCCTCTGGTCTCTTAACACAATATCCATCTTCTTCTGTGATGCATACATACAATACAAGAGTCCTTTTCCTGCATCTTTGTGCAGCTATAGGCAAGCCACATCCATCACCGAGTGGGATTAACTTAATTTTCCTTCACACATCTAAATGTAAACATCTCCTCTCCATTTGATTGAGCCACCCTCAGGTCCCATTTTTAGTCACAGAAAAGAAATGGCCACTGCTAATGTAATTTTCACCCATTTTAGGTACCTGCCTTAGGGTAAATCAGATGATGTATTATGGCTCTAAATAAAATGAGACAACTCCTTACTGACTTGGATTGCCCATGCCAGTTATAAAGGACTGAGATACAGCCCCACTAAAGCTTCACCAAGCCTCATGTGCTGAAGCAGCAAGAGGATTTTCTCCCAGGTACTTAGGAATATAGACAAAAATCAGTTTAGCACAACAATCAACCCCGGAGGTGTTGGGCAGTGTTTTGGTTCTCTCTGCAGGTCACACCTCTGTGCGGTATGCAAGAGCAGTTTAATCATCTGATCTACTGATGTCTGAGTCCATGGGACCTCCCAAAAGGGCTGATGGAGAGTAGAAACAACAGGCTTAGCCATCTCAGCTCTTGTACACGGGTCTGTAACTCCATGAAGGACTTTGTCTGGCACAGACTGAACACCTCTGTCAGAGTTGTCCTCTTCTGGGATGTCCTGACATATGCGTCAAAGTCAGTTGATGACAGCACACCTTATCCTCCTTAGGATTCAGATTCCATGATATTGGTCTCCCTGTCATTGCAAGTATATAGCCAAGACACACTGATTTGTCCATTTGGGAAAAGCATGTGTGGGGTAGGGTTGTGTCCTCCCCTTGTGACCTGTGTCTGTAGCTGAAAGGTGCTGTGAATCATGTGCCATTCCTGAAAAAGGGGCCAAAAGTGACAGCATGGTTGGAGACACCTGATCTAGGTTAAAGCTCTATCTGAGACCCTTTTATCTGCAATAAAAGGGCAGCCAAGACCTCACTGAAGATGATCCCCAGTTTTGATCCCAAACTTTTCCCTTCCCTTAGTTTGCCATTCTTGTCTGGTTCCCAGAGCAGAATCCAGGAAGGGTTTGGGGGCAGTGAGTAGGAAGCGCCATCCCCTCAGGGATGACCCAAGCTCCAGCCTCTGGGGTTGCACAGGTGTTGGTCCATGTACAGGCTGTGTGACCATGGTCCTACCTCCTCTCCTGCTCCCATAAAATGAGCCTTGTTCAGCCATTATGGATGCAGAGTATGTTGGCACGAAGAGAGTGACATTCATTAGGGGGCTCCAGTCTGTACTCACTGTGCGCTGGCTGCAGTGAATCAACGTTAATTAGGCAAGTTTTGGTCATTTCTACTTTGTATGCAGAATAATTATTTTCCACCCTTGAAAAATATTACCTAATTAAACTGATGTATTTCAGGAAGGTCTTGTGAGACCAAATCCCGTTCCTCTTTTATAGGGGCAGCATGGCCTGTGAAATCCATTGTGCCTGAGCTCTGCAAGGCACAGCAGCATTTTCAAATGTCTCCCTTTGGTGGGTTTAATATGTTGAACAGATGGAAACCTTTGGTGAAATGTAAGCTAAACAAAGATAAAGAAAATATCATAGATTGCAAAAAAAAAAAAAAAAACCAACAAAAAACCAATTACCCAACCTAGTTCCTTTAAATGCCCTAGGACAACGGAATATCAAATATGCAGGAGTACTAGATGAAACTCATTAATTCACTTGAGTCAGGAATGCCTGCTCAGGAAAATACAAGCAGGAATCTGCTGGTTTTATGGTCTGAATTAAACTAGGGGTGACATTTCCACGTGTTACCCCCTGCTTTATAAACATCCGTGCTGCAGAGTCCTATTTCTTCTCAGTGATAGCTGTTGAACCAAATAGAGGTCAAGAGCCTATTGCTTCCAGCCTTAAAGGCAGTGGTGCTCTTCGAGGAGCCTTTGCTTTAAAGCTAAGTGGTCCCACTGTCAAGCTGTAATTGCTGTCCTTGGAGCAAGCTGTTACAGCAGCCTCGGAAATGGTTGGTGCTTGTTGCATGAGCAGATTACAACAAATCAGCTGAGCCACAGCAACTTCTTGGATGTAAATTCATTGCCAGGCAAAAGCACTATTATTGGTCTCAGTTTAGCTCACAAGTGGAGAGGATGAGCCTAAACTAGATTACCTCTCATTATCTGCAAGCTGCTGATCAGCAGTATCTCAAAACAGTGTAATGTGACCTTGTGGTTGTGTCTTCAGGCATTAGGAACATGACATCTGGCTGCTTGTTTGTTTGGGTGTGGTGAGCTATAGCAAAGAGGGAGTCTAAGTCCTCACATAGAGGGTCCTAGCTCACGTGCTCTGAGACAAATAACTACTTTGTGGGAACCTTCATGGCGGACAGATAGAGCAGCAAATTGGGGTGATCTCCTCACACTATGTAGCAGCTCATCCCTTTAAGCCTGGACACTTTTTCTGCTCCTACGGGAAGTATTATTCATGCAAACACTGATAAGACAGAGGAACTCAAAGCTGAAATGTGCAGGGCTCAATCAATAGCATCAATAATGATATAAAACACCTCTTCACTCCAAGGGCAGAGTCGTGGCAGGTTGAGACCTTAAACACTGGGACAGGACTGGAATAAGAGGTAAATGCAATGACTGTGAAATTCTTACACTGTCAGACCAGTTGCAGACCCCTGCTGCCTCTCCCTCAGCCTGTCTACAGGGACCATATCATGTACCTTTCCTTCTCTACATCTTCACATCTGGTATCCCACCTTTCAACCTGATTTTATTTTTTCTCCTTTTTATTTGATGTGAATCCACCAAAGGAAATGAAAAACAGAGAAAGAAGTTGAGTGAGACCTTAAGAGATATGCTAGTAAAATTGTGCTCAGAGCAGAAATACATCAGTTTGGATACGGAGCATTGCTTTCTTTTTATCATTCTGCTTATTAACTATACAGAATTTGGCCTTAAGAAGAAAAATAAATCAAAACAAGCCCAAAGGAACTGTGAGAGATAGGGGAAGGATGTTTGCTTAACTTATTTCTCATCATGAAATGCTTTTAGCTCCAGTTTTTAGGTAGGGAGCCAGCTCCCCCTCTTACTTTCCAGTAATTAAAAGGAAAAAAAAAAAAGAACCCCAAAACCCTGGCAGTTTGCCAGACATTCTTTACATATAGAATTATTATCTTTCTATTTTCCAGAGATAATGCATTGAGGTGGAGAGTCAGATCAGAACATGAATATCTTTGTTGTAATTCCAACTCAAAAGAACATTTTTTCTTCCCTATAATAAAACCTGACAGTATTAAGTGGCCTTGATTTTTCTTTGCTGTGCTGTTGCTTGGTGCCTCATGTAGAATCATATGGCTGCATCTGCAGATGGGGTAAGTTGCTTGATTTACCACTAAGGTAGAAGATGTAGCTATTGTTTTAACTCGGGCTCTTGCTCTCATTAAACAAAGAATCTAGTCCATTGTGTTCAGTAAAGTTATCTTGAGGTGATGCAGCACATCATCAGTGTTAGAATCAAATTGCCTAACAGGAGACAATTAGTGCAATAAACAATGCAGAGGTGCTGGGGAAGGAAAAAAAAAAAAAAAGTAGCCTAAGGAAAAACAACCAGATTCCTAGATTCAGGGACACAAACAGAATTTCAGTGGTGCTACTAGAAAAGGTGTTATTGAACAGAGTCAGTTTTTACACTAAAAATGTGGCAACCCTGAATCTTCTGCCTGAGACCAACTCCTAGTCAGCAGCCTGAAAGAGACAAAACAACCCTCTGCCTCCCTCACAAATTCTTTCCTTTGATTTTTGTTTACTTGTTTTCATATCAAACACTCAACTTGGGTGTCTTCTGTCTTGGTTATCACCATCACCAAGGAATGAGCTTTAAATCTACCTTCCTGGAAGCTGACTTCTGAGGAAAGCTTCTTCAATAACAGGTTTTTCATGTCTTCTTAAAATGCCTTTCAGAAGCAGCAAAGCACCCATTAATCATTGTTCTCTGCCTCACAAATACCTGGATTTGTATAGCTGCATAAGGATCATCTCGGATTGGTTGACTGTAAAATATTTCATTATTTCACTCTCAGACTATCAAGAGCCAGAAAACTCAAACGACTTTGACTTAATTGAGCAACTGAACATTGCTTCCCACCTTGTGATTTTCATATTTTTCCAAGGTCTTAGTCATGTAACTCCGGTCTTCAGGTAATTCCTGAGAGATTCCCACAGCTCTTATCTTCCTGTACCACCTTAAATGAATTCAAGGAATCACCCACTCACATCCTAGATGGGCGGCACCCCAGAGTTTGATGCCTAAGTCTTGATGAGATCGGTTGTTGCTTCACCAGATGAAAGCTGGCTTCTGATACTAAATTGCTCTGAGTGTCTGCTCAAAAGAAAAGGAAACCCCCCCACATTTTCTCCACAGATTCTGGGTTCCAGGACTAGATACCTGCAATGACCCCATATGCTGTAGAATCAAAGTGTTTCCCTCAGCTATGAGAGCATGAGAAGGTCACAGAGAAGAAACAAGCAAATTTAATCAAGCTTCAGCTACAATTTCTCATACTTAAAGTTGTGCTGCAAATCCCCAAGCTAAGGATGTCACAAAAATCACCTGAGTGTGGCACCTGGCAGGATGGCTTGGAGATGGGGTCTGTGGGCCACGAGAGCAGCTCATGGCCCTCGTGCCCAGCTCCTCCACAAACAGGAGCTTGCAAGCAGAGAGGAATCAGACCAAGTGGAATGTTTGCTGTACAACAGACACTTGTTAAATTAATCACAGGGACATAAGTGCTGATTAACTGCTCATGCTAATAAGAATGTTGGATTTTGGCAATGCACGTTTTTGTTTTGATTGGAGAGAGTTGTGGATTCTGGTGTGGAGGATGTTATTGAGTTACACGGGCTTCACATTGTGACTACAAGAAAGTTATTTTTAAAGCTTTTATATTAAAAAGGGAATTAGATTCTGACAACAGAATAACAAGCTGACATCTCATGTTGTCAGGTGCTCTTAGAAATTTACAGTTCTGTTCTTGCTGCCACACAGAGAAATGTGTGTGGTTTTGTGTGTGTGTGTGTGTGTATGTTCCTGGTTATATACCTGTGAATTTACAGCAGTTTTAAGTCAATCACACTGAATCAACCTTAGATGCACTACAGAACTATCAAACTCCCAGAGGTCACCCAGGCCCATGTTTGCCACCTGAAAATGCACAGCAGTTTCCCAGTTCTTTGATGTTCCTAAGGGGTGTACATGTCTTCAGAGTGATTATTTAAATGCTACTAATAAATGACATTGGTTCTTGAAATTCCTCTCTCATTCCTTCAGAGATCTTATGAAGGACAATTTAATCGAAGATCTGCTCCAATTTTTCCATGTTAATCAAATAACTAGTGCCAGGGCTTTCTCTGGGGCCTGGGGCACCATTCAGTTATCTGTTGCTTTGTTACCAGATTGGGCTGGGGCTTAGCTCACATCTATGATCAGTTTCTGAGCAGATTTCAAGGGATAACATGGGGCAGGAACCATTCCCAATAGGCAGATGAGAGCAGTGATATTCAACTCCTCATCTGCTGACCATCAGGGAGCACAAGCAGAGATGCAGGGGCTATAGCACAGTGTCTCTTTCTCTCTCTGTCATGCTGAACAGCTTTTCCCAGGCCAGCCTTTCGCTATTTTCCTGGTGCTCCAAGCTGTTTGCCAGGACATGGCTAGCACAGCACTGAGCCCTGACACAACTCTGTGCAGGGGATAGATACAGGAGCACAGCTATACTCCTTGGGGCCCTAGAGCATGGATGGAGAGGATCTGCCTCAAAATCCTTTCCCAAAGCTGGTAGGCAGATTGAAACATCTGCCCAGTTATTATTAACAAAGTGCAGGTAATACCTTTAGATTTTTGTTCCACATCTAAGTAGATTTGTCATTTAGTAATAACCACCTATTCTCTGAAAGACTGCTCTGATGGAGGTGAATGACAGTGTGACCTAGTCCCGTGTTCTTAGAAGAGGACTGATGGTGCCTTTGTGTAGAGGAGACCTAGCTTTCCAGAAATTTCTGCCTGCTCTGCTCTGGCAGCCTGTTCTCTCACCAATGTGGCATCAGGGAGTGTCCTCAGCCCGTTGAGACATGAGACATCCAAACCCTTCCAGTGCATAACTGGTGTTTCCATGTCCCTCTTCCCTCCTGCCCCTCCAGAGTTCTGGCTGTTTTGTCCATCTCTTGGCGGGTGTCAAGTCCCATGTAGGGATTTGGCCCTGATGCAATGATCATTGTCAGATAAAATTAATGGAGGTCATCTCATTCACACAGAAGCTGGTCAGCAGAGCAGAGCAGCATGACAAGCTTTAATTAGATCCACAGTGATTGTCCTCCCTGGGGGAGTTGTTTGGTGGCTTGCTGAACAAATTCAGTGTAAGTGGCTGGTTGCCACTGCATGCTGGAGGGCTGCTCCCTGCTAACAAGTGTGGGGAGAAATTAGTGTGAAACAAATTGGGATGGGGTTTGGGGATTGCTTTCCTTCAAACACATGCTTCTAATGCTGTTCTCTCCCACAGCCATATGTTTGCTCTCACCCTTCTCTCCCACATACACCTTTCCCACCTACCATACACAAATCACACCTTTGCACACCCTATTTCTGCTCCTCTCTTACAACTCATGTGCCTTGCTCTGTTGCTCACAGCCCATCTCCCCCAGTTTGACTCCATCACATGTTTGGGCTCTTTTCCTGTTAAGACAAAGTCTGATCAATGAAACACTTGCAAACAAGAAGGTTTATGGGGAAATTTCCCTTGTTCCAAGCTCTGCTGCAAGAGGCCCCTGCAGGAGGGCTGCAGGCTGGTGTGACCACCCAAATGCAGCAGCAGGTAGGTGAAGATGGGTGAGAGCCATAGGACCTTCAGGGGAGAACAAAAAAAAGCCTTCTGCTAAGAGTTGCAGTTGTGTTAACAGTCAATTAAATTACCATGGCCTATGGCCAGGTTCAGCAAGGCCATTCTTTAGAGTATGTCCAACCCAGAAGGAAGGAAGCTGTACAGTATGAATGAGCTGCTTGTGTGCTTACAGGTCTCTCTGCTTCAGGCTCCTAAGCTTTAGCTGATCACAATTTTTCTGCCCTCTCTTTCTTCTGTAGACCTCTCAGAGATCATATATTGGACAAAGACCTGTGCACAGTGTTCAGTATTTTGACAGCTGGCAGCAGGGATCTTCCCACAGCAAGATGTCTGAGCTTTGGTTGGTGTGAATGAAAAAGGAAAGTAGCAAGCTCACATTCCCATGAAGCCAAGTCTTCTCTTCCACCTACACTGCAGAACAGCATCTCCTTACCCCATCAAACCCACAATCTCCTTCACAAGCTTCAAATGGCATAGTTTTGTTTAACTTTCCCTTTCCAGCTCTTAAAAAACTTCCTTTGGGCTTTATTTATACCAAGTAGTGGGTCCCACTGGGATGTTGCCAAGCAAGGAGTTAATTTGTGTGGATGGAGATGTGAGGGGTCAGAAGGCAAATTTAGACAAAGTTCAAATGTTGTGTGGACCATCACAACATCTGTCTGTAGCAGACTGAACGGGATTTTTCTCTAGGAAGTTTCTGGAATAAATGGGGCAACCTGGGAGAAAAAAATAAATGGCAGAAAATCTACTTCTCACATACCTTTAACAGCAGACTTTCTTATACCTCAAATGTTATCTGGCATTCAAGCTTATGTGTGACCCTGCTGTACCCTCTTGTAGCAGATACTGTTTCCATCAGAGCCTCTCAGCCTTTTACCACATGACCTTACTGCTGCCTGGCTATTCCAACTCATTTGGATGCTATTTTAATGAGCAGAGGTGGCAGATTATGCTGATGTGTGTCTCCTTTTCCAGGTGATAGGGGAAAGAGCCGAACTCAGTGTGACAAGTTGCAAATCAGCTCTTCTGGAGAATTTCAGTCCTAATCTTTAAGACACATGTCTGACAGCACCTGCCCAGAGCATCAGACCCTGAGACAGTCAAACACAGTGAGATTCTGCACAATTTTCCTTCATTTCTTAAATTGTTCTTTCTCCAGTCTGCCACATTTGGTAGCTGCTGGCCAAAGAGATCAATTAGGGAGAGAACAGATTGGCTTTGTTCATAAATTTATTCCCATTTCCATCTTTGCCTGTGTCTTTTCTCCACAGGGAAAACCAGGTAGAACAGTGAAAAATCTGGAAACTATGTGGAATCAGAAGGACAATGGAAGTAATTTCTTGTTGTACTTGCTCTGAAAGAAATTTCTGAACGGCCCCATGGTGGGACTTGAGTCATCTCTCTGGGTCATCATGGAGCTGGTCACCACGGCTTTCCTTAATACACAGTGAAAGGAAAGAAATACTTCTCTGGTATGATCCTCCCTCTTCAGATCTTCAACCCTGGATGAACTAATTCACACACAGAAGTCCCCTCCCTTGAGTCTGGGCTACCAGCTGGAATAGGGATATCTACATAGGATAAAACAAATCCCTGTCTTCTGCCATTGCTTCTTGTCCCAGCTCCTAAACTGTCTCTATTTTTGGTCCAACATCCTCAGCTCTCTCATGATATAGAGACCCTCAACAGTCATAGCAAGGTGTCTTCTCAAATAACTCAGAGTCGCTCTAAATCAGAAAGACTTTTGCTCAGTATAATTCAGCTTTGGGATTACATGAGGTGTTGGATCAAGCTCAGAGGTGAATCTTGAGTCTGACAAAGCAGACTTTTCTACTTTGCTCCACTGAGAAAACAAAGAAGGCTGCTTTGTAGGACGTCTTGGTTTGAGGATGTAACTCTTGTGCCTCTGCACTGCACAGCTCTCACCAAGACCCACTGGCTTCTGGATAAAATTCTAGGTGCAAAGACAACTCAGATCCCTATCTCAAATCCATTGCATCTGCCTCCACAAGAAGGAATGGTACTCAAACCCAAGGGCCTTTAACCTATCCTTAAAATAAAAGATTAGGAAAACCAGGCACAAGAACACTTCCCTTCCAGAGTTCAAGAAGCATTTGGACAATGCTCTCAGGCACATGGTGTGATTCTTGGGGTTTACTGTGTAGGGCCAGGAGTTGGACTTGATCCTTGTGGGTCCCTTCATGCTCATCATATTCTATGACTTTGTGTTTTACTTAGAAGGTAGCAAATGAGTCAGACAACATAGCAAATGCCTAATTTAGATATTACCTGTTATTAAATACCTATTTAGCTATTGACTGTGTCAGTCTTCAGTAACTTCACCCCATGCTTAGCAAGAGCTGAGGCAATCTTTCATATCTTCTTTCCTCTGGCTCAAGGAGAATAATGTGATCTTCAGGGTCAATGTAATTACCTCCTCATTCTCATTAAAGGAATAGCCAAAGTATCCATTTAAAATCGTTAGCCTCCCCACCCATTTCATTGCAAATGATTTATGAGGAAGATAATGCCTCCTCTTTTCTCTTGAACACATTTCTGATTAGGAGTGGCATATTGAGATCCACCCTGGGAAAGGGTGGATTCCTATTTATTCTAAAAGGGGGAGCGTAGCAAGCTGGAAAATAAGGCAGACAGTTGTTTGTTTTAAAGGAATGAAATCCTTCTCTTGGCTGAAAGAGGAGAAACTGTTCTAGCTCCAAGTCCTCTGCTTACAGACCATGGGACAGAGCAAAAATCATGGGTACAGAAAAGAGTTTAATAGACTGGCTGATGTCTTGGACATGCAGGTGAGAGGACAATGGAGTGAGTTCCTTGATCTGTTAGTTTCCCACCCTCCAAAAAGGCAGTAATTTTGATTCATTTAATCTCTCTAGAGCTGAGTGTGGCTGTCTTCCCTCTGCTAAGGCTGCATATTTTCCCCGGCAACAAAAACCGAGAAATCACACTTGGCCCCTGGCTATTTCAAGCCAGCAGAAAAGTCATGCTTGGCCAGGCTATGAAAAACACTCAATGGAGCCCCATTAAATGGGAAAATTTGGACATTTCAGCCCTGTCTGATGATGCTGGGTGCTGCCAGAAGTGATAATAGCCTTTAGTTTTACATGGTTGTAAATTACAGTACTACTGTTAGGACAATACAATTAGCTGTAAATTTTTTATACACTTTTAAAATGGTTTTTCCTAAGACCACAGCTACACACCATCTGAGATCAGCTGCCAATATTCAGCAGACCCTGTAGCCAACAATGTTATTCATTTAGACCTAGTAGTGTGTATCTTGTTACTGTAAGCCCCCTGATAACCAGCTGTGGGAAACATCTAATTCCTTTTCTGTGTATCCTCAGGGAATCCTTGGGGTAAGAGGGATGAAGAAGTAGTTTCAGGGTCCTATGAATTTCATTTGGTGATGTGATCATGGTTTGAGGATCTCAGGGGCTGCACATGTAGCTAAGCAGCTTAATTTATACTGTAATTTCCTTGCCAAGCTGTTAACAAATATGTCCAGATGATGGAAGAATGAGCAGGGAACTTTTGGATTTAGGGGATGGTGCTTGCACACTGCTGCCTAAATCATCACAAATACCTGCAGGATTAAAATCAAACACAGGCAGGGTAAATGTAGCTGTAATAAAAAAGAAGAGAAAGGTGCTCAGAGAAGCTGGGGAAGCCTCATCCCTGGAAATGTTCAAGGCCAAACCGAATGAGGCCCTGAGTGACCTGGTCTAGTGGAAGGTGTTCCTGCACATACCAGGGGTATTGGAACTAGATGATCTTTAAGGTCCCTTCCAACCCAAACCATTTTATGATTCTGTGATTCTATTATACAGGGACTGGACAGAAAATCAGGATAGAAGTGGTCAAGCACTGCTCACATGTCACTGTTGAGCTCCTGTTTCACAGGTATGAAAGGAGCAATTTCTAAAATTTCCCTGGCTGTGGTTGAGCAGAAGCTCTTGGTGTAAGTTGTTCTAGTTTGAAAGACAGGTGTTTGCTAAGGAAAGCAGAAGCTTCCCTTTGGACTGAAAAATGTAATTTTTTTCTTTTTACAAATTATTACAATTTTGAAATTAAGGGAGATCTCAGGCAAAGATACGGGGACAGGAATAACAGTTCTTTACTAGTATATCTAACAAGACAAACAAGAACAACAGCAGCTATGAAATTACCCACAAACAGAACAGTAACTCAGTCCCAGTGTTTTTTGGCTGCAGGCACCTTTTCCCTGAGCTGCAGTTCCCGGTGCTGGGGGCGGGCAGGTCCCGCAGAGCTGCAGGAGGGCTGGGGGTGATGGCAGCGCTGTCCCAGGGGGAGAGAGAGAGATGGAGAGAGAGCCCTCCGCTCACGGTGTGGGTCCTAGTGCTCAGCAGAGTGCTGGATGGTGGCAGGTTACAGCGAGAAGAGAGCAGGGCAGGGTCCGACAGCAGTGAGGATGGTTTCCTGACACTGGGATGGCAGGGATGGGACACAGGCAGCGATCGTCCTTCTCATCCGAACTCCGCAGGGGAAATGGGCTGAGCCAGAGCCTTCCGCTTCCTCTTCTGGCTGTTTGAATCTCGCGGGGTTTCCCTCTTCTCTCTCCCCCCCCTTGTCACTAGGGCCCAGTCAACAGGTATCTTAGCATGACAATGGGGAAAATTCCACAGAGGGAAAAGGGAGAGAACCAACCCCCAACAAAGTATAACTATTAGCATGAAATCTTTTAAAATTAAAAGAGCTAATTAAAATTGGAAAAGCTGTGTTTCTCTTCTTGGTCTCAGCAACCTTGCTGAGAAACCCAAGATCTGCCATTCCCTCTGAGTGTTTGTATTCTGTCTTCAAGTGAATCAATTCTGCCTTAATTTGCTCACCTCCAACACATTCCCATTACTGGATCTTATAATTACAGAATTGGTCTTGTAAGGTGTCTGTTGTGAATGAACAGGCTTATTCCTGCTGCCCTCTGGTGTAGTGGGAAGTCTTATGGGTGCATGATGATCCTAGCTCTGTGCTTTCTGTCTTAGTTTCCTCAGTGGGAAAAGGAAGATGCTGGCTTTGGAAACATGGGATGTCAAGCACCTGGGGATAAGAGCTTTTGTGAACTCCCTGCTTATGCTGGGTCTTCTCAGCCTCTCTGAGCACTCTTCACTTGAGCTCTTGTCCTGCACCGGAAACAAAGCCTGGCCAAAAGAAGAGGGAAATCAGTAGTAGTGCTTTCATAGTAGTGATTTTCTTGGAATCGAATCATAGCAGGATGCTCAGACAGGAAGTGAGTTTGTAACCACCTCCTGAGCCTCCATTACACCCTGCTCCATGTCTGAGGTATTATCCCAGCCCTCCCAGTCCCTTTGTCCTTTCCCCACCCTGTTGCTGGACAAGGCTGGATGTCTCAGAGATGGTTCTCGCATGTCTCAGGCATGGAAATACTTCTGTACTTACTAATTCCCCATGAAGTGTTAACAACAGGTGGCTTTCTGGCATGCGGCAGGGAGGGGCAGGGGACTTTATATCTCTGTGGGAGCTGTACCTTGAAGGATAGGGGACATGAAGCCCCATCATGAGGTGGTTTTCCCTTCAGCACCACCCAATCTTTTGGGAGTGGGCATGGCACCCTTGATAAGTCTGTGCAGTGCACAGTGTGACAAAGTGCTCCTGGAGGTTCATCCATGGTCCTCCCACCACAGGGCCACCTGAAGGGCCACCCCTGACCCCATGTCCTTGGTGAGGCATGAGCCCTGGCCTGGCTTGGCACCATGGGCAGGGAGAAAACACCCAGGTCTCTGCCTTCCATTCCTGGTTTGAGCCTGGCAGGCATGAGTGGTTTGGGTCTGAGCTCCCCGGCGCCACGAGGAATGTTTTGATGTACAGACATGCTTGTTCAACACTGCCTCAGCTCTGTGCTAATTAAATCCAAGGGGTAATCATTATTTCATTGAGTTTCCTCCAGCACTGTAATTCCATCTCTGCTGTGGCAGAAAGCCCTGGACAGAGACAGAGAGAGAGAGTGACAGGGGCCTCTTTCTTTCTTTCTTTCTTTCTTTCTTTCTTTCTTTCTTTCTTTCTTTCTTTCTTTCTTTCTTTCTTTCTTTCTTTCTTTCTTTCTTTCTTTCTTTCTTTCTTTCTTTCTTTCTTTCTTTCTTTCTTTCTTTCTTTCTTCCTTCCTTCCTTTCTTTCTTCCTTCCTTCCTTCCTTCCTTCCTTCCTTCCTTCCTTCCTTCCTTCCTTCCTTCCTTCCTTCCTTCCTTCCTTCCTTCCTTCCTTCCTTCCTTCCTTCCTTCCTTCCTTCCTTCCTTCCTTCCTTCCTTCCTTCCTTCCTTTCCTTCCTTCCTTCCTTTCTTTCCTTCCTTCCTTCCTTTCTTTCCTTCCTTCCTGTCCTTCCTTCCTGTCCTTCCTTTCCTTCCTGTCCTTCCTTTCTTTCTTTTCTTTCTTTCTTTGTTGCCTTCCTTCCTGTCTCTTCATTACTTCTCTCACTCACACACAGGTGGTTTTTCATGCAATGAGTAATTTCTTGCTGAAGAGCCATGGCAATGTGACAAAGTTACATAAATTCAATGGGAAACATTCCTGGAGCCAAGGAAATAACTCTGGGAAACAGCACTTATCCTCTTCTTGGGCACTTCTGTGGGGGCAGGGGGAACTTTTGATCTGGCCAATACACATTCTTGTTTGTCCTTTGCTCCCACTAGGCCCATCCCTGGGGATCTGCCATGGTCAGCCCTTGACAAATGTAGGGTCCCTTTTGTCCTGTCACTGCAGAGCTGGATCAGGCCCCACTGGCAGCAGGTTCAGACCATGGGAGAAAGATCTGTGTGGAATCATACAGGAGTGGGTTAAAATAATCCTTTTCCCATTGGGAGCCGGCACCTGAGACAGCAGAAGAGGAAAAAAAGGTTGAAAGCCCCCCTTGATCTGCCCCTTGCAAACCCACCCCTGCGGTGTGTAGGAGTGTGTGTTCTCACTAGGGTGGCTCCATCCCCTCTCTGCTCCTGCTTGCACAGGGATGTGAAGTGAAGGGATGTGTATTGAAGAGGGACCTCTACACAAGCAGTGCCCAGGACTGTCTGAGAAACCTGAACTGAAATTGGATTTTGTGCTTCACTGACTGATATCAAAAAGATAAAAAAAAAAAAAAATTCTTTCTATTTGAAGCAAGAGGGGTCTTCCAAGGGGGTTTCAGTGGTCTGATTTAAAAATTCTACCAAATAATAGAAACCACTAAAAATGACTTAATTGTGGCTTAATGCTTGGCATTTATTTACTGTCCATAATGAAATATTTTGGCTTTAATTTCCCTTGTTTAGCGTGTCTCATGTCTTACCTTCCCCCCTCCCCCATTTTTTTTAACATTTTCCTCTCTGAGATATATCATTAAAAGAAGAAAACAAACAAACTAAAAAAAAAAAAGGTGGAAAAAAACCACCAGTCTGGTCTTCTGGCTACCCCACTTCATCTGTGACTCTGCTGAATTGGGATTTTTAGCATCCTCTTCAGTCAGACAGGGTAGAAGACCACACAGCAACCTGGTTTTGCAGACAGTTTCATCCTCTCTGAAATTTCCTTTTCCTCAGAAAAATAACTATCTCCTGTGACTGCTTCAGTCTGGGCCTCCTCTGGCTCTTTGGAGTTCATCTCATCTGACCTCCAAGGTCTCACGTGTTAATGTCATCCTGTGTGGCAACCACCCCAACTCTGTGTGGACTGTGTTTAGATGCTGTCCCTGCCAAGTGGCAGGTGAGTCCCTTTTTTCTCATATCCTCACCAAGATTTTAAATTTTTTTGAGGTAGAGGACCCTTTCCAGCCTTTATCAATTCACCACTGTCAGACTGCATCTCTTTACTGCTGTTGCAATATGTATACCAGGCAAAACCAACCCCTTCTAAGTAGTTCTGCAATTTGTATGATGTTCGAAGAAATGTGGAGGCTTATCTGTCTTCCAGTAGGCTAATGGGAGAAGAGCCAGGAATTTCTGAGCTCTCTTCCCAGCACTGGCTGTATGCTTTTGGCTTTATGAGCTGGGATCTCAGTCTGTGTTATGTATTTCCCCTTGATTGGCCTGACACGTCACGTACCAGATGAAGATGGCTCCTCACACAGGGGAATTTATGCTTCCTGAATTCACAGACTGCACTGTCAAAAGGCACCACAAGGATCATCTTATCTGACCTTATGTATACAGAAAATAGACTTTTCCCAGAAACTGGATTAGAGCACCTCTTTTTGTAGATATCTAATCTTTATTTCAACATAGGAAGCCCTGGAGACTTGGCAGCTTCCCTGATAAGCTTTTCCAATATTTAATTACCTTCACAGCAGTGAGTTGGTGTCCACTTCAAAGACTGAATTAATCTAGTTCTATCTTCTACCTATCATGTCTTGTTCCTATTATCAGCACAGCTGAAGAACCTCCCCTTCTCTGCCTCACTATCAGAGAGCTTTTCCCTAAGTAAATACCCATATGTAGTGATCCCTTCCAGCCTTCTCTTTGATGAATAAGGTTATGTTCCTAAGTCCTTATGTTGACATGCATGCAGCTAATCTCTGGCGTTCTGTGAGTTCCCCAGCCCCTGGTGTGTGGCCAGCAGAACTGACCCATCACCTCCCAGCAACCCTTGCCCTCTGTCTACTAAGGCAAGAAGGAGTCCTTTCTGTGAGACCTTCTTTTGTTTTGGATGCCCCAAGATCTTTGTCAGCCTCTTCTGGCACATCAGCTTGGCTGGCACTCATCCATCCCCAACTCACTGCAGTTCAAGGCAGCCTCTCACTCTTTAGGGGTGAAATAGCTTCTGTCAGGGTATTTGTCTCCTAGATTGATATCTTATTGACTCTCTCTCCTGTGGATGTACCTATATATCAGCCCAGAGATCTCTATCCCATCCCACAGACCTTCAATCTCCTGCTGCAAACCCCATCTGCTTCTCAGTCCTCTTAAAATCCTTCTGCACCTCCTATCCGTGCCTCCTGCCCAGGCCATCTTCCTGAGCCTGCCTCTGGGCTTTGAACTCTTTAATCCTCCTTGCCTGGACTTGCTTCTATCTGCTTCTCCATGGCTGTCCACATTCAGCCTTCTCTGTTAAGAAAAATTTAAAAACCCCATCTCTTTACAGACACATTTCAAGATCTGTCAAGGGCCGGTTCTGACACCATTTAATGCATGTTTTGTTAATCTCATCTAATGCAGTTTAGAAGAAAAAAGCAGAACACCTTGGAGGAACAGCAAGGTATGACATTGCCACAGCTGCCTTTATCAGCAGAGGCTGAAATGTGGTGAATGCTGATGAAGATTTCCTGTTCTGCCATCTGACTCTTTATGTACATATGTCCAGATTGCAAGCTCGTTGATAAAATCCCAAATTAACTGAGCTATTTTTTGCTAAGAACTGATGGTGCTCATCCTTCTAATTGCCCCCTTCTACTCTGCCAATATTACCATGACCTAAGCCCTGTGCCAGCCCATTCCTTTTCCCTGTGGTTCCCCAAGGCTTGTTAGATTTCATGCTGATGGCTCTTTGGGTCATCTCTTGATGGCTCCTGATAGTGAGTTACCCAGGCCTATTGATCTGACAGATGCCATTACATCAGACCATCCCCCCTTGCTGCAGATCATTAACTCTCAGCTCCATCCACCTTGTCATGCTGCCTTCTTCTGAACAGGGACCGGAGAGGTCTGTCAGGAATTTCTGAGTGACTGCCTGTGATCCTCCTGTGGTCAGCCTAATCCTGACCTTATGCTCCCTTTGTATGTATGAAATATTTAAAAAGATGCCTCTGGACTTCAGGCCTGGCTTTCAGAGCCTGAGCTGACTGCCTTGCCCCATCAACAATCTACTGAATGAGCTTGGTTTTAAAGCAATTTACACCCATGCTCACGTAAACTTTTCTGCCAGAAAGAAGTCAACCTGAGGCAAAGGCTGAATCATAATTGCAACTCATTCCCTGTCCCCAGCAAAATCAGTCCTCCTTGGACAAAACAGATCATAAGGCAAGGGCTTTTGCCTGATGTTGGGGTGGAAAGAATGTGGATAATCCCCTTCATTTCCCAGTGCCATTGCCTTTAGCTCTAATAGATGTGTTCTTCTCTGGTGCAACGCCATATCTTTGCATGGATGAATTTGGTGGCTGTGCTTCTTGTCTGGAGGTCTGGCTGACTCAAGTCAGTATAGATATTACAGGAAATTGACAGGCACTGCCTGACCAAGTAATATGCAAACAATCATATGAGATCTCCAGGCTCTTGCCTCAGGAATGCCCAGAGACTTGCCATGCTTTGTATTTTGCAATGCCTTGCATCCCTGATGATGCTAACATTGCACCCTCCTCCTGGCAGGAAAGTGGCACCCACCACCGTGAGGAGGTGCAGTGTCACGGTTTCCTAACCAAGTCAACTCAAGGACAGAAGAACTCTCACTATTTATGAAAAGAAGTGATATGTAATAATTTCATTCCCCCCTGAATGCATGCAATTTCTGAATAAGAAGTGACAACCTGTGTCACCCTGATGTCCCTCTTAGCAGTTCAGTGTGTGGCACCACCAATTCTGCTGCCATGGCTGTGAAGAGGATCAATCCAGAGGCTGCCACCCTAACCAGACCCCAATTCCCTCCAGAATCTCACTTCTGCCTTCCCCAGTAGAGGGAGATCAGCAGAAGCTCTGCCTCTTGCCAGCACTATTAACCTGGTGACAGGACAACCTGTGACCAAGATCACCACCATGGGACAATTTCTGTTCTTATCTCTTCCCAACAGAGCATCCCCTTTGTTTTCTGTGCATGCTGTCTGCTCCCTGTTTTACCTGCAGCACGTGGCAGGTACCTGGGAGGAGTGCAGATCCCCCAGTTAATTTCTGCAAAGCTGATAAAAACGCTATCTGCTGCATCCCAGGCTGGTCCTGGGGCTGGAAGGTGATTAATGCGAGGACCAGCCTTCAGCAGGGGCTCAGGAGTTCACACATAACTGAAACTCAGCATCGTTCCTTGTCAGTCATTAATTTCGTGACCTTGTTACCACATCTGTGGGGGTAAATACAAGGAGTCACCTGCTCAGGCTGAGGTTAGGGAAGATTCAGATTAGAGGCTGGGCAGTAGGTTTAGATTGGACATAAGAAAACTGTATTTTGTTATAAGGCTGTTGAGGCAGTAGCACAAGGTGCCCAGAGAAGCTGTGGATGCCCATCCCTGGAAGTGTTCAAGGCCAGGCTGAATGGGGCTCTGAGCAACCTGGTCTAGTGGAAGGTGTCCCTGCCCATGGTAGGGGGAGTGAAGCTAAATGATTGCTAAAGTCCATTCCAAACCATTCTGTCATTCTATGATTCAATTTTGAGTGTAGAGTTTCACAATCATCAGGGAAGATCTAGTATGAAGATCTCCAGAGCCTGTCCGCTTCAGGGATTTTGTCCCTTCTTCCAACTGTTTCTGAGATTAGCTCAATCCCTGTGAAAGGCCATGAAGCTTTTATTTAGGCTTTCAAACGTATATTGAGAATTTGAAGGAGGGAAGATAAGTGATAACAGCAAATATAACAAATTCATTCCTGCTTATGCCCAGCACCACCTTTGTAAGATGGAAGGAAAATCTCTGTTCTTGAAAAAGCATTTTTCTCAGAAGTGTTTGAATCTCAGGGATCTTTGGATATACAAGAGTTCTGGTGTCTGAACAGCCCCCCTAATCCACAGACTGTAGCCATCCCCATTGCTCAGGTGGTCAGGCACACAATCTTGCACTTCCCAAGCTGAACCAAGAGCACAGGGAGGTGCAATGAGGAGAGACCCAAGCTTGTGGGACAGAAGCCAGACGGGTGCAGTTGCAGCCAGAATGCCTTGGCTGGGTGTCAGAGGAGCTCAGTGCCAAAGCTAATAAGCCTGCCAGGAGCCAGGACTTCCTTGCTTGGCTGAAAAACTAGGCTAATAGTGTTTGGCTGGCTCCAGAGCTCTGCTGGAAACTACATAGCTGCTCTGCCATGTGAAACTGCTGCTTCAGACTGGGCTGCTTACCTCTCTTCTGCAGGAGATGATACAGGTATCCGTGGCGCTGAAATGGACACAAGGACACAAGGATTGTCGTGGAGACTTTCTCTTCTGCTGTGGTTTGCAGAGAGAAAAGAAAGGAATTGTCACCTCATTTCCATTATGCTGCTGGGGCTGTTACTGTAATTTCAATATCCCTTTGGCGACACTAGGATGGGATCCGTGCCAGCTGAGGGGCTTCCACTCAGCTTTGGGATACTGGAAAAATGCATACGTCATAGCTCTGACTTTTAGCTTCAGGAAGGGGGAAGATGTACGGGTGTGAAGCACTGGCACAGGTTGCCCTGAGAAGTGGACATCTCTTCCTTGGAAATGTTCAAAACCAGGCTGTATGGGGCTCTGAGTACCCTGGCCTAATGCAAATTGTCCTTGGCCACAGCAGGGGAGTTGAAATTAGTTGATCTTTAAGGCCCCTTCCAACTCTAACCCTTCTATGATTTTATGACTCTATCACTGCTTTTCTGGGATGCTGAAACCCAGCAAACTGTATTTGCAGAGTCACCCCAGAAAAGCACTATTTTTCCCACAAATCAGTGAACCCCAAACCCCTTGTTAGCCTGGTAGTGTTCTTTCCCAGAGGAGCATCTCTGTCCCTGGCATCACCAAGTGTTTTTACTTTTTCTGTGGAGCAGGGTTATGTGCTGAGGAGCTGAGGAGCAGAAGTAGAGACAAGAATTCTTTTATGGGGAATGTTTTAGGCTGGAAAGGTGTCTCACTGGGAAATCCAAACCCAGCTGAGAAATAAATCCCAAAGGCAGAAGCCCACTGGAGTTGTCAAAAGGCTTGGCACACCATTAGGGCAGTCTTAAGGCAAGTAGATATGGACTTGACAGAGTCATTGTGGGTTCCTAAAATGACCAAGGAAGAAGTACAACACTGTGATGAGTTTTGGGGAAAACTAACCGAAACACGGTATTAATTGTCTCATATTTTCTGTGACAATATCCATTTTGGATGCTGTTTGCAAGATCCCTGGGGCAGGATCTATTCCAATATAGACATGGTGTAGCATTTGCCTTGGGAGGTTGAGGATGCTGCCACAGGACATGTAACAAAGAGTGGTAAAAATAGCATTGTGACATGATTGCCACCATGGATTATGCAGGCTTTTCTCATGGGATATCATAGGTATATGCTCCATGCCCTGTCCCTTTCCTGTTTATTCAAGAGGATTTTCACCTCTGCAGTCTCTGGCATGCAGGTCACAGATGGCACTCTGACAAACAGGCAGCTATTGGGGGGGGGGGGGTGGGGAGGGAAGCGGGGGTGTTGAAGGAAAACAATCACTTCATTAAAAATGAAAATGAGAAGAATTCCATAAATTGATATTTCTGGAGAAAATTAAGATTTTTTACAGTAGTAATTAGGATTAGGAGCAAAACAGGGGAAAACCTTGCCCTTTACGTTCCTGGAAAGGAGGCTGCAGGTAAGGAACAAACCAGAAGCTGTTTCCCACAGCGAATCTGTTGAGGGTTAGTTCTCTCCCTTTTCTTTCCCTCTGTGGAATTTTCCCCATTGTCATGCTAAGATACCTGTTGACTGGGTCCTGGTGACAAGGGGGAGGGGACGGGAGGGAAGAAGCAAGCCCCGCGAGATTCAAACAGCCAGAAGAGGAAGCGGAAGGCTGGGCCTCGGCCCATTTCCCCCGTGGAGTTCGGACGAGAAGGACGATCGCCGCCTCCCCTCCATCTCCGCCATCCCAGCGTCGGGAAACCACCATCGGACCCTGCCCGGCTCTCTTCTCGCTGTGAACTACCACCATCCAGCACTCTGCTGAGCACTGGGACCGACACCGTGAGCAGAGAGCTCTCTCCATCTCTCTCTCTGCCCCTGGGACAGCGCTGCCATCACCCCCAGCCCTCCTGCGGCTCTGCGGGACCCGCCCGCCCCCAGCACCGGGAACTGCAGCTCAGGGAAAAGGTGCCTGCAGCCAAAAAACACTGGGACTGAGTTACTGTTCTGTTTGTGGCTAATTTCATAGCTGTTGTTGTTCTTGTTTGTCGTGTTAGATACACTAGTAAAGAACTGTTATTCCTACCCCCGTATCTTTGCCTGAGAGCTCTCTTAATTCCAAAATTATAATAATCGGAAGAATCACTTTTTTTTTCAGTCCAAAGGGAAGCTTCTGCTTTCCTTAGCAAACACCTGTCTTTTAAACCAAGACAGATTTTGGCGCTCAACGTGGGGCCCGAAGGCATTGAGAGAAAAGGGTGAAAAAGGAATAACAGCTCTTGAGTTACCTCAGTTTTGTGTTAGGTGGCATCATGTTGTCCAGCTTACCGTGGTTTGGGCTCCATGTGGCCACAGCTTTATCTCTCCCATTTGCAATCCCTTACTTGAACATGGGTCCTATAACTCAGGCTGCTGTAACTATTATCCAATTCCTTTTGTGGGCTGATAACATGAGAAATTAATGGATTTTTAACTTCCTCTGGAAGGTGGGCACATGGATTCAGAGCTATCACACTCTAACTGTATGTTTTTGGGGTTACTTTAATAATGGTACAAACTGTGAGGATATGACACCAGGGAAAATTTTGTCCCAACCCCTTACACAGTTTTTTGGGTGTGCTCCACCAGCTTTTGAGGGGTTCAAATCTCTTCTAAGCAGTAATGATGTCATACAGTGGCTGACATTGCTAATAGGCCTTGTAAACCTGTTCTATTTAACATTCCGAGATGAGGGGAGATTGACTTGGATGACAACCCTGATACGTCCCCCAAGGAATAGGGATCCTGCCCCAGAGCCTGGCCCTGCCCCAGAGCCTGGCTCTGCCCCAGAGACTAAGGACTCTGCCCCAGAGCCTGACCCTGCCCCTGCCCCAGAGACTAAGGATTCTCCCCCAGAGACTAAGGATTCTGCCCTAGAGACTAAGGATTCTGCCCCAGAGGCTAAGGATTCTGCCCCAGAGGTTAAGGATGTTGCCCCTGAGCCTGATTCTACCCCAGAGCTCACCTCAGAAAGGAACCATCCAGAGTGGGTGGGGTTTCTAATGAAGGAGATGGGCCAAATGCTGAAGGAGTACCTTTCCCCAGCTCTTGAGAAACTCTCCCTCTGCCTTAAAGAGGGAGAACCTGATGGTGCAGCAGTGGAACCCACAAATGTTACATCTCTCCAGGCTCCAGCTGAACTGCAAGGGCACTCACAGCCAGCAGCAGTTGCCCCCGTGGAAACTAGAAAGTCTAAGGTGAAAACAAAGCACCTAGATAATAATGATCAGAAAGCAGGGCCTGGAAAAACAAGTCCTTTGGAGACATGGTACCCCTGAGAGAATTGAGTCAGACAATGGGACTCATTTCAAGAACAGCCTCATAAGCACCTGGGCCAGAGAACACGGCATCGAGTGGGTGTACCACATTCCTTATCACGCACCAGCGGCTGGGAAAGTGGAACGGTGCAATGGGCTGCTTAAAACCACCTTGAAGGCACTGGGTGGGGGGACTTTCAAGAACTGGGAGATTAATCTACCAAAGGCCACATGGTTAGTGAACACCCGAGGTTCCACTAATCGAGCAGGCCCTGCCCAGTCTGAGCCCTTGAGAACACCAGATGGGGACAAGGTTCCAGTGGTGCATATGAGAGGTATGCTAGGAAAAACTGCTTGGGTGAACCCTGCCTCCAGCAAAGACAATCCAATTTGTGGGGTGGTCTTTGCTCAAGGGCCAGGGTGTACCTGGTGGATCATGCAAAGGGATGGAAAGACCCGATGCATACCCCAAGGAGACCTTGTTTTAGGGTGAACTACCTACAATACTGTGCCTGTATCTGTAACTGTATGGATGTGTATAATTTGAAGATTTTAATTTGATTTAGCATGAGGGTAGGGGAAAATTCGGGGTGGATAATGTTGAGGGTTAGTTCTCTCCCTTTTCTTTCCCTCTGTGGAATTTTCCCCATTGTCATGCTAAGATACCTGTTGACTGGGCCCTGGTGACAAGGAGGAGGGGACAGGAGGGAAGAGGTAAGCCCCGTGAGATTCAAACAGCCAGAAGAGGAAGCGGAAGGCTGGGCCTCGGCCCATTTCCCCCGTGGAGTTCGGACGAGAAGGACGATCGCCGCCTCCCCTCCATCTCCGCCATCCCAGCGTCGGGAAACCACCATCAGACCCTGCCCGGCTCTCTTCTCGCTGTGAACTACCACCATCCAGCATTCTACTGAGCACTGGGACCCACACCGTGAGCAGAGGGCTCTCTCTCCATCTCTCTCTCCCCCTGGGACAGTGCTGCCATCACCCCCAGCCCTCCTGCGGCTCTGCGGGACCCGCCCGCCCCCAGCACCGGGAACTGCAGCTCAGGGAAAAGGTGCCTGCAGCCAAAAAACACTGGGACTGAGTTACTGTTCTGTTTGTGGCTAATTTCATAGCTGTTGTTGTTCTTGTTTGTCGTGTTAGATACACTAGTAAAGAACTGTTATTCCTACCCCCGTATCTTTGCCTGACAGCTCTCTTAATTCCAAAATTATAATAATCGGAAGAATCACTTTTTTTTTCAGTCCAAAGGGAAGCTTCTGCTTTCCTTAGCAAACACCTGTCTTTCAAACCAAGACAGAATCTCACAGGAAAAGTTACACTCTCTTCAAAAGTTTCTTACCTTTGACATAGACAGCAGATTAACAGGTCTGAGAATTACCACAGGTCTAAGGATGATCCCTGTGGTCAGTGGAGAGCTACCAATGCATGTGACAGGTCTGGTGATGCAGAGCTTGTCTTTCAGGACACTGTCTAACCTAATAGTCCAACAGCTCACCGTCCTACATATATTTACATGTTTATCTTCACAACAGACCAGCCAGGGCCAAGTTTTAGGTTATAAGTGGGCAAGATGCTGAGAGGTACTTGGGAGCCTTCAGTACACCTGATTTGAACCTAAAATAGATGCAGCCATCTCTCCAAGTGATGGAGTGATAGAGTCCAGTTACTATTGGGAAGAGGCACTTGGAGTGCTCGTTTTGTAGACAACCATCCTCTTCTAGCTGTGCACTCTTTTTAGTGACTGCATGGCCTGATAGGATGGTTTATCTCACGGATCTGCCTGAAAACTTGTGGTCTTTGATCTTTTTTCAACACTTTGAAGGGCTGCACAAAGTCCAGCTTTTGTGTAATGTAGAGGAAGGTCAGGACAACTTCTTTCTACTGCCCTGCAGTCACAGTGTAACTTAAACCACTCAAACCATTCAAACACACTTCATAAAGATTGTCATTTGTGTATCCAAACCCATCCAGAAAGTCCAGCATGGTAGAGGGGGCTTGAACCTAGTTTCTGGGTGAGCAACCCAGCAACCTGTGGCCCTTCCTAGGTTCTGTGTTGGCTGTAACCCCCTCCCCCCCACCCCCCCCCCATGTCATGTTAGGACAGTGATGTCACTCACTTCTTACTTCTGCCAGTCCCTTGCCCGCCTCTGGACCATTTCTTGTGTTTAATCCCCTCTGAATTCAAGGGGCAGCTTGATTGCCCCAAAATGCATCATCACATGCCACTTAGCAGCACCACGCTACCAACATCATTGCTGGGAAAAACGCACCAGCTCTGATGTGCCACGCTCCCATCAAAAGAGGCTCTGGGAGGAAGAAGCTGTGTGTTTCCTTTAACCTACAATAAAGCAAAGAAGTTCAAAGAGCTGGAAAACGAGGTTAACAATCTCTTTGAAATGTACTTTCAAATTCCCAGCACGGCACCCCCCCCCCCCATCAATTATCAGCAAGTGCTGTGACGCTTCTACTACTAACGAGGAAGAGGAGGGAGGGGAGCATGTGGTGCAGAGGTCCAGATGGGCAGCAGTGGGGGTTAAAGGACATCACCAGGTTGGTGGGAAAGTTACCAGGATCTTTTTCAGGCTGGTTAACCCTTCTGTGATGCACCCAGAGTAGAGGCCAGACCACTGGAATGTGTGGAGCTGGGCAGGGTGGCAGCACATTCCCCTGCCCAAACCCCTTTGTGTCTAGCAGGGCTTTGTTGAGGGATGCTCAGCACCTGGCACAGTGGGCTGCTGCTTTCTCCAGGGTGTTCCTCTGTGGCAGCATGAACCACTTTTAATTTAATCCCATTAAGGAAAGGCAGTGAGTGCTGGGGTGTGGATGGGGCAGGAGGGGGGTGGGTTTGTTTTGGCAGTGAGGATGGGTGCACACAGGCATACAAATGCTGGGAGACAAAGGCTGTGATTAAGGGATGGTACTCAAACTACTTGGTTATTACAGGAAAGGATTTATCTGATGGCCTAGTTTCAGCTCCAATTTTCCACCTTTTAATCAGCTTCCCATGTCTCCTTGTCCACTCTAAAAGGGAAAGAATAGGAAATCTCAGGGTGATGAAGCAGGAATAAGACTCTATAAACATGCATGGGGCAAAGGGTTTTCCTGCCCCAAAACTTTCCTAGGAGGCAGATCCCAGGATAGACAGAAGAATTATGCCCAGCCGTGTAACATTATTTTCTGGCATGTCAAGAGTGCATCTGTGCTTTCCCGCCTGACCAAGCCAGGGTTGTGTGAAACAAATGTGCTGGAAATAAAAACCTTCTACAAAATGGAAAATGTACAGAGGAGCAGCTATTTTTAAAAGGGACAGCACCTACTGCTGTTATGATGTCAGCCACATAATCAGTCAGCAAGGGACTTCTGTGGGCTGACAGCTGACTGCCAGGAGAAATGGTTCCAGCAGACTGATGAGAAGAAAATGAGAGGTTTTGGGTACTGAGAGGTGCATGTTCTCTAACAAAGAGAAGAATTTCTGTCCTGTGCTCCCCTGGGCACAAGGCAGATGGGGGATGTGACCCTTACTCTCTTTCCCCACATGCTGGGAAGGAGGGATGGAATGCTCTCCAGCAGACAGAATACTGCAAGCAAATGCAAGCTCACTCACTTCTTCCTCCTCCCTTACCCAGCCCAGCCTTACTGCCGAGCCTCTGCTGAGGTTTTCCTGCTTCTAAAAATGTTGAACCTGTAATTAAAACGCCCATCTTGCTTGCCAGGGCAAATATATCTGGCCGCAGAGCTGAGCTGGTTGTGGAGACAGCCAAAGTTTGCAGCTAACCCACCTGGCTGGCCTTCCTGGCACGGGTGGCTATCCTGGCATGGGTGGCTGTTGATGCCTGACACTAGGTGTCCATCACATTGTGTTATCAAACTGAAAGGAAGCTTGAGTGAGGGCCTCCTCAACTCATCCAAGCCTGAAGCCCCGGTGTGTCCTTCCTCCTCTGTGGGGACATCAGTGCTGTTTCAGGTGTTTGTGCCCTGCTGATGCAGAGGGGACATACATGGGCAATGTGGGGGCTCATGTTGCTGGTAGAGGCTTGCCTTTTTCTTCCCATTCAGAGGACTTTGGAAAGGAAAATAAGAAATATTAATCAAAATAATATTTAATTAACAGTAATGGAAATAATAAATTAAGTCATTAATTAAATTACAAATAAAAAGCAGTTGCCAAATAAGATGTTAAGGCAAGGGGCAAAGGAGTACTGGGAGGGACAAGACTTAACACAGTGCTGGAGTATCACATATGTGGGCCATTCACAAGGAGGTGGGAAAGTACATCTTCAGACCCATGGGTCCCAGGATATTGTCCTTCCCCAGGAGAGGAGGACATTCTCCACTACTTTGACTGAGCCCACACCCCAGGGCAGAAGTGATTCCACCCCGAAGGGGTGTGGGGGTGTAGCCTCATGGTCACAGCCTTGTGGTGGAGCAGTCATCTCTAATGGTTGGTGGTGGTGGCTTTCCCCCTACAGTCCATTATAGTTCTAGAGCAAGATTTGGCCTTCCCTAGTGATCTCACACCCCAAGTAATTGTCTGACTACCTTGTACGCTGTCCTGGAGGATGAGGCATTGGGGAAAAAGATAAAGAACCAACAGCCTCTTCCAGGCAGTCTGCAAGTCTGCCTGCCTGGGTGGAAGATGCAGTTGTTCCTTCAGGCTTGGGAGGAACAGGAACATTGCAACTTCCCTGAGGCAGTTTCCTCAGTGGGTCTCTGATTGCACCACTTTTATACGCAGCACCAAGAAGCATTTAAAATTAAATTTACTATGTAAGAGCAGGAAGACCCCCTCTGGAGAGGTTTCTACTTATTCTTTAGGTGCAATGGTTCTGCATGGTCTTAGCCCACTGTGCAGCAGCCCCAGCTCTGCAGAGGAGGGTGCTGAGACTGGATTACATGTGTCTTACTGCCAGAAGCTCTGTGGTTTGGCAGTTTTCAGCTTCCTGTGCTGGGGCACCACTTCTGCACCCCTTTGCTCCCTTCCACCCCCACAGAATCATGGAATCCTTAGGGATGGAAAAGACCTCTAAGATCATCAAGTTGAGCCCTTAGCCCAGCATTGCCAAGTCCACCTTTAAACTGTCTCCACAAACACCACATCTACATGTTCTTGAACGCTTCCCTGGTCTTGTGGTGTCTCCCCACATCACCCCACCTGCTGCAAATCCAGTCTTGCAACGCTAACAGACCATGTCCCAGATTGATCAAATCCGTGAAGAAATCTCCACTTGCTCCCCAAGCTTTGGAGAATGTTGTGAAGCACGGAATTTGCACCACGTGTTCTCTGCTTCTTCACTGCCCTGTGTTCCTAATTTCCTTCAAGTGAATCAGAGAAGCTCCCAAGCCTTTCCATCACTGAAGGGCAGAGTGAGCCAAGCACCGTGGGACAAATCCTGCCCCCAGTTTGGAGATGTGAAACCCATGAGGGTGGTGGGGATCAGCAGAGCAAGGAGAGAAGTTGTGTTGCACTTCAGACCCAGCGACAGCTTCCACCCGCTCAGCACTAAAGCAATAAATCTGGGGGATCTGGGTTTATTCTCCTCCAAATCACTTTATTATATTGTGAGTAATCACAAAGCCTTACAATGCTGCAGAGGTTCTTTAAAAAAACAAACACAGCGACAGTATTTGCCAGCTTTTGCTAAGACTAGTTTAGCTAGCAGCTAGTGTGAAATTATATGAGGAAATCTTGCAGTCTTCAATTGGATTGTCACATTGGGTTTTAAATTTACCACAGTGCTGCAAAGACAGTATTTTTGACAGTAGGTGATAACTGTAGTGTTTCATCTATGTACAGGCTTAAAAAAGTAAAAAGCTTTCTTTAAAAAATATATATATTTTCTGCCAGCAGAAAATAATTCTCTTAAAAAGGCAAGATCCAGTAAAACCCCCACATCTTTCCTCACAAATTGCCCCTGTCTTGTACAGCAGTTTGTTTCTGTTCCCCTCCAGATCTCTGCCCATAGGCAGCCCCATTGCCTTTTTAAGAAAATCAACATGTTTCTTGTGATTGTGAAGGCTGGTCAAAGGTTGCAAAGTCTCAGTAGAGGGGAAAAATCCCCAAAACTGAAGGAAGGGGTAAAAATCCCACCCTAAACTGCCCAAACAAATTATTGAAATGGAGGTAGATGGAAATGTGGGAGTATTTCAGTATCCAAAGTTAGGTGTTGACTCTGACTTTTATGGAGTCAGTGGGTTTGGGCAACAGGGTTTCTACCTTCCAAGATTTCTGGGGATATGAGGACAAAACCTGAGGTTCTTCCAACACTCCCAAGGAAGTTGTGAGATGAGTTTATATCTGTATCACCTTTCCATGGATGCCCTTAAACCAAGCATTGAGGGTGGCCATTATGCAGGGCTGGGTTTAGAGACCACACTGCAGATCAACTTGAGCAGGACCCTTATCCACAGCATCCCATCCCCCCGGGCAGAGCATGCCAGACCTCAGCAGTCCCCTCCATTGCTCCTATAAGCAAGCTGAAGGCTTCACACATGGCATTGAGTCATGTTGTGCTGCCTTCTCCCACTTCCTCCTAGACTGGAGAAAAAGAGGGTCCAGAGGGACTCCCCTTTGCCAGCATTTTGGCAATGGAGAGGGAAAAAATGACTAAAACTTTGAGGACCAGGCTTTTTGTCAGATTTCAGTTTTTCAGATTCACTTGGCAACCAAGGAACTGTGTGAGAGAAAGAAAAGCCACAACTCTGGAAAAAAACCCAAAGATCTTTTCTCTGATAAGCAAAGCGCTCCAGGGCCACAGGCATCAGTGTTAATTCTTCCCCTGGCATGTCCTCAGAAGTGTTTTGGCACTGCAAATTGCCTCACATATGCCCAGATGAGCTGCAGATGTTGTGTTCAGATGAGGAATGCCAGCCTGGAAACAACTTACTTTCATATCCTCTAGGGCTGTGTCTTGGTTTGATAAGGTCATCAAGAAAGAAAGAATCCCTGTCAAAGTTTCCTTCCAAGCTTCCCCAGGAAGGGAGGAGGGATTCTTTTCCATTTCTTTTTTTCTGAGCTAGGCTGCAGAATCTCTTCCCTTTGCAACCTCCTTCATTGTAGGCTAGTTCCTGGGTGAGATGTGGCTCTTAGCAGACCCCTCTGCTTCCCTTCCTGTGCTGTACATCATCTCTGACCAATGGCTCACTGAGGTTAAAAAGACAGGATGTTGCCAAAGCTGGATCTAAGTTAAGTAGACATGAAAAGGTGGGAAAACAAGGAGAAACTGGTGGGAAAATGTCTCAACTTATTCAGTGTTCGCTGCACACCTATGCAAATAACATGTAAAACCCAGCACATTAGGTGCACCCTGTATTCAGGTTTGTCTGGAAATGTTTCTTCAAGACTGAAAGTGCATGACAGAAAACAGAGTGCTGCTAATGAAGGCAACATCCAGAAGGCACATTTTGGGGAGTAATAATTAAAAGAAGGATGATGCATGGGTTTGTAGGCAAGCAGCTACAGAGCTGTACATTTTGTTGTGTGCTCTGCAGAGATGTAGCTTTGCTCCTATAAACATGTCTGAGGCATGAGGGGTTTGCTCCAGACTGACTGTTCTCCCACATCATCCAGCACCACTTTTCTTGAGCCAACGGGATGAGTGAGGACCTCAATGCACTGGGTAAAATCTGGAGCCAGCAGATAACGCGGGCTGAGCTTCGAGAGTTTATAAAATCCACAAACAGTCAACTATTGGCAAGTACAAATATATAAATTATTGACAGTTTTACAAAAGGCACGCTGCAAGCCATCTCAGTCCGACACCTGTACAAGTCCCATGGGCCCTCACCCTCCCTGCCCCACCCCTTCTTCTCCCCAGCTTTCATCATGAAACATAAGGTGCTGCTGCTACGGATCCATTGCTGTCGTAGCAACTGAGGATTTCTTTTTTGGTCAGCCCAATTTGTCGGTGGTACTGTCCTTCTTTGATGGTCTTAAGACACTGTATGTCCTTCCCTAAGGTGATGCTTTTGATGGAAGGCAAGTATTTCAGCAAAGTCTTTGGCAAGGATGATATGCCTGTCCCAGAGAGGTTGAGCTCTTGTAGGGAGTTCAGACCAAGGATAACTTCAGCAGTCAGTGACTTCAAGTTGGGATTGTTGGATAAATCCAGAACCTGGAGGGCTTGGAGTTCCCTGAAGCTATGAGGAGATAACTCTCTAAAGCCATGGAGGCCACTGAGGGATAAATGAATCAAGTCTTTCAGCCCCGTGAAGTCTCCTTTCTCAACCTTAACCAGAGGGTTTCCATCAAGATTTAAATATCGGAGAGGAATGCCTTGAAGGTTTGGTACAAATGTCAGCCTGTTTCCAGAAAGATTTAAGTTCTGGATGTTTGGAATGCTCTTTTCATGGTGCCTTGTAATTGTGCTGAGCATGTTATTGGATAGATCCACATTCAGGGATTTGCCTTGACCTTTTGAAGCAAAAACATCCATAGCAATATCCAAAAGTTTGTTATTGCTCAAATCTATGTCACTTAGAGGAGAACTGGAGAAACAGTCCTCCGGAAGTACTTCCAGAGAGTTATGACTCAGATCCAAGGACTCCAGGTACCGAAGCCTGGAGAATGTTGTGGAGGAAATCTTGGCAATTTTGTTGTAGCTCAGGTCAAGACTCACCAGGGTGGTGTATCCAGGGCCAGTAAGCATCGATTCATTTATTGTTTCCAGTTTGTTTGATGATAGATCCAAGTAGGAGGTATCCAGAGGGATTGGGACAGGAACAATGTGTGAGCCTATTCCACTGCAGTCCACCTTGGTCAAGCTAAAGCTGTCAAAGAGACCAAAGGTTTCCACTTCACAGTGGCAGCCAGGGAAGCAGGTTTTTGTGGTACTGAAACAAGGAAGGAGAAGCAGCAAATTGAACCAGGCCAGGAAATGCATTGTTCTCCTGGAAAACAAGACAGTAGAAAAGCAGATTTAATTGCTGTAGAAATTACTTTATGAAGGATGCGTAGCTGTTTGACATGCGCAGTCTTGTCCTTTCTCTTTACAAAGGGAGAAATTAAGAACACCCTTAAATAGTATTGGTATCCCAAAGAATTTTTCTCTCATGTTATGAACCCCAGTGGGAACTTAATGGAGAAAAAAAAATAGTACAGCAGTCATTACACACATAACCAAATTATGACAAAACTAGAAATGAGCTGTAAGAACAGTAGGCTGCCTTAAAGCAGGATCTATCAAACATATCTGCTCTTGACTGGACCATGGAAGAAGCTAAGTAACAGCTCAAACACTGAGTCATTGTACATCCTGGCAAACTTCAGCACACAGGGGTCTCATGTCAGGGCATCCCGGTGAGATTTGGGAGCACTGACTTCACGACCCTGCACTGACAGGTTGAGAAATCATTTAGGCTATGGGAACCATAGGTGTCTAAAGGCCTTACTGGGAGATGAGAAACCAAAATTCAAGTCAGATTTCCTCAAAACAACACCCAGGATCAACAGCTGAAAAGACCAGCTCCTTACTGACCAGATGGACATCACATCTCCCTTCCTTGGACTTCAGACGCAAATTTTAGAAGTTTGGATTTTTATCAGGTGGCTAAAAACAACCCGCCTTGGCCTCCTTGGCAGCTTCTACCAGAGCAGAGGAACCAAGGCTTGTTCAGACTAACCCAGCCTTTGCTGTGGTGGGCCCAGCCCCCTGCACAGTGGAGAGAGACAATTTGCTTCATATAGAGTCTTTGGGGAGCCTCTGCTAATTGCATTACGTATTGCCTTTGATTAACAATCCCAGTAAGCAGGAGTTCTTTCTACTGCTTTGATTTTGACCCTCCTCTCTCCAAGACATTTCTTTCTCTCCATCATCTCACACAAGTGAGGCAGAGAGCTGATCTGTACCCTCCAGCTCTGCTGAAACTCTTCAGATGACATCCTAACAACTCACCCACACAACAGTGGGCAACAACAGCTGCATGATTTCAAGAGACAGCCAAAAGAATCTTTAGCTCTGCATCTCTGGAGAGGTACATAAGGGCATGTCAGCATCCTACAGGTCAGCAGAGGCAGCAAGGACTGTCCTCACTGGTTCCTATCGCAGTCATGGGTGATGACTCCCCATGCCTTATTAACAAGGTCTCCAGAAGGCCAGAAACAAAAAAATCACACCAAACCAGACATGCAGATCCATCAGCACTGGTCCTTGGCTATGCTGCTGGCCATAAAGAAACACTCACGTGCCAACAGCTCATTTAATAAGAAAAATGTAAAAGAAATCCCTTTAATTGAATGTTCCCATACCCAACTCAGCCTCCCTAGTCTCTTACCTTTCCCACCACTGTTTAAAAGCACTTCATTAACTTCCTTGCAGTATCATCTTTCCCACACACCCTTTGACCTGGCTGAGATTCCTTCCTCACAGCCCTTGCACCTTCCCAAGACCATTTCCTAGAAATTCACACTTCATCTCCCCTCACCAGCTCCTTGTTATCAGTTTCTCTCCCTTTTTAGCATGGTCTTCTCGGCCCTGCTCTCATTCCCAGAAGACTGACTGAGGACTACTTGCCAATGTGCAAAAAATGCACAAAAGGGAGAAAATGCTGCAAAAATACTGTCTTGATCACTGATGTGAGTTGTACGGCAGTGTCTCCCAGACCTTCTGCAAACAGAGAGCAGAGATTGGGACCCTGGCCCAGTTACTTGCAACTAAACCATTGCTGAAGGCCAGCTTGTAATTGTTTGGGGTCCTTTACTCATTCTATAGAAACAACAGAAAACTGGTAAGATGAGCCCTAGCCTCAGCCCATCTCAACTCTTTCTTGAGAAGACACATATGTGTGCTGAGAGGACATAGGAAGTAGGGCTCTTCTCTGCAGACACTTTTCCAGATATCCCCTTCCTAATGACATCAAGGCTGATCCCCTCTGGTTCTGTGCAGACAGACATAGCTTGCTGCCTTCTGCAGTCCCTCTTAAAATAAATACTGCTATTTTTATTTTTTCATGAAGCTGCATTTGGATTGCACTGAAATGTTTTATTACCAAGGGAAGTTACAGCAGTAGGGAGCTCCTTGTAAACGAAAACTGCCAAACCTCAAATATTAAATATATCTTGTACAGGGAAGTACCTACATTGGTATCAGCCCAGTTTACTGGCATTTCTTCTCCCAAATTCTACCCAGTGGCTATTCCCACTTGCTGTCTTTATACTGAAAGGACTTCCCAACTTCTCCTTTGAAAGGGCAGCTTATTCCCTCATAGAATTGTTTTAGCTCTGGTGGGAGCTGGCTCATGCACCAGGAAGTCCAAAGACACACCAGTGTGAAGTTTTTCTTTCTGAGCACTGCTAAAACCTTCATTGGCTCCTTCTGGGGCATCTGAACAAAAGTAAAAGGACAAAATCCAAAGCCCTAATTTAGCAGGGAATAAACTTTCATTAGGACCTGTAAGTGGTAGGAAAAGGGATAATGGTTTTAAACTAAAACAGGGGTGATTGAGACTAGATCTAAGGAAAAAGTCTTCTATGATGCAGGTGGTAAAACACTGGCACAGGTTGCCCAGAGAGGTGGTAGATCCCTGGAAACATTCAAGTCCAGGTTGGATGGGGCTCTGAGCAATCTGGACTAGCTGAAGTTGTCCCTGATTATTGTGTGACCTTAAAGGATTTATTCCAACCCAAGCTATTTTATGATTCTATGAATTGAGAGATGACTGAAAACTGATGCTGGGCTTTGATATGAAGCTGCTCAACCCCTTTTGACATGGGAATTCCCCTCCTGATCAGCCTCAAAAACGATTGCCAGAAGTGGGCAGAGACTCACTGCAACATCCATCACTTCAACCAGCAGTAAAGACAAAACATTACACAGCTGAAATGCAGTACACAAAGCTCAGTTGAAGTATTTGCACAGCATCTATTGCTTCTTCCCTCCTCACAGCACTGCCACAAATTCTCCCTTACTGGCTCTGCAATTGCTTTGCAGATGGGACACAATCCATTAGTACTGCTTAGAAACTCCCTTATGGAGTAGCATGGAGCATCATAGGCTAACATGCCACTTGGTTAATAGCTCTGATAAAAGATAGGAGAAATAAAGTTATTGGTCATCTTCCAATCCAAGAAAGAGACTCATGCATTGCCAGAAAATTGGGAAAGAGCTTAGTCAGGTACAGGCATGTTTTATTATTGCGTGGAACAATCAATAGCTCTCTTTGAAAAGGGGAAAGAAACACACTGCAGGCATTTACAGTTCTGTGTGCAGTGTGTATTTGAAACTGCACCAAAATGCCTTTGGATTGCTGCCCATGAGCTGCTTTGTTGATAAAGGCAGGCAGCCAAGGTATCCCCTTGTAAAAGGAAGAGGAGTTATCTTCTTGCAGCACTGGGGAGTTTCACCTAGGGAAACACCATGGAGAAGAAACCACCAGCACCATCACTTAGGACAGTGAGGAGAAAGCAGCTCACCCTGCAGCTGGATTAGCCATATCCTCTTCATTTCTATGGCTATTGAGGTATGGAGAGATCCCAGTGATAAGTTTTGGGCATCTGGCGTCTTAGGGGTATTTTTATACCCTCTGATTGCAGTAGGAGCTGCTGGGGGTGTAAAATCTTTCCCCACATTTCAGTTGCCTGTAGTGACTGCAGCGCTCTGGTCTTCATATCTTGCTCATCCTTTCTCCAGGGCAAATATTCTGAGACAACCCTACAGAGAGCCCATGGTGGTTAATGGAGCCAGAGTTGAAACAAGCTCCTAGCAGGACGCCAGCCTTCTCCTCAGATCCCACATCTCTCCTTTAGTAGCCTGCGGATGCCCTTATGCCTTCTCCCTGCTATGCTCATCCATTGCAATGCTGTGTGGCAGGACTCACACAGAAAACTCACACTGAGATTTCCCAGCCAAAAAGCCCCCAACATTAAAAACAGATTGCAGAGGAGTGCCAGACCTCAGATGATGGTCAGAGAGTGAGCTGGGGGAGAGGAAAGCTTTGTTACGGTGTTGTTGCAAATTCACACTTCTCACTGCACTTGATTTCTTCCTTCTACTCTCCCTTAAAGACTTTTTTCATTAGGGAGATCAGCTGACACATCCCTCCCTGGATGAAAGCCCATAGCCTGGGGACTGGTCCCTCTCTTCGGGAATGCGGATATTAAGAGGATGCTACCTTGGCTACCTCCAGTTGCCCTGGCAACCACCAAGCTGGAATTCCCCATAGCAAAAAATCAATGACTAATTAAAGAAATAATACAAGGGGAGGTGTTTTAAAGTTTGCTGTTTGATGGAGTCAGGAATCAGCTGCCCCATTCTTCATTCCCTCAGCCTCCCTCACATGCCTTTGAACAAAGCATTGTCTGAAATCCAGCTGTGCTGCAGCTAAAGGCCCAAACTGACCCAATGAAGCTTGAGGCACATGGGTAAGAAGTGCAAAAAGTCCCCCAAAACACCAGGTTGTCTCTACGGTGGGGTGAAGAGAAAGAAATTGCTCCAGCGGGGGCTGAAACCAACCTAAGACCATACACATGCCTGGAGATGTCCCTCTCTCCCTTGTCCATGATGAAGACTAGGGAGGATGCCCAGTCTCCCTGCTTTCCACCCCATTCTTGGCTGCATCTTCCAATCCCTAGTCCCTCCCAAAAACCAGGTGCACTTGGATGAACCAGTTTGTCTCACTGACCCAACAAAAACCTCTCTGATCTTCCTATTTCCCCTTTTTTGGATCAGTTTTCCAACAAATTCAGGTGACTATCCATAGGGTTACCAGCTCTCACGCAGGAGTGGGGAAAACAGAATATGTCTTTTCTACAGATCAGATATGACATGAATCTGTAAGGCATGGTGGGCAGATCCTGGTAATTTCCACATTTCTTGCCGATGTTAATTCTGGATTAGCAGCGAATAGAGCAATTTTCAAAGAAAAAAAAAGGCAAAAAAGGAAGAGCTGAAGTCACTTTGTCCCAAATAGAGTTGCTGTTCTAGCAAAGGACAGAAAAGCTGGATAAGCAACAATATTTCAGGAGGATAATTTTGGGATTGTCTTCCGTTTCTTTTATCAGCCTAGTAAAGAAATAAACAAAGTCTTTATAGCAAAGCACACCAGGCCCACTTGGCTGCCTGCACTAATTGGGGTCAGGGGAAAACGAACGTTATTGGAAAGTGAAACAAGTGCATAGGTTATGATAGAGGCCATAAATCCTCCAGACTGAAAAGAAAAAAAAAACCCAAAAAAACCTACAAACATTGGCTCCTTTTCTTTTTAAATACCTTGAAGACTTAGTGACAGCTAGGACAGAAGCTCCAGAGCACCAGAAAGTTCCAGAGCTGCTTCTCAACAACAAAATTGCATAAGAGACCTTTCCCTCCCTTCTCCACCCGTTAATTATTCTATAAAATTAGAATAATTACTGACTAAAGTGCAGCACTAGCAGCAGCTACACTTTTCCAGTGTGGACTCTCCCGGCTGAGCCCAAATGACGCCACAGATGGAATCGCGGTCGGGTCTCCTGATCCCATATGCCAATTTGAGCAGGCAGCAAAACTAGCTCAAACCAGCCTACAACCAGAGACCATTAAACCCTTGCTGCAGACACACACCCCTCCCATAATAAAGAGTCTGCTGCTGACAAGGTTACTCTTTTGTTTGTTGTTGTTGTTTCTTTTTCGTTGTTTTTTTTTAATGTGTATCTATTGAAAGTAAAGGTCACCCAGGCTTTTGCTTTGCTTGCTTCATACTGGCTTTTCCTGCAGAAATGTTCCCCACACAAATGCTGCAAAGAGCTCTTGATAAATATTATTAAACCTCACCAAAAAATGTTGGTGTAAATGGGAACAGTGTTTTCTGACCCACTTGTTCTGTTTTGTTGTTTGCTCGATTGGGAGACACTTTGCAAATAATCCTGGTTTTATACTCAGTGTTTGAAACTTCCGGTGTTTAGGGAGAGGAGAGCTAATGGGAATCCAAGAAGTATCTGGCTTTTATGTTCAATCCTGCATTTGTTAGATGGATTTCAGAGAGGTCAGCGGAGTTACCCTAGATGTAACTCTCTCAGCAGGATGAGAATCAATCCCTTGTCTCTTCCAAATTGCACACTTGATTTCAGACATTGCACAAGTTACTTTTAGGGGATAAGTGATCACCGTTCACGTCACACTGATGGTTTTATCGGTGGGACTTGCAAAGCTGCATGGAACAGTAGAGCTATCCCACATTTTCCAATAAACTATAAAGACAGGGATTTGCAACCCAATTTCCCTGGTGCATGCAAATGTTAGGATGAGGGGAAGTTCAGCCACTGGGGTGGTGACTTTAGCCCTTATGGTTTAATGTAAAGGAAGACACCAAGGGCTTGAACAGGAGTGAAAAGGTATCCTGCAGGTGCCTGAATGCTTTTTGCTCCATGTTCCTGCTTCCTGGGAAAAAAATCAGAATGAAATGCAAGGAATGAAAAAAAGATAAAAAGAAAAGATTTCACTATGAATTCCTTCATGCTTTAATTATTTTGCCTGGCAAGATCATGGAGCAGATCCTCATGGAAACTTTGCTACGGCACATGGAAAATAAGGAGGTGCTTGGTGACAGCCAACATGACTGCACTAAGGACACATCCTGCTGTATTTCATGGCTTTCTATGACACAGTTACAGTGTTGGTGGATGAGGGAAGAGTGACTGACATTATCTACCTGGACTTGAACAAACCATTTGACCCTGATCCACATAACATCTTAATCTCTATGGAGAAACATGGATTTGATGGTTGGATGACTCAGTGGATAAGGAATTGGCTGGATGCTCGCACTCAAAGAGTTAAAGTGAACAGCTTGATGTTCAAGTGGAAACCAGTGAGGAGTGGAGAAACTGCATAAACAGAAACAAGATGCTACTTCCTGATCTGGACAAGAACCCTGCTGCTCTGCATCAAGTGTGTCTTTGAAAGACTTGAATCTCACCAAACCCCATGGAATAGAGGTTGTGGACAGTCAGAAGGGGCAAAGAACAAAAAACAAGATGCCCTTCCACATTTTTTATCTTGGTTATTTCCATTTGCTTTTCTACTCTCTGGACAGAAATTGCTGAGCCAAAACTGCAATGACTTTCCAGCATCCAAACATGTTCTCCATCCTTTAGGGAGATTTTTGTAGATATTTCAGGGGATAGGATAGATAAGACTAGAAAAGGCAAAGCTAAATTAAGCATCAAAAACATCAAAAGCATTTCAGAGCCCCAAAGGCAAAGCCAAGCAACCCCTCAACCCACCACATGGGCTACAGAGAAGATGTGTGGGATTGATCTACAAGGAACCCAGTGCCTCCAAACCCTACAGTTCCACACTATGGATCTGTTTTCAAATACAGAATAATTTAGGTTTGGAAAGACCTTGAATATCATTGAATCCAGCTGTTTACCCAGCACTGCCAAACCCACCACTAAACCATGTGCCTAAGTGTCACATCTGCACATCTCATAAGTATCTCCAGGGATGGTGACTCAAACACTTCCCTGGGCAGCCTGTTCCAATGCTTGACAACCTTTTTGGTGAAGAAATTTTCCCTAATTTGCAATATAAACAGCCCCCAGTGCAACTCGAAGCTGTTTCCTCTTGTCCTATTGCTTGTTACTTGAGAAAAGGCACTGAAATACTTGCTTGGCTGAAAGTCTCTGCTCTATTTTTTTAATGAAAAAAAGAAAATCCTTTATTTAATAAAGAAATTGAAAGACCTATTAAAAGAAACTGTGTTACAACTGTTAATGTCACAACTCCCATCTGCTTTGTGAGAGGCCACAGATAATTTATCATCCTAGTGCTTAAACAGCTAGTAGTTTATTCCACTTGTGCAATCTTCCCCCTCAGGCATCCCTCATTCTCCTTGGAGAAGGAAATCAAGGTGCAGGGTGGTGTATTTTGGGATCAGACAAAAGGAAAACATGTGCAGGCAGGTCTACTAGCCAATACAGTAACTTCCAGCTCATTTACATCCATGGCTGAATTTCTGTCACACGATAAAAGCTTTATGCCTTGAAAAGATGCATTTTGTGAGGGAAGAGCAGCCCAACTACAGGAAATTTTTCCACAAGTGGGAAAATGTTGGTGCCACATCCAGCACAGGGAAATTAGGAATTAAATCACCATGGCATTGGGATTTGCACAAAATTCCTGCTCCTCTGCTCAGCCCAGAAAGCTGTCAGCTTAATAGCAGTTTATTTCCAGGTGGAGGAATTAGTCTCCTGTGGCTTTTGAAAGCAATTTTGCTCTCCAGCCTCAAGTCAAGCTGTGCTTGTGCCCGGAGGGGGCATTCCCGAAAGGAAATTGTTTTCCAGGCCTCCTGAGTGGCTGGGGGCAGGGGAAAGCAGGTGTTGGTGTAGCAGTGGTGTAGCACCAGGAGGGATTCACAGGGCTCTCTGGGAGCAGACAGGATGCAAGCATCCCAGCCCCACCATTGCCTCCTGGCTATTCCAGCTGCACAACCACTCAAACTGGGAGCTTTGGCAGACTCAGCTGGTTCTCAGCAGCCTGGGATGCATGGAATCAGTCAAACAAGTGCCTGAATGGGATGTTAAAAGCTCAGGACTTTTTCCTGCTCTAGAATCACTTCCAGCACGACCCTGAATTCTTTCACCCCTAACAACTGCTATTTCTCATCCTCCCTGCTCTGTTTGTTAGCTGTGAGCATTTCCAGGAGCAGGAGGCCTCACTATCCTGGCACTCACTGAGTATAGGAGAGACTTCATCTCTGCCAGGAACACAAATATTTTCTTAACGATCTCTAACTCAGCCCGAATAGAATTTTTATCATAGCGACATGTCCCAGAATGGGAGGACTCCATTATTTTGGCACAAACTCAGGCACAGACCAGCCCTTCAGTATAGTGCTTCATATCCAAAGGAGAGGTTTACACAGAGTTTTATGCCAGTGCATTTTGCTGCAGAAAGATCTGGTGAAGCTGCCTGCCCCATCACCTCCAGCGCCCAAGAGCTCCCTGTGAGGAATGAAGGGAGCCTGCGAGTACCCAGGCTTTACCCAAATCACAGCAGTAACCTTCAGAGGATTAAATCTTCCTTCTTTCTTAACTAGTCAATTATTGAAAGCAAAAATGATCCCAGCAGGATTCTCCTGGAGCCTCAGCCCTTGGTGACGCACACCTGACGACCGACCCCAGACACTTCCTGCTCTGGCTCCTGCTATGATGATACTTTTTCACTGCACTCCAGCTCCCAGAGACATGATATAATTCCAGAGGAATGCACTCCAGGATGAACACCATATGCCAGCAAGGAACATTAAGAAGTGCAGCATGAGGAGAGGAAACCTCCTACCCACAACAGATACTTCTTGGTTTTAGCTGTTAGAAGAGCTGATCAGCCACGTCTCTGTGCCCAGCTGGGAAATGGCACATGCCATGCACATGCCTGGGATGGCATGAACCATGTCCCATACCAGGGAAGTGCAGGTTGCAAGGACCCACCAGCAGCTCTCTGGTCAATGAGGGAAAGGTGTGATGCCTATGGATGTACGCCACATCCTTAATCTGGATTGCTTCCAACCACCCAAGAGGGCTGTCCTGAGCTGCAGAGAGACCATGCTGCATGGCTGGACATGGATGGGTTCCCCCAGAGAAGATGACCTAGGCTGGGGGAAGGAAACAAGATAGAGGAGGAAGAAGAAGGTGATACATCCCAGGGCTGATGCCTCTGCTTTTCCTGGTGAGACACATCTCAGCAAGAGCAAAGAACTCACCATGGCCTAATCATCCTGTATCTCTAATGGCTTTCTCCTTGAATCATAGAATCATTAAGGCTGGAAAAGACCTCTAAGAGAATTTAATTCATCACAGCAGAAGTGGCTGCAGATTAGGTCCAAGTACTGCCTCCAACAACATGCCTTTGTCATGGTGCAGCCAGCACTGGAAAAAATCATGAGAAAGCAGAGGGAAAAGAAATTCAACCTGGCTGGGCAATGGCTTCAGCCCTGGAAGAAGGATTTTAAGAGGGCCCCATGCAGCTTTAGGTCTCTGAAAGGCAGCAGCTGCCAATCTCCCTTCTCCTAACAGCCCTGCAGGGCTGCTGACTTCAGTGAGGAAGAGCAAAATGAGGAGACTGGGAGTTAAGCTGGGTGCCCCTTGGCACTGCTCCAACTGGCCCAGGGATTCTTTGTAGGCTTTTTATTTATTTTTGTGGTTGCTTTTTTTTTTTTTTATGCACAATAATCTCCGGGCCCCTTTGCTGTCTGTGGCTCTCAGCATGCAGCTGCAGACCCTCCACTGAGGAGATAATAAATACAATCCTGACCATTATTGTTGCAAACAGCACAGCTGGAGGCTCCCATCTCATTCCCCTCATAGTCTTTCTTTGCCCCCCCCTCCCCCCCCCCCCAAATAATTCTTGCATCGTGATGCTGCAAACAATGAATGCCAGTGAAACTGCTTGGTAGAGAATCAGCTAGGGCTTCAGGAGTTGCCCCCACCCCAGGGAAACATGTGGGACATTTATTAGACCCAGTGGATCTCCTAAAAAGTTTGGGAAGGGGGAATTTGGGGAAGGCTAGAGCTGATAAAGAGTTTTCCAGTAGTGTGTCATCCTCACCATTCCCACAGCAAATAATGCTTCACTGCCCCCATGATGTGCAGTATCTCCTCAGTTCTTTTCCTTCCCTCCTTGGCCTGGGATTCTCCAGTCCCTCTTGGTGGAGTATTTTGGAGAAGGATCATCTGAAGTGGGTTGGGAGAGCCATTTCCCCAGCAGGACCAATTTCTCATCAGCAATGCTACCCTGAGTCCCCATTTAAGTGCCTCAGTTTCCCTCCTGACACTTCAAGGATGATGACCACTAGTTCTGAGAGGTGTTCACTCCTGTGTGGGGATGGGGGTACCAACCCCAGGTTTAATTCCCACAGTTCAACTGGGAAGGGAGCACAAAGCCTGTGGGTCTCACCCCAAACAGAAGTTCCCAGCCAACACTGTCACTGCTGTAACTGCTCCAGCCAAATGTTACCACTGACCTTGGGCACCATGTCCAGCTCCTGCTTTCCTGGATACTCTAAGATCAATAGCCCTGCTTTGCCCTCTGCAAAATGGGCAGCCACTTCAGGGGAGAGGGAAGAGGATGGATGAGACTGGCCAGGTTCAGTTACCCTATGATCCTGTAATCATTTGAATTGGAGATTGCTTGCAAGAGGTTGCAATGCTTTGGTCCTGAACAGATACAAACTGAACCTTTGCAGTAGGATTAAAGTGCTTTGGAGAAAGGATCTCCCCCCATCCTACTCTGTGAAGTTTGGCCTCACCATGCCAACTGCTACAGACATTGTTCTCAAGGATAGGAGGAAAACAGGCACTTTTGGGGCCAGGGACATGTCCTGTCCCACTTGGAGACAGGCGACACAAGCCCCATGGACATGTGTCACCTCAGACATGATGGAGTTGAGGAATCACATCTGGTTTGTCCCATGAGTCATGATAGGAGTTTGAGTCCCAATTTTTCCTAAGAAGGATTATCTTATTGCAGTAAAAAAAAAAATCCTTGAAAATACAATCCCCATCCCTGAAAGTGTTCAAGACTAGGTTGGGCAGGGCTTTGAATAAGCTGGTCTACTGGAAAGTGTCCCTGCCCATAGCCAGGGTGTTGAAACTGGATGATCTTTAAGGTCCAACCCAAACTATTTTGTGATTTCTCTCCCCACCCCTGGTTTTTGAGCTGCTAGCAAGAATCAGGGGAAAGGAGAGGAGTCATCATCACAGAGACAAGGACTGCAAAAAAGAATGAGGAAGGGAGAAAGGGGAAGGAAAATAAACCCCACAGACTCTGGCACTCAGACATTACACACAGCACATGCCCCTCTGTCTGCTATGGTGAAGATAAAGTGCTTTTTTCCAGTTTGCTGCTGCTCTGACAGGAGATTTCCAGCCTGGTTAATGCAACTCAAGAATGTCCCATGCTAAGGCAGCTAGGATGGTTTAATCTTTTGCAGTGTCTGCAAACAGACGGGAAGGTTGGGGTGATTCCCAGAGCACATATTTCCTTCCCCCCTGCTGCATACCATGAATACTATAGAAACTCCCCGGAAATTAAAAAAAAAAAAAAAAAAACATAAAAATTACAATAAAAATTAAAAACTCAAGATTTCCTTGTAATGAATGGTTGAGCCATTCATACATTTGCCTCGATAGGTCCAGGTGCCAAGTTTTAAGACAAGAAACAGCTTGCTCAAGCCAGCCTTTATCTCTTCCCAGCCCTCAGCATCTCAGTGTTGGGAAGTTTCTTTTGATAGCCTGCCAAGGCGGCTGGTGCTGCAGCTACCGTGCAGAGCCCGGGGGTGCCAGGGGGTCAGGGGGGCTGCTGGACAAGGATGCCTTGTCTCATCCCACCCTCCAGACTCGGCTTCTCCCCACCAACCGGTTAACAAAAGAGAAGAAGGAGGAGGAAGGAGGAGAAATTGAAAGAGGATTAAAAAAAAAGCAGTTAGGGATGGAGGGAAAACTCTAAACCTCTAGAAGACGGTGGCTCACCTTTTATTCCCAGCTCGGTCTTTCACAGGGGTGACACGCACTGCTGCTCACTGTGTGGCTGGGGCAGCACAGGATGCTTTTCCCTACATGAAAAAGAAAATTCACAAAAAGCCCTATAAACTTCTGCATGTTTTTTCCCTTTTCTCCCAATTTCCTCTCATTCATTCAGTGCTGGTTTATTGCTTGCACTAAATTGTAAATAATACGGGGTGCACCCCCACCCCAACTCTGCAGCCTTTCCTGCCATCCTGTCATCGAAATTAATGTCCCCTGGGATGTCTGTCACGTCCTCGTTCCCTCCAGGCATTTTGTTATTGCTCCCCACTGCCTCTGACAGCAGCTGCTCAAATTCATTCACAAACCAGCACCGTCTGCCCTGCTCCAGGATGCCGCAAGGGAAAAATCGGTGTGAGCGCTGCCACCCAGCCTCCTGCCTGCCCCAGCGCCCAACATCGCTCACCCCGCGCACCCACCGCCCCTGGAGGAGGGAAAAGCGGCAGCTCCTCGTCGGGCCATTTATAATTCGCCTGTGAGCAGGCACCTCCCACGTCCTCTCCCAGGACAGGGGCTGGGACTGGCTCCCTCGGGTCCCAATGGGACGAGAGCCGTGCCCCGCGCCAGGGCGATGGCACGCACTGACCCGCTTTGCCTGTGAGCGCCTGGCTGCCGACAGCGAGCCCCCAGCCAAGTTTAGCCTGCAAATCCTCCCAGCGACGTGCCAGCTTCCTCAGGTCCTTTCAGCATCTAACACATCCAGCGTGCTTCTTATTCCCGGAGAGATCGGCGAGGCGGTCCAACCCTGCCTTTCCCCGGCGCCTCTCCTCCCGGTGCTCGCCCTGCTCCTCACCGCTGCAGTAGCCCGGTGCTGCCAGCCGAGCTCTGGAGCGGCAGTCAATGCGATATTTCAGCGCAACGCCGTGATCGGCACCGGCTGCTCTCCGCAGAGCAATGGCACAGTGTCCACCCAGACAAGTTTCCTACTGTAACTTCAGTGAATGCTGTTATTCAGGCGAACGGCGGCTGATTTGTCATGGCAGGCACACGGGGAAAGCTTTCCATTCGGGAGACCGGGGGCTGCTCGTCCCAGTGCCGCGACGAACACCGTGAGCTCAGCAGGGTTCGCTGTGCCTTCCTTACAGCCGTGCTCCAATGTCTTCGCTGCCACGGAATTACATTCACGAACCTCGCTGGCCAGCCTCGATTAACGGAGGCGATGTCGCTTCCCCGCGACAAAAGCCACCGGCTCCATCCCCACCGCTCTCCTCCCAGCCTTCCCAAATCCCAGGCGAGAGGAGTAAAGTTGACGGACCCTTTTGTTTCCAGAGAGCCTGGCACGTGTTGTGGTTTACTGAGCTAATAAATCTGCCGTGGGCTGCGCCTTTTAATGACTGCAGCATTAATAACAAGTTTCCTGGGAGCTGCTTAAAAGTTTACAGGGTGTGTGCACTATCAGGGGATCCCCGGGCTTTCTGACCTCCTGATTCAGAAGTCACACCCAGCAGCCTCTATTTTTTTTTTTTTTTTCCAATGAGTGAATGAATAAATCTTGGTCGGCTTCCTCTCCCCCCCCCCCGCTTCCCAAATACACCTTCCCCGTCGACTTAATTAACTCACAGATGGGAAATTCCCAGGCAGCAATGCCTTTATCGATGCGGCCCGGGAGAAAAGGATCCCTCCTCTCTGCACCTTCCACCTTTTCCACCCCATCCAGCCGACCCCTCTAAGCTTTCCTTTAACTCTCCTTTCTCTCCTTACCTTGAGTAAGCTGCAATACCCTGCAAGCCTCTCAGCACCAGAAACCCACCAAAAAGCTTCTCTTCGCTCCCGACAGTTGAGGGGAGGGCCGGGAGAGGAGGAGGAGGAGGAGGAGGAGGGAGAGGAGGGGAGACAGGGAGCCCTGTGTGAAATCAAAGCCCCGAAGCCGGGCACGGGAGGCGGTGCGGAGCCTCCAGCTGCTGCTCGGATTACTCTGCAGCCGTGGCGATCCCGAGACCTCTACAAACCACCATTCCACTGGGGGAAGGAGAAGAGAAGAGATTCCAGCTTCATTCCAGGAGGGGAGCCGGGCTGGGGGCCCGTACGCACCCACCGCATCCCAGAGTTCCCTCTCTGGAAAAACCAGAGGTGGGGGAAAAAAGTAGTTTACCTTCATCCTAGACCTCTGTCCTTCCCCCTACCCTGCACTCTCGGCCGCTGAACCTCCTGGCGAGGAAAACCTCATCACACCAAGAAAAGTTTTCGCACTGTGAGGCTGGGGAGGGCTCTGCAGCAGGGACCCCCGCATCCCCGGGGGAGGGGGCAGGGAGGGCTCAGCCCATGGCGGTACAGCTTCCCCCCTGCCCAAAAGTGAACCCCACGGTTCTGCACACCCGGGGAAGTTTGGAGGGGGGTTGCAGAGAGGGCATGCAGGGGCCAAGGGGGAATGGAGGGCGCAAGGAAGGAGTGAGGGGATGAGGGGGTCAGAGGGAGGGACTCACCAGGGCCGGGCTCGGTTCCCCAGCGCAGCGCCGGTTCCCACGGCGGGAACGGGAGCGGGCGCCGCCGGGAGCCGGCAGCAGCAGGGCTTGGGGCCGGCTGTCCCCTGCTTCTCTCCTCCTTCTCCCTCCTCCTCCTCCTCCTCGTCCAAGGCGTGCAGCTGGCCGGGCAAGCTGGCTGCCCCCTTCCCCGCAGGAGGAGGGAGGAGGGAACTCAACAGATGGCTGCACACAAGGGAACATCTGGGAGGAGGAGGAGGAGGAGAAGGAGGAGGAAGGAGGCAGGACTTGCGCTAGACTGTGCCACTCCTGAGCTGGCAGATCCCCCCTTAACAGGGGAAAAGGCGGGGGAGGTGTCGAGCCGGCTTTGCGCGCACACAGACACATACACAGACACACACACACGGACACACACACACACAGACACACTCCCCCTTCCCGTTGCTTTGCATCCCCCCTGGCTAAAATTCCTCGTCTTTCCTCTGCTTTCTTGAGAATCACATCGGAGTTGCCCTTTCAGCACAACCTTGTTTCCAGCCCTGACCTCTGCAGGGCTGTATTTACAGACGTGAGTTCTATTCCTGAACACTGCCTTCGTTCACTTTTCCAGACGTTTAGTGCCAAGGTCAGCTCCAGCACCTTAGGGTGCAGGTCAGACCAGGCAGCACCAATGTTTGAGCAATGCCAGCAGGCAGGAGACTGGGGCTTACAAACTGTGTGGTGCAACCCTTGAAATAAAATAAAGAAAAATTAAAAAGACAAACCAAACAAAACCAGATATTAATTCACAGTGTGGGAAACAGAGTCTGAACCCCATCACTGGAGAACAGGCACTGACTGGGGCTGTGAATGAGCAGTCCTACATCAGAATTTCTCGGCTATTAGATAAAATGTCCCAGCAGTGGCTTCAGTCAAGATGGTGGTACTGGAAAGAGAATCAGAAGTCACAGATTGGCAGAATATTCTGAATTGGAAGGAACTCACAAGGAAGTCCAGCTCTAAGGTGAATTGCCCATACAGGGACTGAACCCACAACCTTGGTATTTGAGCACCAGGCTCAAACCGACTGAGTTTATCTCAGGGTGTCAAGTGCCTCATGTCTTGGTGCCATGATACTGGAAAAGGCAAAAGGGACTGCAAGGGTCCATGAGTCACAGAGGACGCATCCTGTGGCTGGCTGCAGCTTCTCATATTCAGCAATCTTGCAGCCCTTGTGTATTACTGGCCTGTGCCAGGTCTCAAGATGTGTGGTTGCTTGTTTCTTAAAAGGTTGAAGTTAAAGAAGTACAATCAGGCTTCCCGTTGTTTACTTTTAGTAGCACCGTAACACCCCACTTGCCCCATATCCATGATCAAGGTTTGCTCAGACCACAACCTTCAAGCAAACCTGGTGCTGAGATTTGTGTTCAGCATCTCTTCGTGATGAAAAAGTGGTGAAAAGGGTTTGATTTGTTATTGTTCTGCTCGGCTGTTTTCTCCAAGAACATCACTGCATGAAGATTTGCTGGGTGACCTCCCTGCCCAGCAAACACAGCTCTGGTCAGAGGGGCTAAGGCTTGAGGCAGGAGGTATGGGGGCATCAGGAAGGTGTCACAGTTGTTCCTCTCCACCCTCCACATTTCCGAGTGTGGCCTCTCCAGGATATGTGCTCACTCTGCCCGTCTCAGGAGCTGCTTTTCGGGAATCATCATCAGACCGTCAGAGCTCTGCCAAAGAGCAGCCCCAGGGAGCCTGGGAGAGGAAATGTGTGCTCAGGACTCAGCTGAGCCAAGTGCTTTTTGGGGAAAACCATGTGAAAACCCCTTAGTCTAGGTTGTGATTTTCCTTGTAACTGTCGTAGTGATATCTCCAGACATGAACAGTCTCTTGTAAGGATCCATTCAGTAGGATCTTTACACTGTTTGGTTTTTATAGCTCTGAGTAGGGGAAGTTGTTAAGCTGGAAACTTTTGTTTAATTTTCCATTTTGTTCACCTTTTCCATGCCTCATTCTAGGCTTTTGCCATGTCAAAGTTGGCCTCCGTAAAGCAAAATGCCAGTTCAAAGGTGAAGAAATTGGGAATCAAATCCTTTGACTGAGATACAAATATATAGTATCTATATATTATGTGTATGTATAGATATATATATATGTTGCCCAGTTAGCTGTAGTTGACCAAAGTCTTCACAAGGGGCTGGCAGTTCTGGGTGATCTGGGGATAGGGATTAGACCTAATGTGATACTAGCACAAAATTAGTTATGCATCCAATCTGATTCTTAGCTACTTCAAACAACAACTGTACCAGAGTCTCACCACCCTCACAATAACTCCTTCTTAAATTCTAATTTAAAACTTCCCCGTCAGACAGTTTGAAGCCATTCCCCCTTGTCCTATTAGTACAAGTCCTTGTCAAAAGTCCCTCTCAAACTCTCTTGTAGCCCCTTTAGGCATTGGAAGGTGCTCTAAGGTCTCTTGTGGAGTATTCTTTTCTCCAGATTGAGCAAACCCAGCTCCCTCAGCCTGTCTCCACAGCAGAGGTACTCCAGCCCTCTGAGCATCTTTGTGGCCCTCCAGCACCAACTAGCAGACCAAAGAGTTAACTATCATGATAACACCATTTTTAGAGGATGTTTAGTCTTAAGGTCCTGTTTCCCACCATCACTATTTCTATTTCTTTTGCCCCGTGAGAGTATATTTTTTATAAAGATAAAACAGGGTTTCCCCATAATGATGTAGTCCCATGGATTGAACTTTCCCATACAAAACCAGCTATGCTTTGTTTGGACAAACTTCCCCATCTGTGTCAAACAGTTCACCGCTGGGACACCAGAGGAGGGTGAAAGATGGAAATGGAACTTCAGTTTTCTCTCTCCAAATAGCCCTCCTCTACTGCTGGTGCAGAGACCCTAGCAGGTCTGGGAACCATAGGACATCTTCTCCCAGTTAGGTTCTTCCAGGACCATGCTGACCTTTCCTCAGAACAGATCTTCTGTTTCCAGAAGACACTGGCTCAGTTCTGTGTTTCTCAATGTCTGATAACGTCATGGCTGGTTGGACTTGTCAAAACCCAGAGAATTCTTAAGCTAAAAGAAAGATGTCTGAGTCAGTCTGACTATCTCCTGAATGAATCCTATTAGACGTGTCAGGGAAAAGAAGTTAAAGTGAGAATGAGGATGACATAAACTGGATTAGTAAGAAGAGCTAGAGTTGGAGTTTTGCCCCATGATCTCTGAGTCCCTCCCTGAAATCTCATTTCCCTTCCTCTAATTACACAATCCCAGGAAAGGAGGTTTTTCATGCACCAAACTTTTGGGAAAAGCCACAAAGCCAGATCAGTGGCTGGCAATCCCCAGCTTTGATGTCCTCCCCCACATGAGAGTACTCCTGCAGAGGAGGAAGCCATCCCTTGTTGCTGTGCAAGGGATTGCTCATGAACTCTCTCCTTTGTGGTGGAGATGGAAGAAATGGCTTAGGAAGCTGTCCAAGCTCGATTGCCATTGATGTGATTTTTCAGAAGGAAGAACCCACAGCAGCAGCCAGCAGGATTACTTGTGAAAGAGTTCAGTTATTGCAAGAAATTTAAACAAAACACTGGTGACAGCAGCAAACAACATCATCAGTTTCCAGTGGGAAAATATGAAACAGGGAGGTTTACCTGTCTGCTCTGGGAATGTTTCCCATCCTTGTGGGAGTTCTGTAGTAACTCAGAGGCAAAGAGTTTTTGAACTCCTGTAACAAGTAAGACTTAAACAAACAACTACTTGCAGCTGTGGTTTCTATTTCATTCAGAGAAGCGTGGCAGTCTTGGATACACTTTGCACTCTAGTGTGTACAGCCTTGGTCAAAATTACAGGTTTTTCTTTAGGTCCATCCTCCCCCTCTGTCACTGGACCATGTCCTGTGGATGTGAACCCCCTCATCAGTAATTAACTGCAGTCAGCTTGCTTGGTCTGTATTGACCAATGTACTGATATGGAAAATTGTCACCTCTTTGCTCACCATGTTGATTATATCTGTATTGATTGAGAGCCCAGTAGGAAAAAAACCACATATTAGGGAAAAGAGGCAGAAGCCAGCTCTTCTTGGTGGAAACTCCATGGCTGTTGGCAAGAGACAAGGTTCCTTTTACTCATTCTTCCTGCCTGGCCTCATGAATTTTGCTCCCCTTAGTGTCTGGTGACCCAGCTTGACCAAGAGGTACAGAAGAGACCCTCTTCCTCACCGTTTAGCCCCTGTCCCTTGCTGTCCCCTCACACCAGTTGCTCCATAGCCTGGTGGATTTAACACAGTTTTGGCTAGTGGAGGTCTGTGGATTTCAACCCCCTTGAGCCAAGCAGACCTCCCTTTATGCATTTTGATTAAAATTCAGCATCAGAAAGGCAGGCCAGCCCTCTCCTTGAACACTTTCAGGCATGGGACAGTCACAGCTTCTCTGGGCAAACCGTGCCAGTTCCTCACCATAGTAAAGAATTTCTTCCTAATATATAATCTAAACCTACCCTCTTTCAGTTTAAAACCATTCCCTCTTATCCTGTCACTGCATGCCCTGTACTAGATTCTCTCTCAGTGGAGAAGGACAGGGGAGGAGATTTGGGCACTCACGATACTTTTATTCCCATACTGGGGCCAAGCATCTTCTTTTCAGGTATTGTGGAGCCTAAATAGCCCACCCAAGAGAAGTGTGGGCTTTTGTCAATCAGCTTGTATTAGCTGCTCCTGGAAGCGGGTGGTTGTTTCCTAGCAAGCTGCTCACTGGAATTTTTGCTTCTTTTTTTTATATATATTGAGACTCTCATTGCAGATGTTGACTTCAATTTGGCATCAAGTCAATATTTAGCTCTTCAATTAATAAATATTTAGGTTTACTTGGTTCAAATCAATGTATCTTGAGGTTTTTCTGCTATGATCCATGGTTAAGCTCTGGGGACAAAAAGTGGAAAAATCCTGTCATGCTTTCAAGATCTGTTTCTGTAATGGTATTGGTAGATTGAGTTCATTCTCCTACTGAAAGGTCACATCCTCATCTATGTCGAATGTTATCTGTAGTCATGAAGGTTCATAAGGTCACACACACAAGGAAGGAGACAAAGCACAGGGATTTTTATATTTGTTTTTCTTCTCAGTTTTCTGGAACTGCTTCAATTTGGTATAAGAAATCACCCTGTAACTGCAAATTGAAGCATAATTGCATGTTTCTAACACCCTGTGGGGATTTTTGCTCAGTTCCATGTCTGTATTTCCTAAGTACTCAGAGGTTTCTTTGTCTCTGTTTCCCACATAAAATGAACAGAATCAGTATCTCTTTGAGAAGGTGGAAATCTTTGAAGTCAAAGCCAGACTGCCTGGCCCATATTTAATCCCCCAATCCACATTGAAAGACTCTGAGGGGTGCATACAGGGAATTTGCACCCTACTTGATGCTGCATAATGTTTTGGACATCTCATTCCCAAAGGTTATATTGCTGCATGGGTAGAGGTCCTTTGTCCAGAAAAAACAGACTTGAAAATTTCCTAGAATTCTGGTCTGTAAAATAAGGCTAATTTACATGGACAAGGTGAGAACCAAGGAGAAATAAGGTAAGAGATGTGTGCCATGCATACAGAATACAGACAGAGATCTTAAGATCCAAACTTAAGGAAAACTTTTGGCGGGAAGAGACCTTTGGAGTCCTTTGCTTCAAGAGCCCAGAGTCCAGCTTTCATCCCAGAAACCTCTTAAATTCACATAATATTTTGAATTTGTTAAAGCTCTATTGACTTCACATCTACAGAGGATCATGTGTTTCCCTAAACACTCATGGGCTTTGTTAAATGTGTGGGTTAAATTGTGGTTTCAGTTGCTGAAACAAGCCCTGCAGCAACGTATCTTGTAGCATAAAGGGAAACAATAGATGAGATTTAGATGGTTTCTTTAAAGAATGCTGTTGTTGGAGGAAGCTGTTGACATACTTGTCTTGCTGCATGACCAACAAAACCTGGTTTCCTGGTCCCACGAGCACTTGCATCCTGCAGTTCTCCCAGTGTCCTCTACAGTTTTGGTCAGGAAAGGGCAATCTACAGCCATGCTGGTAGGACCCTGAGTAGTGGCTGGTGGACCAGTATGCATTTTCTGGCTGATTAGTTGGCTGCTGCCTTGCAGGATGAATAAGAAATTGCCTTTCAATTAAAGGAGCCATCAAGATGGATTAATTTGCATTTAATTCTCTTTTAATTTGCCCTGAATTCTCCTTTTCCCTGGCTGATGATATTAATGAAACTCATAGGAACTTCCTACCTCCATTTTCTGAAACTGGGTGATAATGGCCTACATGCTTAAAAAATGTTGATGTTTAAATGCTATGCAAAAGACCACATAGCCATATTTTTGTTCACAAACCAGTCAAAAGGACCAAAATAACTTCAGTCCCAATAAAAGGCAGCATTTTTTTCTATTCTTCTATTTTTCCTCTAGTCTCAGCTAAAATGATTATGAATTTTTTTTCTTTTCATTTGAAAGGAAAAATTCACCTGTGCACTGAAGCCTTCGAAGCAAGTTTTTAGCCCAAAGCACAAAATCATTACCTGATGCAGTTAGCCTTTAAACAGCCAAATTTCAAAAGAAAAATATTAATTTGGCACGCTTCAGCTTGTCAATTGAGAAGATTAAGCACTACAGAGTAGGAAATAAAGACAACAGGAGGCCAGATACTGGAAAAATCTTTCATCTGGTGGAATTGCCTGCTGAGGGAAGCAAGGGATGCCCTTGTGGCTGATACTTTTAAAGTTAGATTAGGAAAAGAATGCAAACACCCACTGTCTAATATCTAGATCCTGCCTCTTGTAATCCTAATGAAAATACTCTGAGAGGGCACAGCACAATCTTCCCCCTTATCTGTCTGCTAATCACTCTTCCCCTCCCTTGAAGCTACCTATAATGTCCATTGCCATGGTAACCGAGCATGGTATGTATCTCAGACACGATGACATATGCATCTTTTCCTGCTTTAATAGATACTCTGTTTAGGCTGCAGTGTCCTCTCTTTGCCCAGTTCCCCAAAGGACATACAGATGCTGACTCCACGATTTGGCATCTCCATGTGGGAAGAAGCTGCTGCTGGAAACTGTCATTCAAACCTCAGACCTTAAATCTGTGATGTGTTCCTCTGAGGTTTAATTACAGGTACTTAGTTAACTGAGTGGCAAGGAAATGCTTTTAAAGAAACAATGTTCATTGAATTTAAAGTGTAATTACCCAACAGCTAAACTTGCTGGAGAAACAGGAGTTATTGCACTCTTGGCTCTGCCAGGCAGGTCAATCATTAAAGTTTAACAAATGAAGCCAATATTTCATCTCAGCAAGTTTGTCCCAGCGAACATTGATCCATTGGCTGTTTGTTCATGCTCCAAAATGTATGCTCATCAATACCAGAAACCTTGTGAACCCAAGGATGTGGTCATAATGAAACAAGCAGACAGTTGTCAGCAATGCTTAGAGGATTTACGTCATCCTTAAACTGAATGAGGACGGGTTTAGGTTAGATATTCATTGCATAAGAAATTTGTTATGGTGGGGGTAGTGAGGAACTGACACAGGCTTCCCAGAGAAGATGTGGATGCCCCATCCCCTGTAAGTGTTTAAGGCCAAGATGCCACGGGGATTGGAGCAACCTGGTGCAGTGGAAGGTGTCCCCACATGGCAGGTGGGTTGAAGCAAGATGATCTTCAAGGTACCTTCCAACCCACCCTATTCTATGATTCTATGGTATTACAAAGAGTGGGCTTCAGAGAAAGCTCAAGAATTTGTAACTGCAGTATGAGTTTTGTACCACTTAATTAATTAGTGGTTTGTTTTTGTTTCTTCTGCCTTCACTTAGAGCCAGGATTATTAAATACATGGTGGAAATGGATTTTCTCATTTTGGGGCTTGGTTTTTTATTAAATCTTACTAGAAAGTACAGAGCATTCAATAGCACTTCTAGTTACCTCATAGAAGCAAGGAAAATAGGGGAAGATCCAGCTACTATAAGGTCTTTTAAAGTCAAATAATCTAATAGAGAATTAACACCTATATTATTTGTGCTTTTGACTCAATAACTAGATTCCCATGGCCCTTAGTGTGACACCGACTGACCAACCAGAAACTACTACCTGAAAGCAATGAGGAAGAAGGAAGAAGGAAGAATAAAGAAGATGAACACTGAAAGAGACAACACCCAAAATCCTTCATGTTGTCCCCATACCTATTACTACACTATAAAACTCTCAAATTTAAAGCCCATCACCATGTGAAAGCACACACTTATATTTCACTACACACTTGTGATATTAACTTTATCATTCATATTTAGAAGCCGTCTCCCAGGCTCAGGTCAAAAGCAGTGTTATCCAGGGGGTCAGCCCATAAAGCTCGAAAACCCCAGGTTTCTGGGATCCAACACCATTTAATGACAAATTTAAAAGCTGTTCTTCCTCACAGAAGGATGTGTAGGGTGGCATTAGCTGCTACCAGAGCCTGTCTCCAGCCTTGCAGTCCCTCATCAACAAATAGTCTTTATTTCTGCTGCAAGAGATAAGAGCAGCAGAAGCCTCCACTGACATGACAGCTGGATTAGTAAGCGATGGTGCCTTCTGTGAAGAGCAGGAACAGGCACACACATCTTCGGATGGGAAGAGGATGCAGAGAGGGAAAGGGCTTGCTGGAGCCCCTGACATCATCCTGACTTAACACCAACCTTAACAAGCATGGCCTGAGGAAGTCCAGCAATGAGAAGCTGGTTTCCTATTGCAGCAGGAAATGGTCCTCTTGTTTTTCCTCCTGAGCACTGAGCTTGGTCTTGGTGTGCTGCCTTCCTTTTATTCATCCACTCCCACTCAAGAGGTAAATGTGCAGGTCGAAGGTGTGAGTCTTGCTTGACTTTTCTCACCAAAGAGAAGTTGAGTAAAGACACACTTGCTCTGCCTCAACGTATGGGGATGCAAACACTGACAATGGTAGGATGAAAGCTGCCTCTGTAACACGAGATATAGTTACACACAACTGGATATTATGGGGCAGAAAGGTTTTGCAGCTGGGAATGTGATGTTTTTGTCTCAAGTTGTGGGATTACACTAGCAAGGTATAGATGTAATGGCCCAGAAGGTTTTGCTGATTTTTTGAGGAATACCATATTTCATATCTGTGGGCAAAACCTTACCTATTTGGCCAGTTTAATTTCCACCCTTCACTTCCTTTTGCTCTTTCTCCGCCTTCCTGCCTGCAGCAAAGCTTCCCAGGAGATCACTCTCTTCCCAAATCTCAAATCCTAAATTCCAAACCCTAAGCCCCCTGGTTTCCTCTGAAGCATACTGATAACTCAGAGTGTTCCAGGGAGCTGCACAGCAAAGAGTGGACTCTGCAGGATACAAAAGCTGCATTTCCCTTCTGGCAGTAGTGGAAGTGTCTGAGTTATCCCAAGATAAAGCCGAGGAATATAAGGCAGCTCTGTTTTACTGGGAGGCACGCTCCCAGGAAGCAGCACTGTGAATGACATATAAACACCTGAAGTGCCACTTTGCTGTGCTGGTGGTGCTTGTGATTATTATTCCTGCTGATCTAAAACCGTGTTTGTCTGTGCCAGCTGTGACGAGTTTGTATTGCCAACAAAGATGGGTGTCTTTATAGATTATCTTTTCCCCTGAATAATACAATGGTTTTCTGCTGGGTCTGCCTATAACCTTCTCCCGTTGAGTGCTTTGGTGAGGCTACTGGACTCTATTGCCCACATTGTTAATTTTTTAGGCATTGTTTGGATGAATGATCTGAAACCAATGCTGCTTAAAGCTGTTCCAATTTTCTCCTTGGTCCTTCTCTTCATTTGACCTGAATCCTCTCCCTTTTTTTCTTCATTAATGTTACAATTGCTCGGCTCTGCATCTGCTTTTGCCCAAAGACATCATGGTTCCTTTTGTTTGATACAGGCTTCTCTGAGGGCAGGTAATCTAGCTGCCCAGGGCAGTGCTGTAGGTATCTTATACTGATACATCTCCATGAAGACATCTTAGTCTCTGGGCCTGTGATTTTCTGCATAGCAGAGTTACCAAAGGAATACGTCTTTAAAAACCTCTTCTGGAGGAAGATCTCAGGTATGCATGTGCTGCCTGAGAGATACAAACTAATCTTTTAGTTCTCTTCCTGCATTTTTCTCGCTCCAATTGCTGTCTTTACTCCTGCAGCAGTCACTTCAGAGATTATTGCAAGTTTGTGTAATTGCTTGGTGTCATTTGCATAAGATAAGGATCTTAATGGTATAGCACCCGTTGTCATGAAATTCATCTCAGTTTGGGTTGTTAGTGCATAATGTGGGAAGATGAGGAAACATTAACAGCCTTCTGACTTGAGGCCATTTCTTAACTTCCTCCCTACTCCTACTGCTCTACAGATCAACTGTATTTACAATGCTTTTAGCTGAAAAATGTCTCATTTTCTTACTTTCCGTGGTGTGTCTCTCAAAATAAAGATCACCAAAAGCACCTTTAATCACCATCCTTACTCTTTCTGTACTCATAGTCAGAGCATGGATTTTTAATCTAATCCTTTCCCACACTTCACCATTTTTCACCGCTTCCTTCCTATGCAATTCACTCCAACCATTCCTCAGTCGCTTCCGTTGGATTTTCCCCACTGCACTTTAATGTATGTCTATAGTTTCACTGGTGGCAGTAAGGTGCATTAGTTTTGAACCCTCCTCTTTTCCTTAGTTGTAGGATGATTTCTAACAGTTCTGTGGTGACATATATGGCTAAAAGGATGGAAGGGCTATTGTATACTCCTTCCTACATCATCGGCTCAGAACTGATGCCTCTTTTTGTCTTACAAGCCAAACTCTCCACTTTGGTCTGGGGTGATTGTTTCCAGGTAGATCATAGAATCCTTTAGTTGGAAAAGACCTCTAAGGTGATTGAGGCCAACTTAACCCCTACCAAGCTCATCACTAAACCATATCCCTAAAAGCCATATCTACACATCTTTTAAATCCCTCCAGGGATGGTGCTAAGAGTGTTCAGCCAATTGCTCTTTCCATGGCTCCACCTTCTCTCTTATGTTTTCTCCCAGGCCATCAGGATTCCTCTTAGTGCTCTTAGCACTGGCACCTGTTGTTCCCACTGAATACAATCTTCCATCTCAATTTCACACCTTGTTTTCCTGGTGCTTCTCTATAACCTAAAGAGATTTACTTGCCTTTGGAAATTTTCCTCTGCTTTGTTTTGTGCTTTTGTTTCCACTCTCCCATAATCCTTGGCTCTGTTTGCATTTTCCCTCTAATGCTTTTGTTTTGATGTTTGTCCAGCTCCTCCTTGTTTGCTTAGGCCTCCCAATAAGTTCCCTACTGTGTTCTCTATTGCTTCCTTAAATATTTCCCATCTGGTCTCTACTGAGAATTCTTTATCATTCTGCAGTAATGGCCTGAAATGCTCCCCAAGCATTACCTCCTCTGTCTCTCTCAAAGACTTGCCTTTTAACTTTGCAGGATCAAATTTAACTTCAGTGTCACCCGTCTTTCCCTTGGGCTTTAATGCATTCATCATCTTTTCAATAAGTAATTCATGATCACTGCTGCCCTTCAGCATCACTATAGACTCTCACATCCAGCAGTGACTCTGTTGTGCCTTTTCCACGTAATCATGTGGTCCATCTGTTTCCGTGTGTAACCAGCTGGTGACCCTGTGCAAATCCAGGAGGGACCCAAATGCCACCAGTGATCAGACAATGCACCCCACATCAACTACTTCAACTTCTTACAAGTCCAACTCTTCCCATAGGGCCCAGCGTGTTACTTTGCTTTTTTCTCTTTTGCTCCTCTATGTTTCCAACTTTCACCTTCACAGTTGTTTCATAAACTGAGGCCTTGTTTCAGACACAGTATTGATAAAATTTATATTTTCCCTTCCCTGCAACTTGTTTTGGTGCATAACAGCAAATCACAGCCAGGCAAAGATCACTGCAGGCTGCAGTCAATATTGCTGTGATGATCCTCTCAGGCATGAGTTTCCTGTTGTTCGCAGAAATCCTTATGCTATTTGCTCACAGAGGCAATATTACTCATCTGGGAAAAACAAACAAGCAGCAGAAATACGTATGATATCCAAATTACCTGTGTTTCCAGGGTGTCTGGTTTGGCAGCTGTGGTTGTATTACTCAGCTGTGGTGCTCACTTCTCTGGGGCGAGAGGGAGGTCCAGGTGCCCATCTCAGGAGCCATGTGGTGTCTTCAGCCATTCTCCAACTTCCATGACTCCATGTGCTTGGGTCATCAGTTGGATTGAATTGCAAAACTCTTCCTGCAACAAGTTATGGATATAATACCTGGTTATGCCTCTCTGTTAAATGTGAAAGGCTCATGATCCTTTGCAGGACTTGTTGACATGGGTATCAATGTCACCTTCACATCTTGCCTTCAACAAATGAAGTTTAGATTGTTTTGACTTAAAAATCTGACTTTTCCTCTACTTGTGTACACAGTTCAGATACATTGAAGTGAATTTCTTTAGCAAATGATACAACCATTTTTATTTGTTTTGTTTTGTTTTGATTGTTAGGTTTGGGGTTTTTTTCCTTAAACAAATTCATTACATTTTATTTAGTAATATTTGTTGTGATATTTTTGGGTCATTGCCATCCACCACCTAAATATGGAGATGCCAAGCATCTGTATCCTAGCACAGGAGCAACCTGTCTTCCTCTAATTTTTTAAGATATGAGGCAAAATGTTTATTAAAATATCCTAATGTACTTGATTTAAAATGGACACTTGATAAAAATTTTTAGTAGAATCATTGTAGAATTCTCCCAGAAACAACCAAACCTAAATCACCATTTGATTACTCCTAGTTTTGTCATTTAAACCACTGCAAAACCCTATGAGATGTGTCCAGAAGAGTGGTCTTTGGTACTCCTTTTGTGTGATGCATATGAAGAAGTTCAGGGCAATTCTCACATCCATGGAAATGTTCAAGTCCAGGCTGGATGGGGCTCTGAGCAGCCTGTGCTAGTGGAAGGTGCACCTGCCTGTGCTAGAGGGGTTGGAACTAGATTGTCTTCATGGTCCATTTCTGAGTCAAACCGTTCTATGATTTTATGAGCTCCTAAATAATTTCACCAGGAATTTTCTACTTGCCCCAGCTGGTATCTCCACAGATAGATACTCCTTGGCATCCCAGACTGTAGGTTTCAATGTGCTCAGCAAAACACAAAGACCAGTGATCACTCATGGCATTTTGAACAACTGAAGCACACCTGAAAGCACTGTATGGAGGAAAGAGTTGAAATGTGACAAGCAGAGCATCTTTGTCCATCTTCCATCACATCCAGTGTAAAAAAAACCTATGTGCAACTGGTGTTTCTCAAGAGAAGTACATAAAAAACGACTGGTGTGAATATAGATCAGCTGTGATCTTTCTGTGATTAGAGTTAGTTCTCTTTTGTGAACTGCTAATGCCAATGTGTATTGATTGCAAATCACCTTCCCTCCTTAACAGCTAAAATATTCCTGCTGTGGGACTAACCAGGGCTGAAATAGGATGATGAAGGATGAAACCATCTGTAGCTAATATTTTTTTCTTAACCAACCATAGCTAAAGTTCCAGTGATTTGGAGATCCCAGAGCTGAAAGGATCTACCATGATCATTTATGTTTACCTCCTGCATCATTAAAGCAATAAAATTTCATTCATTATGAAGTTCACAAATATGGGACTGACTACAGCAAAACATTTCTTTTAAGGCATTTCCACTCTTTACTCAGAGCCTCTTACAGTAACAGTCAATACCTAAATAGAAATACACTTAGTTATGAGAGAAACTGATAGACTGCTCTCAAAGATACATTGCTTAGAGTCTGCATTTAGGAAAATCAATGCCATTTATCAAAATGCCAAAGCTACTCTATAGGATGTAATGATCAGTAAAACCATGGTCACACTGGGGAGATGCCAGCATATGACTTCCTCCTCTGGTGATTTTCCTGAGTGTTCTTTTCTGCTTATAACTTCGAGTGACTTGTGCTTCTGAGCCATGTCCTGCAGAGCCAAGAGAGAGATGCTTTTTTTGGACTGGACTGCAAGATGGTACAGACCAGACCATGGTTTGCTTAGACTAGCTCTTCCCCAAGCCAACACTTCTATGATAAAACTGAGCTTTTCTTCTAGATGGATCTATGTCTTGTATCAGTGTTTTAAACAGAGATACTTCAATTTTCTTGAGCTGAAGTTCACAGATGTTAAAACTGAGCTGTCCCAACAGATGCAGGAGAGAACTGAAGGCCCTGATGGCATCCTGAGCATTTGGGCTCCCATATTCAAAGCACCAGTAGCTCAGCACTACTTGATGCTGATGTGTGATTTCTATGAGTAGAGGAAGGTTCATGCATTCCACAGGAAGTGACGTTTAGTGATACTTTTCTCTCCCATTTTCCTTCAAACTACATTAAAAGTTATAAAACTTAGCATCAAAAGTAGAGGATTTCAAAGAGGTTTGTGGGCATCTGGGTGCCTGCTTTCTAGTAAAACAGATGTTGATATACAAATTCCAAGGCTTGGAAAATTTCATCTCTTAGCAGAGATGCAAAGTAATCTGTCTAAAACCAAGAATTTACTTCTCTGGGATTTGAGCATTTAACTCTATCTCCATATCAGACCCCCTAGGGCTGATCCAAATTTTTAATTTTCTAAAATTTTTATATCAAACCATGGGGACAAGGTTTATGGCAGTTTAGCATACTGCAGCGTGGGATTTCACTAGTAGTTAGAAGACTGAAATTAGCTGTATCCTGAGCAGCCTCAAAAGAAGTGTAGCCAGCAGGTTGAGGGACATGAGATGATTTTCCCCCTCTTCTCTGCTCTGAGGTGCTGCATCCACCTTTGGGCCCCCCAGTACAAGAAGGACATGGACCTGCTGGAGCAAGTCCAAAGGATGCCATGAAGATGTTCAGAGAGCTGGAGAACCTCTCCCAGGGAGTCAGACAGAGAAAGCTGGAGTTGTTTAGCATGGAGAAGAGATGGCTGTGGGGGAGACTTTAGAGGCCCTTCCAGTACCTAAAGGTACTGGTACAAGAGAGCTGGAGAGGGACTTTTGACGAAAAGGAATGGCTTTAACCTCACACAGAGCAGGGTTAGATTAGACATTAGAAAGAAATTATTCCCTGTGAGAGGAGTGAGGCACTGGCACAGGTTGCCCAGAGAAGCTGTAGCTGCCTCATCTCTGGAAGTGTTTAAGGCCAACTTGGATAAAGCTCTGGTCTAGTGGAAGGTGTCTTTGCTGGGAGCTAGATGCACTTTTAGGTCCCTTCCAACTGAAATAGATCTGTGATCCAATGGAATAACTCTGAAGGCATGCAATGGACATGTTCTCCCCATGCTATGCTGTTCCCAATACATCACACCTCTGTCCACGTGGTGCCACCCCCAACTACAGCATGAAGAGGGGCTCCAGGTGGTGTAATATGAGAGGAGAAGCTTATGGCATGAAAAGACTGAGAGATCAGAACTTTCTTTTTCTTTGAATTTATTGCAGCCGGGGTTTTTGATCTGTACAAACTGCAGCCCCTGCCCTAATTCCCTCTAGCCTTAGGGGTAGAGGTGGGATGAGGAAGATCACATACAGTTTTAGAAACTTTATAATCTTTCTTGTTGTCACAGATTTTAACTCTGAAGAGACATTAACGATCACCTTTATTGTCTTCTCTCAAGGCCCAGAAGTCCCATGCTCTGAGGTGAGGTTGTTACCGGCACTCAGGATGTTGTTGCGTTCCTGATTAAGAACACATGGCAACGGAATAAGCATAAAATCTCAGCAGCAACTGAACAACTTTTTTCATCTCTCAACCTTCCCTCAAATGCTTATACAATTGAAAATGAAATTGCACCTCTGGGCTGAGCTGCAGCCGTTCTCCTCAGAGGCCCCTTCAATACAATTGGCAAGGAAAGGGGTCTGGCACGGCTTAGTCAGCTCATGTTTGCAAAACGCTTTGGAAATGAAAACTGCTGCGCAGCACTGAGTCATGCAGTTGTGACTGTGGAAAAGTGGAGTGTGTGGAGCTTAGGAATGCATCTGGATGCCTTGTGGAGAGCAGCTGGTGCCTGTGGGTTAAGTGTAGAGTTCATATTAGCAACCATAACCAGGACCGAGCAGTGGGGACCTCAACACTATAGGCTGCTCTTGGAAAAGTGAATTTTTGGGTGGTTTTGCCAGCGGAGCAGCCTGTTTGGGGCTGACAGGCTTTTTTCTTTGGACATATATTCTGCTCCCCAGGACAATAGCAGGAGTCTGGCTGTGCCCTGTGGGGGGAAGCACTGCTGCTCTGGATTAATGCTAATTTCGCACAGAGGTTAAGGAATTAATCTCATCAATAAAACCAAGTATTTAAAGAAAGACAAACAAGGCCAAGTAACATTTCTATATCCAGGCCAGTTCTCATCTCCCATATTGCCTAACTGCCAGAGTAGCTGCTGTTCTTCCTATTTCCCATGTGCCCACTTCTCTCTTGGTTATGACTCCCACCCGATGGGTGAGAAATTGGGGCAAAAGGGCCATTTTCAAGTCCCCTTTCCTGATGCCTCAGCTCAAAAAGCAAGGAGCCAATCAGCCATTTCAAGACTCACAACAACCCATGAGTGGATGAGTAAAAGGATGCTGTAGGTGCCTCCTTTGTGTATCTTCTCCAATTCTTTCAAAGGACCTGACCCAAATATGCTATAAGCCACTGGATTTGAATGTGCACTTTAGGGAACCTGATAGTCTGTCTTTATGCTGGTTTTCTTCCAGTTATATAGTTCTGCATTTATGTTTTTTATTTTTTTAAGGTGGTGGATAAGGGAGAGACAGAGGGGAGGAAGGCCAGCCGTGGGAAAAAGGTAGATGCTTCTGTTGAAACCCCTCTGCTTTCTCTTTGGTATTGTGAGCTGTTCCAAGCAAACTTCCATCTGAAATATCAATTTGGGGTGATCCTTCCCTCTGCAGGGAGAGGTCTCTGTTAGCCAAATGATTATTCCTGGTATAATAAAATCTTGCAGCTGGAACCAGAAGCCTGGCTGACGAAGACAATAAATCCAAGGAAGGCATACAGAAAAAAGAGATTGCTTTGTCTTACCATGCTTAGAAATCTCCCTGGCTGTGTGGCTGTGTGGCTGTGTGCTTTCACCCCTCTGCAGAGCAAACCCTTCAAAATTAACCCAGCTGCTGACATGGAATAAAGCAAGAGACTATAGAAGGAAAGCTTTACCTGAAACAACAGTGGTGCCTTTAGCAAGAGAGGAAGGTAGGCTGCCTGCAGCTTGCACACCTTGTGTAGCAGTTTTTGTAAGGACTGAGGAATTGAAACAGAAACCAAAAGAAAAGTACTATCCTGTATTACTCCACAGATGTGGGAACCTCCTAAGTTTTAGCCTGACTAATGCCCAGAACAATACCCCAGCAATGCTGTTATAGCAGAACTGCATAAAACCAGCAAGCTGAGATGCCTTCAGAATGCATTTAAGCCTAGAATTCCCTTAAATGCGGGCTTAAATCTGCTCCCTGCTCAGCACACGGATGTATGTGTGCGATTGCCTGATCCCCAAATCCTTTTTACTCCCAAGGGTCTCAAGACCTTTGCAAGCATTAATGTGACAAAAGATGACACATCAATACATATATAAAGTAGAATACAGCATCTATCAGAATCTCTATCAGATCCCTTCAGCTTTGGAGGACTAGGATGTGGACAGGAAAGCCTGGGGTCTACGAAATGATGGGTGAGCCTGTGAGAACTGGGTATCTGATGTGTTTGACTGAGCTTAGGCTCTGACCTTCATAAAGAGAGTGAAGAGAGAGGCTTCTTTTAAATTCAATGATGCCCAAAGTCAGAACATTTGCTGGTTAAAATTTTGATCCAAAGGTGCTGTGAATCCTCATCATTAAAGGGTACAACAGACCAGGAAAATGCTTCGTTTAATTCACTATTCAATATTTTCCAAACTGGCAGGGGCAAGCTGCCCCTTCCCTCTCCTCACTCCCTTTGGAGCCAGATGCCCCCAGATGGTTAAACATTTTGAGGCACAGGGATGTTCACTGCCATGCTGTGAGTCTGAGACAGCCAGTCTGCTTCAGGGCCTGGCAGAGGAGACAAATTCCTTGGCCTGGCCCTCGACCACAAGTTCATCTTCTCATACCAGGGGCAGGAGCACTGCTCCCAGCTTTTCACAGAGCCGGAGCTGCCAGTAGACACCAAATCAAGAATAAATGACAAACAGTCACACATATTTTGTTTTTGAGGCCAATGCAAACAAAGATATTTTGCTTTTGCAACCACAAAATTTTACAAAGATTTCCTTGCATCTCCTCTAATGCTCACTGTTCTCTTCTTACCCCCTCCCGTGCTTCATGTTCTTACTGACCTTTCCTCATCACATCCCAGAAAAAAAAGCAGGAACAAAGCATTTCCATACCAAAACCCTGGCACCCTGGAGGCAAGTCAGATGTGTGTATTGGTATTTTGGGGACATGCATGAAGAAAAGCCCAGATGGACAGGGCTTATATCTGATTCTGTTAAGCCCAGAGCTACCAGTGATGTAAAGCATCTCCTAAGACATTGTGTGCTAGAAGGGAAAAAGAGCTTGAGCTGTTCAACATTCCTCCCTACTGAATCCCAATATTGACACCATTCCCACCATTGTTCTCCTCTGCCTTCTTGCCCCTTTGCTGATATTTAGAAAGATCTGAAATGTGAAGAGCTGCAGTGACAGAAGGACAGCAATAGAGGAGAGATTAGCTGGGATAGGAGGGCAGCTGTTAGAAGGTTACTCTGTTGGTTTCCATCCCTTCTTGCAGCCCTAAGGGAGAACTGAATCCCACTGTAAATACAAGCTCCAGAGCCAAGCACTGGTAATCAACAGAGCTCGGCCAGAGACAATCTCTATCAGACTTGGGTATCTCAGAACCTCCTCAGCTCTATTTCCAAGTTTGGGGCAACTCTCTGCACATCCAACTTGGGTCACATCACCTCTCACTGATTCCTTCAAGTGCTATTTCTCAGTGAGAGAAAGACAAACAAACTGATGTTCACGTTTC